>NC_073380.1:31154394-31492608 GCF_028641065.1 Leucoraja erinaceus | reverse complement strand
GAACCCGGGTGCCAAACAGTAAGGCAACAACTTTACTGCTGTGCCACTATGCCATCCACAGATAATTGATACTATTGCGTGTGATGGTAATTCATAAAAAATTCAAATATTCTACATTCTGAGTTTGTTTTATGTTTCCGCTGAAAAACATGTGTGGTGAAGTTCCAAATGGGAACCGCCTATCTCAACTCCACGCTATATAATTAAATGCAGGGCCTCACTTTTGTGAGTCTATACCAAATTTGCTTTGTAATTGTGGAGGTGGTTATAAAGTTGAATAACCTAACCACATGAGTTGCCTAACATCATATGCACGCTCCACATAACTAGAAGAATCTCAAAGTCTATGAAAGGCTGTGACTTTACTTAGACTTAGTTCCTCCCACACTGTCGAGTGCATTGGGCAGCAAGCTTTCACCATTCTGTTTGGTCATGTGCGACTTCCACCTATGATAGGTTAGCGTCCCAGGCTTCCAAGTACTTCTGAAATGTTTGCCTCCATGTGAGCTTTGGTCGGCCTCTTTTCCTTCTTTTGGCAGGTTGCCATGTCATTGCTATCTTAGGTGCATGTTCTGGTGACATTCTGAGTACATGTCCTGCAAATTTCATCCTGTGTACCTCTATGTCCAGGCTGAGAGGCTTTGTTGCAGTTTCCCGGTAGATCTCCTCGTTTGTTATGTGGTCTCTGTAGCTGGTCTTCAGGATCTTCCTCAAGCAGTGTTGTTGGAATGCATCCAATTTATTTTTCACCTTCACATTGATTTTCCATATCTCACTGGCATAGAGGTCTGTAGGAAGGACTACGGACTGGAAGAGCTTGACTTTTAGCATCTTTGATATCCCGCCACTAGACCATATTGGCTGCATTCTTCTGAAGAATGGCTGTGAGCGGGGCCTTACATCATCGTCCGGCGTGGCTTCAACGGCTGCGGGTCTTTGCCAGCGCCCGCCCGGGGCTCCAACAACAAGACCCGGAGCGCGACCTTGCATCACCCGGCGCGGCGTTAATGGCCGCGGGACAATTGTTATCGCCCGCCGGGGGCTCTGACTTTGACTCTGACATCGGGGGGAGAGGGAAGTGCAGGGGAGAGATACGTTTTTTTTGCCTTCCATCACAGCGAGGTGGAGATGCGCTGTGATGGATGTCTGTGTAAATTGTGTTGTGTCTTGGGTCTTTTTTTTCTTGTATGTATGACTGCAGAAACAACATTTCACTTGAGCCTCTATGAGGTTCAAGTGACAAATAAATTGTATTGTATTGTATTGTGAAGTAGATCTCAAATAGAATAGTTTAGTTTAGTTGAGAGATAGAGCATGGAAACAGGCCCTTCAGCCCATCATGTCCGTGCCGAGCAGCAATCACACATAAACTCATTCTATCCTATACACTAGGGACAATATACTGAAGCCAATTAACCTACAAATCTTAAAATAGATACAAAATGCTGGAGTAACTCAGTAGGACAGGCAGCAACTATGGACAGAAGGAATGGGTGACGCTTTGGGTTGAGACCCTTCTTCAGACTAGTTAGGGAAAAGGGAAAAGTGAGATATAGGCGATGATGCAGAGAGATAAAGAACAATGAATGAAATATATGCAAAAAAGTAATGATGATAAAGGAAGCAGGCCATTGCTTGCTGTTTGTAGGGTGAAGATGAGAAGCTGGTGCGATTAGGGTGGGGGAGGGATAGAGAGAGAGGGAATGCAGGGGTTACTTGAAGTGAGAGAAATCAAGATTCATACCACTGGGTTGTAAGCTGCCCAAGCGAAATATGAGATGCAGTTCCTCCAATTTCCATTTAGCCTCACTCTGACAATGGAGGAGACCTAGGACAGAAAGATCTGTGTGGGAATGGGAAGGAGAATTAAAGAGTTTAGCAACCGAGAAATGAAGTAGGTTCAGGAGGACTGAGCGAAGGTGTTCAGCGAAACGATCGCCCAGTCTACATTTGGTCAAACCTGCATGTCTTTAGAATGTGGGAGGAAACCGGAGCACCTGGAGAAAACCTACATGGTCACAGGAAGAATGTACAAACTCTGTGCAGATAGCATCCGTAGTCAGAATCGAACCCGGGTCTCTGGCGCTGAAAGGCAGCAACTCTACCGGTGCGCCACTGTGCCACCCCATCAGGTCACACTCAGCCTCCTTGACTCCAAGAAAAACAAATACAGCCGATCTGATCTCTTCCCATAATCCATTCCATACACCGTTAGGACAAATGTCAGAAACAAACTTTTGTCAGTACAAGAATGTTGTGATCTGTTTAATCAAGGGAGCCTTGAAGAATAATTGCATTCGGCCATCATTTACTTCAACTGACTCACCCACTGCTGAAATAATGGAGCCATGGAGAACAGAAACAGGCCCTTTAGCTCACCGTATCCATGCTACCCAAAACACAAAGATCCGGAGTAACTCAGTGGGACAGGCAGCATCTCCAGAGGGAATGGACAGTCGATGTTCAGAACCCAAAGCATTGCCTGTACAAACCCTCCACAGATGTTACTCCAGCACTTTATGTTCTGCTCAAGGTTCCAGCATCTGTAGTTATTTGTGGCTACATCCACACTGCCAATCTACGCTAATTCCATTTACCACATTAGGTCTATAGCCCTGGCAATTCAAGTACTAGAATCTTTTTAAATGTTGTTTGAGTTTCTTCCAACACCATTTCTTCAGGCAGCAAAATTATACATTACCATTAGTTATGCTCTTTGTGATGCATCAAATATAAAATTAATAACATCTGCTGCCATAGATACTGCATTCGCCTCATTATAACTTCCTCAGTATATAACATGCTTGTAGACACAAGGAATTGCAGATGCTGGCTTTCAGAAAAAGACAGAAAGTGCTGGAGTAACTCAGCAGGTCAGGCAGCATCCCTGGGGACCATGGATAGATGTTTTGGGTTAGGACCCTTCTTCATCAGTGATGACCGATCTATCTTTCCCTCTCAAACCCATTCTCCTGCCTTCGCCTCAAAACCTTTGCCATTCTAATCATCAAGAACATGTCAATCTTAGTTTTGAAAATACCCAATGACTCGGCCTCCCACAGCTGTCTTATAGACTTGTAATAACCATATAACAACCATATAACAATTACAGCACGGAAACAGGCCATCGCGGCCCTACAAGTCCATGCTGAACAAATTTTTTTTTTCCATGTAATCATGTATGTAATCATGTATTGCCTTTCTGATGACTGGTTAGCATGCAACAAAAGCTTTTCACTGTACCTCAGTACATGTGTCAATAAACTAAACTGAAATGAACTGAACACTTTATGTCTTATGTTTTGTATCTTGTCTTACGGCTGCTTGGAATTATGTTTTTTAAACAGACTGTTCCCTGACAAGAATCTGTTCAAATGCTTTTCCACCCTAAAAATGATAATTGGACTTTGTACAAATCTGCCCCATAATTGTGCTTGGTGTGATTGGAGGGATCCAAGGTTTCACTGGTCTTTAGTCAAGCTTTCAATCAACCCAGTTTAAAGCAGTGCATTAAACCTGGTTTAAAGCAGGCATTTTGCGAACAGCTCCCTCTAGCGTACCGCCATCTAAGCTTCTATCCACAATAGTAGCAACGGAAAGTTTTAACTAAATCTCCTTTCCCATTTGTGAAATCACTGGAGCAGACAAGTAATTATGTGGAAAACACTTTTGTATCATTTTACATTTCTGTAACGATTCAATGTAATATCAATAAATGCTTCATATCAAAACAAGATTTGCCAGCAGTGGATTAATAGAGGCACAAAAGACTCCAGATATGGAATCTTAAGGAACAAAACAAATCGCTGAAGGATATCAGTGAGTCAGGCAGCATCTGTGGAGGGAAATGGAAAGAGGTCATTTTGGACATTTTTGATCGGGACCCTTCGTCGGGCTTATCTGTCTATTCATTCATGCCTGACCCGTTGAGTTCCTCCAGCAATGCGTGGATTAAAGCAATAAAACCCACTTGAAAACCAGTCCCGGTGCAACATAACTTTGAAAATAAATGGTTTCAGGACCTGGTGAGGGGTGTGTAAAGATATGAAATAGGTATATCCTTTTTAATCTTATTTTACTTTCTTATATCTTCTGTTTTTCTCTTTCTTTTTCTTTGGTTTTCTTTTTATCTCTTTTTCGTGTTTTATGTTTCTACGGGTCTCTCTTGATCACTCTTTCACACACTTACTATCCTAAAAAAATAAAATAATAACCGCTGAGTTACTCCAGCATTTTGTCTATCTTTGGTGTACACCAGCCTCTGCAGTTCATTCCTACACCATAATAAGAGCGACAGATTTTGTTTAAGTAGCCCTTTAACCCAGAGTGTTATATACACCAAAAATAGTGGAGTTCATAATGATGTGTACGCCGTTGTAGCATTACAGTTGCAGAGAAAGTGCAGATTTTAAAATGTGCAAGGCTGCAATGAGATAGGTTGGAGGATTTGAACTTGCAACAATGACCAGTCAAAATCTGACACCTAACCATATGAAGTGACATTATAACAGATGGCAAAAGGTTTAGTCAAAGAGGTAAGTTTAAAAATAAAGAGTAGAGTTAGGACACAAAGTCCACAGCTGCCACCAAAACATCAAAAATAATTTTGCATTTTTACAGCATTTTTAACATAATAAAAATCCCGAGATCCATGAAGGACTATTAGCGCTTACCAACAGGATGTACAATGGCACGGTGACGCAGTGGTAGAGTTGCTGACATATAACGCCAGAAACCAGGGTACAGTCCTGACTATTGCTGCTGTCAGTGCAGAGTTTGTATGTTCTTCCTGTGCCCACATGGGTTTCTTCCGGCTGCTCCGGTTTCCTCCCACACTCCAAAAACCAGGTGTGTGGATAAATTAGCTTCTGTAAAACAATATCCCTAGTGTGTAGGGTAGAACTAGTGTATCGGTGATTGCTGGTCAGTGTGGACTCGGTGGGTGGAAGTGCCTGTTTCCATGCTGTATCTCTAAACTAAACTAAACTAAATAAGATAAGGGTGTAGTCCTGGTAAATCCATAAATGAATGCATGTAATCCCAATCTCTCAACCTACTTCATTGTGGCCCTTGCATTTTTTTTATCAGCACGGTAAAACTAGAATCTTGTAACACTATATTCTGCACTAAAGTTTTTTTCTTTTTACCCCTCCTGCTGTACTTACACTTAGCTTGATTATACTCATAGAAGTCATTGTCATAGAGTCATACAGCATAGAAACAGGCTCTTTAGCCCAACTTGCTCACACCGACCAACATATTTCATCTATACTCGTCCCACCTGCCTACGTTTGGCCCAGGTTCCTCTACACCTGTCCTATCCATGTACCTGTCTAAATGTTTCTTAAATGTTGTAGAAGTATCTGCCTAAACTACCTCCTCTGGCAGCTCGTTCCATACACCCACTACTCTTTGTGTGTAAACGTTATCTATTAAATCTTTTTTCCCCTCACTTTAAACCTATGTCCTCTGGTTCTCGATTCCCCAATTCTGGGCAAGAGACTCTGTATGTCTACCCGTTCTATTTCCTCTCATGTATAGTATGATTTGACTGGGCAGAACACAAACAAGATTTTTCACTGTACCTCAGTTCACATGACAATAATAAACCAATACTGAAATGTCGAGGCTTTTAAAGATGAAAATAAGTATTTGTAAAGATCATTTGGTAAATGAGGTCCATTGTGTAGGAAATGGATGACACTATAGTTACCTGTAAAGATTAGGACCATTGGAAGAAGTGCGGAGAAAAGCTGAGGATGAAGGGGCAAGGATGAGAACATGGCTTTTGAAGCGCAATATGGAAAGAACACAGAAGCAGCCTGGATAGACAGTCTTCAGCCTGAAGAATGGTTCCAACCCGAAACATCACCTATTCCTTTCCTCCAGAGTTGCTGCCTGACCTGCTGAGTCACTCCAGCATTTTGTGTCTATTTTTGGTGTAATCCAGCATCTATAGTTCCTTCCTATACAGAAACACCCTAGCCAGCGTCTATCAATCGTACTCCATTCTTCCCTAAACTATAAACACTTCTACCACATCACTCCACACTCTGTATCAAAGGTGCAGACCCGACATAGAGACTTACAACTGAAAACGAGGGCTTTGGATTTATCCGTTTGATGGCCATGGCCATAAAGACAGACGCATTCAGAGACTGACATCGAGTGCTGCTGGGAGGTCATCAACTCGGTGAAAGACGCTCTTTGGTCTGCCCGAATGTTGGATGGAATCTTGGAAGGATCAAGCATTGGATATATTTATTTCTCGAATAAAGTATATTTTTGAAAAAAACAAGTGTGAAACAGCTAAGGGACAAAAACTGACAGCTGTGTATCACCAGCCAAGCAGTTTCAAGATCTTCACAGAAAAAAATCAAGACAGGAGAAAACTTGCAGTAAAATGAGAAACAATAGGATCCTGATAAACAACAAAAGCATTCTCCTTTTAGTTTAGTCTAGTCTAGTTTAGTCTAGTTTAGTCTTTAGTCTAGTTTAGTCTAGTTTAGTTTAGTCTAGTCTAGTCTAGTGTAGTGTAGTCTAGTCTAGTCTAGTCTAGTAGTTTAGTAGTCTAGTGTAGTGTAGTGTAGTGTAGTTTAGTCTAGTTTAGTCTAGTTTAGTTTAGTCTAGTCTAGTCTAGTCTAGTCTAGTCTAGTCTAGTCTAGTCTAGTCTAGTTTAGTTTAGTCTAGTCTAGTCTAGTGTAGTGTAGTTTAGTCTAGTGTAGTCTAGTGTAGTCTAGTTTAGTCTAGTTTAGTCTAGTCTAGTCTACTTTAGGGTAGTCTAGTCTGGTCTAGTTTAGTGTAGTCTAGTCTAGTCTGGTCTGGTCTAGTTTAGTGTAGTCTAGTCTGGTCTAGTTTAGTGTAGTAGTCTAGTCTGGTCTAGTAGTGTAGTGTAGTCTAGTCTGGTCTAGTTTAGTGTAGTCTAGTCTGGTCTAGTTTAGTGTAGTCTAGTCTGGTCTAGTTTAGTGTAGTCTAGTCTAGTCTGGTCTAGTTTAGTGTAGTCTAGTCTGGTCTAGTTTAGTGTAGTCTAGTCTAGTCTGGTCTAGTTTAGTGTAGTCTAGTTTTGTTTATGGTCATGTGTACCGAGGTAGCATGAAAAGCTTTTGTTGCGTGCTAGCCAGTCAGCGGAAAGACAATACATGATTACAATCAAGCCATCCACAGTGTACAGATACACGATAATGGGAATAACATGAATAGCGTTTAGTGCGAGGCAAAATCCAGTAAAGTCTGATTAAAGATAGTCTGAGGGTCTCCAATGAAGTAAATAGTAGCTCAGGACTGATCTCCAGTTGTTGATAGGCTGGTTCAGTTGCCTGATAACAGCTGGGAAGAAACTGTCCATGAATCTGGAGGTGATTTTGCTGTTACAGTAGTTTATATAAGGAATAAAAACAGAAATTATGAAAATACTCAGTAGTTCAGCCAGTGTCTATGGAGTGTGAAACAAGATTTTTAATTTCTATTTTGTTTATTGGTTGGGATCCGTCCATCTGCGAGAGACCCTCACACAGCTTCCACAGGTGAAGCGGTCTCTGGCCATAGATGGGCACAAAATGGTGGAGTAACTCAGCGGGACAGGCAGCATCTCTGGATAGAAGGAATAGGCGACATTTCGGGTCGAGACTGGATTGGGGAGTGTGTTACTATTGCCGTTGACCACGTTGTGGTGTTGCCTGGTCTCCGGAGTCTTGAACCACATGCTATTGTGGTGCTTCATACCCGCCTGGAGATCCTTTCTCCATCTCCCCCAGTAGGAATAAGAGTAGGAATAAACAGATTGGCAGACAGTGGCGAGGGGAGTGCCGCAAGGCTCGGCGCTGGGGCTGCAACGATTTACAATATATATTAATGATTTTGACTATGGAATTAATAGTAACACCAGCAAATTTGCAGATGACATAAAGCTGGATGGCAGTCTGAACTGCAAAGAGGATGCGTGGAGGTTGCAGGGTGACATGGACAGGTTGGATGAGTGGGCAGATGCATGGCAGATGCAGTATAATGTAGATAAATGTGAGGTTATCCACTTTGGCGGAGGCAGATTATTATCTCAATGGAGTCAGATTGGGAAAAGGGAAATGCAACGAGACCTGGGTGGCCTTATACACCAGTCACTGAAAGTAAACATGCAGGTACAGCAGGCAATGAAGAAAGCATGTTGGCCTACATAACAAGAGGATTTGGGTATAGGAGTAAAGAGGTCCTTCTGTAATTGTACAGGGCCCTGGTGAGACCATATCTGGAGTATTATGTGCAATTTTGGTCTCCTAGTTGGAGGAAATCCCCGAGATGGCGGGACTATCATATGAGGAAAGATTGGAAAGATTGGGCTGGTATTCACTGGAATTTAGAAGGATGAGAGGAAATCTTATAGAAACGTATAAAATTATAAAAGGACTGGACAAGCTAGATGCAGGAAAAATATTCCCAATGGTGAGGGAGTCCCGAACCAGGGGCCACAGTCTAAGAATGAAGGGGAGGCCATTTAAAACTGAGATGAGAACAAACTTTTTCACCCAAGAGTTGTGAATTTGTGGAATTCTCTGCCTCACTGAATGAATTTAAAAGAGAGCTAGATAGAGCTCTGGGGTGAGCGGAATCAAGGGATATGGGGAGAAGTCAGGCATGGGTTACTGATTGTAGATAATCAGCCATGATCAGCTAGAAGGGCCAAATGGCCTCCTCCTGCACCTATTTTCTATGTTTCTATAAGGAAGAACTTTAAAATTCCATGTTATTCTCTCCTATTTGCACCATCGTTTTTGATGAAGGTTATTTACACTGAAGCTTATTTGTAGCTACTCAAGTACCACATGCATTGTGCCACTTTCCGTATATATCTTTCCACAGCTTCAAGTTTACTTAGATAATGTAATTTTAGTCAGACAGAATTTACTGTGCCTGTATAAGTTGCACTTACAAATAATGTACCGTTCTTCTCAGTTTATTTTTTTGCATTCCATGCCGTCTCCAGTATTATCTTCATCAGAGGTGTTTCATATGGCTGAGAACATAAAAATAATAATCACATACTCATCCTGACTTGAAATTTATTAGATGTTGGGAAAAACAACATGACAAGAGCTATTTCTCCTTTCAAACAACTGTAAATCTGCTGCACGCAGATCTGCTACAGCTGTACTAGATTGCCTCAGACCTCAGATTGCTATGCGCGCTTTGTCGAGTCACTAGCATATTCCATAACTTTCAATCTGTTTTTCTCCCAATTTATGAAAATGAAAATTCCTACCCACTTCTTGTCCTATTAATGAAGGCAACAGCACTTTCTGCAGAAGATAGACACGAAAAGTTGGAGTGACTCAGGGGGTCAGGCAGCATCTCTGGAGTTGAGGAATAGGTGACATTTCAGGTCGAGACCCTTCTCCAGACTGAGAGTCAGGGGAAAGGGAAACGAGAGATGTAGAAGGTAAATAGAACAAATAAATGAGAGATATGCAAAAAGCAATGATGATCAAGGAAAGGTGGAGCCCACAATGGTCTGTTGTTGGCTGTGGGTTAGGTGACAACGAGTTATGCGGACAGTGAAACCCAACAGGACAATGGTGCAACGAGAAAACACAGGTGGCTGTGGGAGCGAGTCTGGGTTAAAACAGGGTCGTACAGCAGGAGGAATCACAGAGGGGGTGCAGCGAGAGAGGGTGTTGCTGAACTCTCATCGGAGAGAGGAGGAGAATTAATTAATTAATTAATTAATTAATACGAAGTTTTTCAAAGTAGGCCTACCATGAGACTTTCTGCTGGCAGTCTTGTTCAACTGTCCATTTACATTCAGAGAGAGATGAGAGTGGGTGTGGAGCACAGTTGCGTCGTAATTATATTAGCAATGACAGGCAAGACTTCAAATCTCACCAGGAAATGTAAAATTGTTTAATTCTGGAACAAAAATCTGACATCGGTGATGCTGCCCATTGAAAATCCTTCAGGTTAACAAATACTTTCGTTAGGTCCCAATTGGAGTCCCCCATTAAAAGAAAGATGTGGAAACTTTGGAGAGGGTGCAGAGGAAGTTTACCAGAATGCTGCCAGGGTTCAACTTCACGGGGAAGTTGGATAAACTTGGATGGTTTGCGCTGGAACATCAGAGTTTGAGGGGAGACTTGATAGAAGTGTATAAAATTATATGAGGCATAGATAGGGTGGAAATGTCCAACACTAATAATAATAATAGTAATAATCTTTACTTATATAGCACTTTTCAACAAAACCAGTATTTGAACCAAAGTGCTTTACAGAGTTTGATTAAATTAATTGAACAGACCAAATGTCAATATATCCATACAAAACAAAAAAGAGAAAAAAGAAAAAAGACACAGAACAGTACACTATAGAAATCAACATGAAACGTCCCCCCACAGCAGAATTCACTGTGAGGGAAGGCACTAAAAATATCCAGTTCTCCCTCTCATAGTCCACCCGAGGTCGGGGTCTATATGTGGCCTCCTCAGCCAACTCGATGTTCTCAGGCCCTCTGCCGCAAAGCTGGATCATCGTCGTCGGGTGAACATTCTTCAGCGGCCAGGACAAGCGGCCGCTTCCTCCCTCTGCAATGTCCCTCTGCCCGCGGACCTCAACTGGATCTATAAGGTTCGGGAAGCTTATTGTAATATTGAGGTTTTTTTTTATAAAGAGGGCAGGAACCCATTGAAGCGTGGCCGCTTTTAGATAGACACTGGATATGCAGGGAATGGAGGAATATTTGCAAGCAAATGAGATCAGTTCAGCTGGGCATCATGTTGGGCACAAACATTGTAGGCTGAAAAGCCCGTTCCTGTGTTATACTGTTCTATTTTCTAATATTGCTACTGTTATACCCAGTAGTTATACATCTCCTTTGTTGAACCATCACCTGTATTGGTAATATGTGAGCTGCGCTTTTTTTATCTCAGAGGGTGGTGGGGGCCTGGAACGCATTGCCAGGGGTGGTGATAGTGGCATTTAAGAAGCTTTTAGATAGACACATGGATATGCAGGGAATGGAGGAATATTTGTAAGCAAATGAGATCAGTTCAGCTGGGCATCATGTTGGGCACAAACATTGTAGGCTGAAAAGCCCGTTCCTGTGTTATACTGTTCTATTTTCTAATATTGCTACTGTTATACCCAGTAGTTCAACATCTCCTTTTTTGAACCCTCACCTGTATCCACCTAACGCTTGCTAGGCTTTGTCCCATTCTCATAAACTCATCCCACATTCTGCCACTCATCTGCCCACGCGAGGCAATTTATAGTGGCCACCATCTTCCAACCTGCGATTCTTCGAGATGTAGAAAGAATCCAGAGCATCCGGGAGAGCGTGCAAACTCCATGCCACCAGGATGCGAGGTCAGGATTGAGCCCAGGTCTGTAGGGCTGTGAGACAGCCACTCTACTACCTGTACAATGTCCAAACAAAACTTAACCAACGATTATTTTCAGTGAAATCATATAAGCAGGAAAAATAAATAGGAAGCTTATGATTCCGAGAGGAAGCCAAAATGTGTCACAAGTAAATGGAACACAATGAAATGGAATGAAAGAATATTCCTAAAACATGAATTCCTAAAACATTTAAGAAGGAACTGCACATGCTGGAAAATCTAAGGTAGACAAAAATGCTGGAGAAACTCAGCGGGTGATGCAGCATCTATGGAGCAAAGGAAATAGGCAACACTTCGGGTCAAAACCCTTCTTCCTGCGAAGGAAATAGGCAACGTTTCGGGTCGAAACCCTTCTTGCGAAACGGTGACTATTTTCTTCACTCTATACGTAGATGCTGAGTTTCTCCAGCATTTTTGTCTATCTTCCTAAAACATTTGTTTTCTTTGAAATGTTAATAAACTATCCAATTTTCTTTTTGGGGTTTGTACATTTTTCCTTCCAGTCATGCACTGGAGTTTTCATTAGGTGAAATGTTCTCAATACCTAGGATATCAACATATGAATAATAAGTCAAGTCAAGTCAAGTCAAGTCAAGTTTATTTGTCACATACACATACGAGATGTGCAGTGAAATGAAAGTGGCAATGCTCGCGGACTTTTGTGCAAAAGACAAACAACAAAACAACCAAACAAATTATAAACACAATCATAACACACATATTCTTTTACATAATAAATAATGGAAGGAAAAACGTTCAGTAGAGTTAGTCCCTGGTGAGATAGGCGTTTACAGTCCGAATTGCCTCTGGGAAGAAACTCCTTCTCAACCTCTCCGTTCTCACCGCATGGCAACGGAGGCGTTTGCCTGACCGTAGCAGCTGGAACAGTCCGTTGCAGGGGTGGAAGGGGTCTCCCATGATTTTATTTGCTCTGGAGTTGCACCTCCTGTTGTATAGTTCCTGCAGGGGGGTGAGTGAAGTTCCCATAGTGCGTTCGGCCGAACGCACTACTCTCTGCAGAGCCTTCTTGTCCTTGGCAGAGCAATTCCCAAACCAGATGGTAATGTTCCCGGACAAGATGCTTTCCACCGCTGCTGCGTAGAAGCACTGGAGGATCCTTGGAGACACTCTGAATTTCCTCAATTGCCTGAGGTGGTAAAGGCGCTGCCTTGCCTTACTCACGAGTGCTGAGGCGTGTGATGCCCATGTCATATCCTCAGAGATGTGGACTCCCAGATATTTAAAACAGTTCACCCTATCCACAGGATCCCCATTTATCCTCAATGGAGTGTATGTCCTCGGATGATGTGCGCTCCTAAAGTCCATGATCAGCTCCTTCGTTTTTTTGATGTTCAAGAGGAGGTTCAAGAATAAGGTCTTACAATACCGCAGTGCACAGCCAAAAATACAGTGGCACAGCGGCAGGGTTGCTGCCTTACAGTGCCAGATATCAGTGTTCGATCCTGAATACGTTGTAGCCTTTGTGGAGTTTGCACATTCTCCTTGCGACCTCATGCGTTTTCTCCAGGAGCTCCAGTTTCCTTCCACATTCCACAGTAACAGGATCGGTCTGAGTCAGCATGGATTTACGAAGGGGAAATCATGCTTGACTAATCTTCTGGAATTTTTTGAAGATGTGACTAGGAAAATGGACAAGGGAGAGCCAGTGGGTGTAGTGTACCTGGACTTTCAGGAAGCATTTGATAAGGTCCCACATAGGAGATTAGTGAGCAAAATTAGGGCACATGCTATTGGGGGTAGAGTGCTGACACAGATAGAAAATTGGTTGGCAGACAGGAAACAAAGAGTAGGGATTAACGGGTCCCTTTCAGAATGGCAGGCAGTGTCTAGTGGGGTACCGCAAGACTCGGTGCTGGGACCGCAGCTATTTACAATATACAATAATGATTTAGATAAAGGGATTAGCAAATTTGCAGATGACACAAAGCTGGGTGGCAGTGTGAACTGTGAGGAGGATGCTGTGAGAATGCAGGGTGACTTGGACAGGTTGGCAGATGCATGGAGATGCAGTTTAATGTGGATAAATGTGAGGTTATCCACTTTGGTGGCAAAAACAGGAAGGAAGATTATTATCTAAATGGTGTCAATTTGGGAAAAGGGGAAGTACAATGGGATCTGGGGGGAGGGGGCTTGTTCATCAGTCACTGAAACTAAGCATGCAGGTACAGCAGGCAGTGAAGAAAGCGAATGGCATGTTGGCCTTCATAACAAGGAGTTGAGTATAGGAGCAAAGAGGTCCTCCTGCAGTTGTACAGGGCCCTAGTGAGACCACACCTGGAGTATTGTGTGCAGTTTTAGTCTCCAAATTTGAGGAAGGACACTCTTGCTATTGAGGGAGTGCAGCGTAGGTTCACGAGGTTAATTCCCGGGATGGCGGGACTGTCATTTGTCTGAGAGAATGGAGCGGCTGGGCTTGTATACTCTGGAATTTTGAAGGATGAGAGGGTATCTTATTGAAACATATAAGATTATTAAGGGTTTGGACAGGCTAGAGGCAGGAAACATGTTCCCGATGTTGGGGGAGTCCAGAACAGATCTCTGGAGAAAAGGTTTAAGAAGGAACTGCAGATGCTGGAAAATCGAAGGTAGACAAAAATGCTGGAGAAACTCAGCGGGTGAGGCAGCATCGATGGAGTGAAGGAAATAGTTGAAACTTCGCCTATTTCCTTCACTCCATAGATGCTGCCTCACCCGCTGAGTTTCTCCAGCATTTTTGTCCACTCTGAAGAAAAAGGATAGGTGACATTTCAGGTCAGGACCTTTCTTCAGACTTAAGACATCTTCAGTCTGTAGAATTTGTCCCAACCTGAAACGTCACCTACCCTATTTCCCCAGAGATGTTGCCTGACCTGAATGATGCCTAGTTAAACTGAGCTCCTCTGCCTGTACATGACCCATATCCCTCTATTCCCTGCACTGCCATGTACCTATTTATAAGCTACTTAAATGCCACTATGGTATCTGCCTCCACCACCACCCCTGGCAGTGTGATCCAGACCCCACCACTCTCTCTGTAAAAAAAACTTGCCCCACACATCTCCATGAAACGCTCCTCCTTTCGCCTTATAGCTATGCCCTTTAGTGCTGGACATTTCCAACCTGAGAAAAAAGGTCCTGACTGTCTGCCCGATCTATGCATCTCATAATTCTATACACCTTGATCATGTCTCTCCTCAACTTTTGACGTTCCAGAAAAAAATAAAATGTCTGATGGCAGGAGTGAAATGAAGTGGTGTGGTTCCTTGTCGATAATAAACAATAGACAATAGGTGCAGGAGTAGGCCATTCGGCCCTTCGAGCCAGCACCACCATTCAATGTGATCGTGGCTGATCATTGGGCTGCCGGTGTTCAAATCTAAAGGCACTATATAAATGTAACATCGTCGTTGTGATTTAAGATGAATAAATAATTGCAAGTTTAAGGCAGCGATTTACCTCGTCCGCTTCCTCCATCGAAAGCGAAAACGTGTAGAGGGAGGAACTGCAGATAGTTGCTGGTTCATACCGAAGATAGACAGACAGAAAATGCTGGAGTGACCCAGCGGGTCAGGCAATATCCCTGGAGAAAAGGAATAGGTGACGTTTCAAGCCTGAACCCTTCTTCAGACTGAAAGATAGAGGACATGAAAAGCCCAGAGCAGATAAAACTGAAGAAAGAAACGTCACCCATTCCTTCTCTCCAGATATGCTGCCTGTCCCGCTGAATTATTCCAGCATTTTGTGTCTATCTTCGGTTTAAACCAGCATCTGCAGTTCCTTCTTACACAGACAAAACTTGCTTTACATAGATAGTTAATTTATCAAAATAAAACTGAAGGAGACTTTGGGGAGGGGCGAGGCTGTGATCTCTCTCTCTCTCTCTCTCTCTGCACCGCCTAAAGATCCGAGGCTCTAAACCAATAAAAATGACATCTGATTCCTCCCCCGGGCCGCAAGAATGATGTTCATAAAGGCATTCCTTTGAAGACAGCGCTGAAGAGGCAGTCTTCACCTCCCGACCCTCGGCCAGCGCTGGGAACAGCGAGGACTCGGCAAACGCGCTGACCCACTCTGTGCAGCCGGCAAAGGGGGCAGTGGGACCGGGGGCTCTCGCACGGTTTCCAGCGTCTCTCCGGGATCATCGCTTCTAATCCCAGAGGCATTTCTGGGCCAAGTAAAGAGGGATTTAAAAAAAAACCCCAGTGGGGATTTCTGGGCGAAACAAGGAAGGATTTGTGTTTAATCCCAGAGGGCGAAGCAAGAAGAGATTGTATCTCTTCACTTCTCCGCTCACACAGGCAGCGAAAGTTTCTTGGAAATAGTTTTATCTCATCGAGCTCACACGGACTTTTAACTGCGCCGCCACCGGATTGAAAAGAAGTGGGGAGGGAACCCCTCGGAGTGGAAGGGACAGCGGCGATCTGAAGATCAACCACAGGAGAGGGAGCTGAGTGAAGGGTGAGCCCGTCTCTCCCTCCTCCTCGCCTCCAGCACCGCCCGCACGGAACTTGCTGCTCACGGGTCTGTCTCAACGCGGATCAAAGCGGAGGCTCGGACCCGCAGCTGGATTAGTTTGCTGGAAAAGTTTCCGCAGTTTGCTGTGTGTGCGCGATGGCTCAGCACCGCCTTAAAGCAGCCGCCTCTTACCTGATGCTGATACTAATTCTCCCCGGTGAGTTATACCATTTAAGCTCCTTGCTTGTGTGTGTGTGTGTGTGTGTGTGATTGTGCATGTGTGATTGTGCTTGTGTGTGTGTGTGTGTGTGCGCTTGTGTGCTTATGTTTGTGTATCTCTGAAGGCGGTGGAAGCCGGTTCTCTGGATACTTTCAAGAGAGAGCTGGATAGGGCTCTTAAAAATAGCTGAGTCAGGGGATATGGGGAGAAGGCAGGAACGGGGTACTGTTTGTGGATGATCAGCCTGATCACTTTGAATGGCGGTGCTGGCTCGAAGGGCCGAATGGCTTACTCCTGCACCTATTGTCACATTTATATACGCACACATACAAACATAATGTACGTGTCTATGTGTGTGCATGTATGCGTGCTGTGTGTATGCATGTGGGTATATGCCTGTGAATCTATATCCACGTGTGTTTATAGTTTTATATGTGTATGCATGCATCAATGTGTGTGCATGTATATGCTTGTGTATCTCTGTGTATGAATGTGTGTTTGTGAATGTTGGGGTGTGTATGCGTGTATCTGTATATGTGTTGTGTGTGTGTGTGCGTGTGTGTGTCTGTACGTGTGTATCTATACAGAGTGTTTACATAAAAATAACAATTGATGACTCCATACTCCGTATAACACCATGAATGGCCCGGTTACGGTTCTCACTACAACCAAGTGAAGCGGATTAAGTGTTAGGGCGAAGCAGGGAGTCCCAGGTCAGACACTGCCCCGGACGGGAGGTGACGGTTCCACAGCCCGGTATCAGCGTGTAGTCTCCGCGAGTGGCGCTCGCCGCAGCTTCTCGCCTTGGTCAAGGTTAGAAACGTTGTGTAGGATGGAACGGCAGGTGCTGGTTTAAACCGAAGGTAGACACAAGGAAGCTGGAGTAGCTCAGCGGGACAGGCAGCAACTCTGGAGAGAAGGAATGGGTGACGTTTCGGGTTGAGACCCTTCTTCAGACGTCCGCAGAAGGGCTTCGATCCAAAACGTTACCCATTCCTTGTGTCCAGAGATGCTGCCTGGCCCGCTCAGTTACTCCAGCTTTTCTTGTGTCTATTTTAGAAAGCTTGTGCCGGTTTTCAGGCAGCTCGGCCGGACTGTCAATGGATGGCAGGGCGAGGATGAGGGGCAGAGAGATGTCGGTGCCGGGACATCAAAGCTGCACCAGTTAGGGCGAGAATCCAGGCTCCCTGTTGAAATTAAATTACCCAGGAAGTTAATTATATATATATATATTTTAAATAAATGCATTTAAAGAGCTCGGAGGCACAGCTTCTAAAGAGTTGGCATTTTATTTGACAATTTAAAAGCAGGAAATGTGTGGGTTACATGGCACTGTGCGGGATTAACTGGACGGGTCAAACTCCGTCTGGGGAGAGAATAAATAGACAGGCGACCCTTCTTCAACCTCACGGTAGAAAGGTTGTGTACCTTCCCCGGTAGAATCAAGGAACTGCAGATACTAGGTACACACAAATGCTGGAGAAACTCAGCGGGTGCACCCGCTGAGTTTCTCCAGCATTTTTGTGTACCTTCGATTTTCCAGCATCTGCATTTCCTTCTTACACACAACTGCAGATACTAGTTTACACAAAACAAAAACACAACGTGCTGGATGTAACTCAGCGGGCTGGGCAGCATCTCTGGAGAACGGTGTCTCCTTAACCCAGCATTAAACATGTTTGTCTTCCCTCTCCATAATACCCTCCATGTTCTCCACGGATGCTGCCTGCGTGAGTCGCTGAGTTACTCCGGCATGTTATGACTTTCCTCGGGTCTGTAGAAGGGTCACGACTCGAAAGGCCACCGATCCATGTTGTCTTGAGATGTTGACTGGCCCGACCCTCTGTGCTAGCTCGCCCTGTCATTTCACCCCCCGAGACCGCTCGTGAACGTCGGCTCAGTTGTCTTCACTTGTTCATTCAAGTAAGAAAAGTCCCTACGTACAGTGTCACGGATTTCAGTGCAAAGTTAGTAAAAGTTCACCCAGAATGGGACTGCGAATCATTCAGGACTAAAACACCTCTAATTGCCTCTGTAAATTAAACTGCCAGGTGAACGAGTTGATGCGGGTATTATAACAACGTTGATAATATATTTGGACGGGCTTCGAGGGATATGGACCAAATGGGACTAGCTTGGATAGGGTTATCTTGGTCGGCATCGACTAATTGGGCCGAAGGGCCTGTTTCCATGCAATATGACAACGACTTTAATAGAATCAACAGTGAACAGTTTTTGACTTGGTTCGCTCGGACCTTAGAGTGAAATACGTCAAAACGCCCCACTATCAATAGTCAATAGAGTCACACCGCGTGGAAAACAGGCCTCGTCCATGCCGACCGACAAAACATCATCCAAGCTGGTCCCATTTGCCCGCATCTGCTCCATAATCCCTCTTGTACGAATAATTTTAAGCGACTTCAAAATGCATTATACATCGCCGTACACAACATAGATAATTGAGCGATCCTCTCTCTCAGTGGCGCTTTGGTAGATAAATATGCAAAATGTTAGTTGGGATGACAATGCAGGATAAATAATAAAGGATTTCTCATAAACGTTGCCAACTGAATTTTAATTAGGTCTTCAATTCAGTTTACACTCTCCTGCTGTTTCTCCCGAGACAGACTATTTGTACACTAACGTCCCTGACCAAATATCAGGAAGTTGGACTGGTGCCAGAACCCAGATTGATTTCCTGGGACAGACACAAAATGCTGGAGTAACTCAGCAGGTTAGGCAGCATCTCTGGAGAAAAGGAATAGGTGACGCTTAGGGTCGAGGCCCTTCTTCAGACTGGGAGTCAGGGGAGAGGGAAACTGGAGGCATGAGGAGGTACAAATAACAAAAGAATGAAAAGGTATGAAAAGAACAAATCGAAGCCAGCAAGGGTGATGAAGGAAATGTGGAGCCCACAATGGTCCATTGTTGGCTGTGGAAGAGGTGATAATGAGGGGGTACGAAGTGAAACTAAGTAGGACAGTAAAACTAGCAGGATGACTAGGGTGGGGGGGGGAGGGGGGGTGGAATACAAAGGTTACATAATTAGAGAAATCAATATTCATATTGATGACTATCCTGGGAGCCACTCTATCTCTATGTATAAGCCCATTTGTTTTGATATAAACCTGACTCTTAATGCAAGGATCTACCTCCACATCACATCGCTTCTAACCTCATCCCTCTCCTATCAACAACCGCTTCTCTCTGTGGTGGGTTAATTGAACTGGTGCTTAAATGAGCAAGGAAAATAGTCAGAATATATGTGCGTGTGATTAATTTTTTAAGAAGAAATGATGAGATGTAGGCTTAGTTATGGGAGTAAGTAAGTGGGCAGTCTCTGCTTAAATGGTGCATAGCCTTGTCCAGCTCAGTTTGCTCATTTCTATGTGTTCTTACCAGTTACATCAGAATTTTTATTATTTCAAAAATAAATTTTATTCAGAATAAAAGATACATACAAGGCAACTATCATGCCAGGCTCTTAACACATTCTTAGTATTCATACTGTACGTGAAGCAATTGCAGACGCTGGTTTGCACCGAAGATAGACACAAAATGCTGGAGTAAACTTGGTTTTTTTGCTCTGTACCTTTTCATACCTCTAGTTTCTCTCTCACCTAACTCTCAGTCTGGCGAAGGGTCTTGACCTGAAACATCACCGATTCTTCTTCTCCAGAGATGCTGCCAGACCAGCAGAGATACTCCAGCATTTTGTGTCTTATCTTCTTATATTCAATATTGCCATTTGTACCCAGTAATCTTAGCATTTCCCATTATCTCAACACATCATATAATTGCCATGCATGTGCCCCCCCTGGGGTGATATCCCTTGTTTGAAGGGTGTCCCCAGCATAAGTTCATGTCATAGGAGCAGAATTAGGCCATTTGGTCCATTGAGTCAGAGTAGACATTCAATCATGGATAATCTATCTTTCCCTCTCAACCCTGCCTTCTCCCCATAACCCTTGACATCCGTAGTAATCAAGAACCTATCATACTCCACCTTATAAATATACATTGAAATGGCCTCCGCAGCACCTGTGGCAACAAATTACACAGATTCACTACCTTCTGACTAAATAAATTCCTCCTCATCTCCGTTATAAAGGAACGTCCTTTAATTCTGAGGCTATTACCTCTGGTCCTAGACTCTCCCACTAGTGGAAACATCCTCTCCACATCAACTCTATCCAGGCCTTTCACTATTTGTTAAGTTTCAATGAGGTCCCCCCTCATTGAAAGTTAGTTGTCTCAGTTTAGTTTATTGCCACGTTTCATCCTTCTAAACTCCAGCGAGTACAGTCCCAGTGCCATCAAACGCTCATCATATCTTAACCCAATCATCCCTGGGATCATTCTCTTGAATCTCCTCTAGACATTCTCCAACGCTAGCACATCCTCAGATACAGGGCCCAAAACTGCTCACAATACTCCGAATGCGGTCTGAAAGTGCCTTATTAGGCCGTAGCTTTACATCCCTGTTTTTACATTCTATTCCTCTCAAAATAAATGCACACTCATCCCTCCCAATGTCCAGCAAGGGAAGGACCCTAGACTGTGTCCTCTCCCACAGAGCCTTGGCATTCAGCTTCAGCGAGTCTCTCAGCACATACTCCTGCTATCTGGAATGGGTCAGTCAGCAACATTCTCTGGCGGACATCTCACTCTGCTGGGAGACCAACAATTTTCGGGCAGATTAAAGAGAGTCTTTCACCAAATTGATGGTCTTCCAGCAGCTCTTGATGTCCATCTCTGAATGTGTCCCTACGACAGGGCCATAAATCAGGGAGTCCTCTGTTACACATTTGCTCAGGTTGAACTATGATAAGGGTCCTTGCACTAGTGTTCCAGCTGGTTCTATCAGTTGTGATTTGTACACTTTGTGTTCAATGCAACCAGACTTCATTCTGTCTCCAGGAACATCTTTTGTTCTGCAAATCCAAATCACATCCTCAAATCAAATCCAAATCGTATCCTCATTCAAAGAACAAAAACATTACCTATCCGTATCTTATAAAAGTGATGCCTTACCCGCCGAGTTGCTCCAGCGAGAGTTACTCCTTCATGTGATTATTTGGAGACCAGCATCTTCTGTTCCATTTAACGGATATCCCCTTAGCATCAGCACAAAGCTTTGTTTCACAGCTTATACTACAATCAAAACGTATATTGGATGGCACAGCGGTGCAGTTGGTAGAACCACTGCCTCACAATGTCAAAGGTCTGGGTTCTCTTCTGGGTTTAGTACTGTCTGTGAGGAGTTTGCATGTTCTCCCTGTGACCGCGCGTGTTTCCTCTGGTTACTCTTATTTTTTCCCACATTCCCAGGATCACGCAGGTTTATCCAACGTAATATGCAGATTAGGTTGACATTAGTTTGATAAACAGTTGTCCTCAGTAAATGACGTCTGGTGTACAAGTGAGAGGCAGAGTCTGGGGCCAATTGAGGGGAGTGTGCTTAGAAAGTGGATTTAGTGCAAGTGAATGGTTGATGGTCAGCATGGACTTGGTGGGCTGAAGGGCCTCTTTCATTGCTGTATCTCTTTGTGCCTAAATAGCTCTATATTGTGCAATTTGGGTAAAAGTGAATCCGAAAGCACTTCACAGAAATGCCCAACACAACAGGCTTTTGGCACAATGGCCTTCATCAGTCAGAGTATTGAGTATAGAAGTTGTGAAGTCATGTTGCAATTATACAGGGCTGCCAACTCTCACGCTTTGAGCGTGAGACTCACGCCCTCAAGCAAACTCTCACGCCCTCACGCTGATCAGAAATTTCTCACGCTCAGTGGTGAGAAATTTTGTGATCAACGAAAATTTCAAAACTCGGATAAACTGCATGGTCCGCGGGTGTTGGAGAGCCGGGGCTGCGGGAGGGATGGGAGCAGAACCAGCGGCGGGAACAGATATGAATAGCCATGATCATATTGAATGGCAGTGCTGGCTCGAAGCCGATGGCCTATTCCTGCACCTATTTTCTATGTTTCTATGCTTGAGTATATGGCAATAAAATTCGATCACTTGATTTTGAAGCATTCATGCATGGTGGAGGTATAATGTAGTCATAGAGTGATACAGTGTGAAAACAAGCCCTTCAGTGCAACTTGCCCACACCCGCCAACATGTCCCAGCTACGCTACCTGCTTTTGGTCCATACCTCCAAACCTGTCCTATCCATGTATCAGTCTAACTTTTTCTTAAATGTTGGGATGGTCCCTGCCTCAACTACCTCCTCTGGCAGCTTGTTCCATACACCCATCACCCTTTGTGTCGATAAAGTTACCTCTTAAAAATACTTCGTACAAAAAACATTGAAATCATACTTCTACAATGCACTAAAACATGATTTTAATACATCAAATTTCAAAAAGTTCCTACCCTGGGAGGGAGGGACACCCTTCTTCCACACCCTCTCCCCACTCGGTTGCTCCACTCCCTCACCGGGTACTCCCAAGGCCAGTGATCAGTGATCGCACAGCCTCCCCCCTTTCAATAACGCTCCAATTTAAAGCATATATATTGTATTCAAGCGTAAGTTAAAAGACTCGCTGCAGTATGCACCATATTGCACAATTTCAAGCTGAAAAATGCAAATGTTCTGTACCAATGGGAGTTGTCCACCCCCCCTCACTCCCAACTGTCACCCAATGTTGGCAGCCCTGAGTTATTTAAGACATTGGCAAGGCCGCATTTAGAGTGTAAGAAGGAACTGCAGATGCTGGTTTAAACCGAGACCCGAAACATCACCCATTCCTTCTCTCCAGAGATGCTGTCTGTCCCGCTGAGTTAATCCAGCTTTTTATATCTACCTTAGAGTATTTAGAGTCTTGTGTTCAGTTCTTGCCACCATGTTATAGGAAAGATATTGTCAAGTTGGAATGGGTACAGAGAAGATTTATGAGGATGTTGCCAGGACTAGAGGGTCTGAGCTATAGGGAGAGGTTGAGCATGCTGGAACTCAATTCCTTGGAGCATAGAGATGATCTTACCGAGGCGAATAAAATCATGAGAGGAATAGATCGGGTAGACGCACAGTCTCTTGCCCAGAGTAGGGGAATTGAAAACCGGAGGACATAGGTTTAAGGTGAAGGTGAAAAGATTAAATAGGAATCGGAGGTGTAACTTTTTCACACAAAGGGTGGGGGGTGTATGGAATGAGCTGCCAGAGGTGGTTGAGGCAGGGACTATTGAAACATTTAAGAAATAATTTGACAGGTACATGGATAGGGCAGGTTTACAAGGATATGGGCCAAAGGCAGGCAGGTTGGGACTAGTGTAATTGGGACATGTTGGCCAGCGTGGGCAAGTTAAGGCCGAAGTGCCTGTTTCCACGCTGCATGACTCTATAACAGGAGAAGTCAATCAAATAAACAGGTTTTCAGGATTGTGTTTGGAAATCATTGCATTTTTGTTATTTTAAGTGAATTTGAATGCCCACGGTACATCACGTTCATTCCACTCGCTGCTTAATTCATATTCCTCTGTCTCAGGAGACAACAATGGCGGTGCCATGAATTAAACAAAGTTTTGCTAAAAGCCCTGTCCCACGGTACGAGTTCATTCCAAGAGTTCTCCTGAGTTTGCCCTGATTCGAACTCGGAGATTTACGGTAATGGCCACTCGTCGGTACTCGGGGCTCTCGTGGACATTTTTCATCATGTTGAAAAGTCTTCATGAGCCTTCCCGTGCTTACCTGCCATTAGCGAGTCTTCCCGAGCACCTGCTGTTAGCGCTAAGAGACGTCCCCGAGCTCCGACGTACCCGCTACGTTCATTCTCCATGCTTACCACGAGTTTGATTTTTTTTAAACTCGGGACAGCTCTTGGAATGAACTCGTACCGTGGGACAGGGCTTTAAAGAGATTAAAGGGCCTGTCCCACTTGGGCGTAATTTGCGCATCACGCAGGTGGTGCACAAAGTTTTGTGAATCCCAAAATCCTGGGGCGCCGCGCGCAACCGCACGTCACTGCCTACACCATCACGTCTCGCCATGCGCCATGCGCGCGTCACGTGCTCATCACGACGCACAAATGATGTAGTGTAAATGACGCGCAAATAACGCCCAAGTGGGACAGGCCCTTAAGGAATAAGAACGGCACAAGATTTATTTGTTTTGAATGATGTTGGGGCATGGAATTCTTTGCTGGTCAGAGGTTGTGACAGCACTAGAAGCATAGAAACATAGTAAATAGGTGCAGGAGTAGTCCATTCAGCTCTTCGAGCCAGGACCTCCTTGCAACATAATCATCCAAAGTCAGTAACCCGTTCCTGCCTTCTCCCCTTGATTCCGTTAACTCTAAGAGTTATATCTAATTTTCTCTTGAAAACATCCAGTGAATTGACCTCCACTGCCTTTGTGGCAGAATTCCACAGATTCACAACTCTCTGGGTGAAAAAAAAATTCCTCATCTCAGTCCTAAATGTCCTTTTTCTTAAACTGTGACCCCCGGGAACATTTTTCCTGCATTTAGTCTGTCCAATCCCTTAAGAATTTTATATGTTGCTATAAGATTCCCTCTCATCCTTCTAAATTCCAGTGAATATAAGCCCAGTCAATCCATTCTTTCATCATATGTCAGTCCCACCATCCCTGGAATTAACCTGGTGAACCTATGAATGAACCTAATGAATCATTAGGAAAGTGGATAAACACCAAGGCGGAGTGTGTTTTTTAATGGGAGAGCAAGGACAGTGAAATTAGTTTTGGATCGTTCCAACAAAGCGCAACTAAACACACAAATAGCTAAATAATTTCCTTCTGTGCCAAGACCTGCCATGGTTGCAAGTAAAATCTTTTATGATGCATTTAATAAATGTGAAATTGATATTTACAGTTTAACTTTCGTTCTATCTTGCGGGAAAAGCCTTTAGTTGACACATATACACCAGACAGAATTCACACTAACACGACCCACATACTCAATCATCAGTCATATTTAGAAAGCAGAAAGGGGAGAATCGGTTTCTTCAACTATATCAGGTGAGAAGAATTACTGTGTGCTCAGGGCTCCAATGGATCATCTGATTTTCCTTTTAAAGTAGGTTTGCTGCTACATTGAATTTACAACCCATGCATGTCAAATTAAAGCCGTGGGAGAGATTACTGTCTCCAGAGAATCTCATGCCACTTATTGGTTCCATACTCCACCTTGTGACTGCAAAGTCAGGGTGCACTTGTAATTTAAATTCATCCAATGCAGCAAACGATTGCAAACAATTATGGAGCTGATAAACAGAGGGCCAGAGTGGAAGTAAAATTTGGAAGCAAAGTTTGGAGGCTCATAAAACTAAACTGAAAGCAGATGGCAGTGGAGGCAAGTCAATGTATATTTTTACGGCAGAGATTGACAAATTCTTGATCTTGGATGAGGGGGGAACCTTATTGAAATTTGGTTAGGTAGGAACTGCAAATGCTGGTTTACACTGAAGATAGACACAGAAAACTGGAGTAACTCAGCAGGTCAGGAAAAGCAATAGGTCCTTTTCTTCAGAGATGCTGCCTCACCCTCATTGAAACATACCGTATAGTGAAATGTGTGGATGTGGAGTGTATGTTTCCACTAGCAGGAGAGTCTAGGACCAGAAGTCATAGCCTAAGAATAAAAAGATATACCTTTAAAAAGGAAATTACAGAGCTACCAACTCTCACGCATTGAGCGTGAGACTTACGCATTTCACCCAATTCTCACGCTCTGTTGTGAGAAATTCTGTGATCAACGAGAATTTCAAAACTAATATCAACTGCATGGGCCGCGGGTGTTGGAGAGCTGGGGCTGAGGGAGGGATACAATACAATACAATACAATACAATACAAATTTATTGTCATTTGAGCCCCAGTGAGACTAAAACAAAATGTTGTTTCCACAGCCATACAAACAAAGACAATGTCCTACAGACATACACACAATTAAATTCACACAAACATCCATCACAGTGAAGCCACTGTGATGGAAGGCAAAGTCTTTTCTCTCCCCTGCTCTCAATTTCTCTCCTGATGTCCAAGCCCCAGGCGGGTGATGATAAGTCCCACGGCCATTTTAGGCCGCGCGGGGCGATTTACGGCCCTGCTCCCGGTCTGAAAGTACAAGGTTGGAACCCCCACGGGCGATGGTGAGTCCCACGGCCATGAAGCCGCGCCAGGTGATGTACTGTCCCGGTCCGGGTCATTCCAACCCCGCAACAAGGGCTGGAGAAGTCGCGTTGCGGGAGCTCCGGGAAGCGGTCTCTCTCTCCCCTCCGGACCCGCGAGCTCCCGATGTCCCAGTTCACCGGACATGCGGCTGCGTTGCTGGAGCCTCCGAGCCCCAGGAGACGCGTTGCAGCAGCGAGTCACCACCGCTCCCCACGCTCCGAGTCCGCAGCTCCGCAGCTCTGCAGCCCCCGGGTCGTTCAGGTTGGAGGCCGCTCCACGGTGCTAGGCCCCAACGACAACGGAGACCCGACAGGGAAAAGGTCGGGTCTCCCGGACAGGGAAGAGATTTTAAACAGTTTCCCCCCCGCCCCCCACATGTACACATTTAAAAACACTATTAAAAACACCAAACACTACATTTAACTAGACAAAAAATAAAAAAAAAGACAGACAGGCTGTAGGGGCTGCTGCAACGGGTGAGTCGCGCCGCCAAATGGACGCAGAACCAGCGGCGGGGGCAGATGCGGACGGGGAGCCGGGGCTGGCGAGTGTTTGTCAGGCTGGTGAGTTGCTCGCTGCAGCTCTGGCTATGGAGCAGCCTCAGTGTAAGTGTCCCGGGCCATAAGAGGCGTCGGACGCATTGCACAGCTGCCGTGAGAGTCTCTGTGCCGTATTCGCCCTGGTGACCGGCATGGATCAGGCTGTGGCTCGGTGCATCCTGGAGGACAACCAGTGGCTGCTGGAAGTATGTACCAAGCACTGGATAGAAGCGGTGGAAGATAGTGGCCTTCAAATGGGGAGGTGGTTGGTGAAAGCATCCTGCTTGCCTGCTAGATTGTCACACTGTAACTGCAGGAAAAATGTTCCCGATGTAGGGGGAGTTCAGAACCAGGGGTCAGAGTTTAAGAATAAGAGCTAGGCCAGTTAGGACTGAGATGAGGACAAACTTTCTTCACCCAGAGAGTTGTGAATCTGTGGATTTCACTGCCACAGAAGGCATATTAATTATTTTAATAATAATGGCTTGGTTGTAATCATGTGTAAGTCTTTTTGTTTCACTGTACCTCAGTATACATGACAATAATAAACTAACTAAACTGAGCATGGGGGCATTCACTTTATCCTCCTGTATTGAGGAATCCAAGATCATGCCCCTCATGATGTTGTGCTTCAATAATGTCACCCCTAAGCTTCCTACACTGCAACAATATAAGTGCTAGCTTATCCAACCTCTCCCTACAGCTCAGGTAACATCCTGGTGAATACCTTCTGCATCCTTTCCAATTTAATAACA
Source organism: Leucoraja erinaceus (assembly GCF_028641065.1). Lineage (NCBI taxonomy): Eukaryota > Metazoa > Chordata > Chondrichthyes > Rajiformes > Rajidae > Leucoraja > Leucoraja erinaceus. The sequence goes on along the minus strand of NC_073380.1, from coordinate 31,465,122 downwards.
TCGTTCCTATAGGTGGGTGCTCAGAACTGCATAGCCACAGTCCTCCTAGTGTGGTCTCACCAATGACTTTATATGGCTGCATCATGATGTCCCAATCCTTGTCCCAGTCCTCTTCCCAATGAAGGTAAACATGACAATAGACAATAGGTGCAGGAGTAGGCCATTCGGCCCTTTGAGCCAGCTCCGCCATTCAATGTGATCATGGCTGATCATCCCCAATCAGTACCCCGTCCCTGCCTTCTCCCCATATCCCCTGACTCCGCTGTTTTTAAGAGCCCTATCTAGCTCTCTCTTGAAAGCATCCAGAGAACCTGCCTCCACCGCCCTCTGAGGCAGAGAATTCCACATACTCACAACTCTCTGTGAGAAAAAGTGTTTCCTCGTCTCTGTTCTAAATGGCTTACTCCTTATTCTTAAACTGTGGCCCCTGGTTCTGGACTCCCCCAACATCGGGAACATGTTTCCTGCCTCTAGCGTGTCCAACCCTTAACAAGCTTGTATATTTCAATGAGATTCCCTCTCATCCTTCTAAACTCCAGAGTGTACAAGCCCAGCTGCTCCATTCTCTCAGCATATGACGGTCCCGCCATCCCGGGAATTAACCTTGTAAACCTACGCTGCACTCCCTCAATAGCAAGAATGTCCTTCCTCAAATTATGCCAATCACCTTCTTCACCACCCTGTCCACCTGACCCAGCGCCAATGTGCCACCGCAAGTCCTGCCCTCGTTTGACACACTAAAGTGCAACGCCTTATACTAGTTGATGAACTTGGATTTCAGGAGGGGATGAGGCGTATTTGTCATTGAGGATGAAGCTTATTCTTTTCCCATTGTGGAGAGTATGAAATTGCATGGCAGGGGGATTGCTGTAATACCAAGGGGCTGCCAACCAAGTATGTGTGGGGTTGAATAAAGCCTGGGAATTAATATTACCAAGGACTATATTCCACATTGAAACCTCGGTACCAGACATATTCAATTGCAGACATTGGAAATCCTGAAATTATTTTAAAAATGACTAAAAAATAATAATTCAGCAAGGCAGAAACTATGAAGAAAAAAGCAGAGTTAAAGTTTCAGGGTGATATTTTGGCTTAGTTTAGAGGCACAGCATGGAAACGCGTCCTTCGGCCCACCAAGTCCATGCTGACCATCGAATACACCTGTTCACACTAGTTCTCCCAATTTCTCTTCCACTCCCTGCACACGGAGCAATTTACAGAGAAGACAATTAACCTACAAACCCGCACGCCTGTGGGATGTGGGAGAAAACCAAAGCACCCGGAGAAAACCCATACGGCCACAGGGGAAACGTACAAACTTCACATGGACGGCACCCGAGATCAGATCGTATCCGGGTCTCTGGCACTGTGACTCTATTTCATCCTTCCCCCCATCCTAATACCATCACACATTCAGATGCTGCCTGACCGACTGGGCATTATTAACATTTTCTATTCTTTGGAGTTAAATTTTAAAATGTGTATTGTAGGCTCAGCCAGTCAAACTCATTGTTCTAATTCCTTTGATGATTGTTTCAACTTGCATATTGACTTGGGAACTTCCAAATAACAGGCTTCCGGGACATTAAAAGCATTGTTACAGACAGGAAGGAGACACTTGAAGTTAAAATGTAATAACAAGCTTGCACAAATCCACAGCTAAGTTATTTGCAGCATTAGGTTCCATGCTGGTTTTGGTCATCGTGTAATAGGAAAGATGTTGTCCAAGCTGGAAAGGGTACAGAGAAGATTTACAAGGATAGCCACAAAATGCTGGAGTTACTGAGTGTGACAGGCAGCATCACTGGAGAGAAGGAATGGGTGACGTTTAGGGTCGAGACCCTTCTTCAGAAAGCACGTTTTGACCCGAAACGTTACCCATTCCTTCTCTCCAGAGATGCAGCTTGTCACTCTGAGTTAAACCATATAACCATATAACCATATAACCATATAACAATTACAGCACGGAAACAGGCCATCTCGGCCCTACAAGTCCGTGCCGAACAACCGTGCCGAGTTACTCCAGCATTTTGTGTCTATCTTCAGTTTAAACCAGCATTTGCAGTTTTTTTGCAGTGGTTTTTTTGCCCAGTGTAGGGAAATCGAGGAACAGAGAACATAGGTTGAATGTGGGGGGGGAAAGATGTAACAGGAACCTGAGGTGTATATTTTTCACACAAAGGATGGTGGGTGTATGGAATGATCTGCTGGAGGAGGTAGTTGAGGCAGGTACTATTGCAACTTTTAAGAAACATTTAGACCGGTACATTGATATGATAGGTTTAGAGAGATATCGGCCAAATGCAGGTAGGTGGGGCCAGTGTAGATGGGGCATGTTGATCGGTGTGGGCAAGTTGAACCGAAGGGCCTATTTCCACACTGTGTTAATGACTCTGTGAAGAACGTACCTTTAGAAAGGAGAAGGAGGAATTACTTTAGTCAGAGTGTGGTGAAACTGTGGAATTAATTGCTGCAGACAGCTGTGGTGGCCAAGTCATTGGGTATTTTTAAAGTAGTAATTGACAGATTCTTAATAAGTGAGGGTATCAAAGATTATGGGGAGAAGCCAGGTGAATGGGATTGAGAGGGAAAGATAGAATAGCCATGATTGAATAGCGGAGTAGACTCGATGGGACGAATGGCCTAATCATAGTCCTATGACTTATGAACTCTGCGAGTTCCTCCGGCACTTGGTGTTCTGCTCACAATTCCGGCATCTGCAGTTTCTCGTATAGCAATTCTAATGCTCTGAAGCTCACTCGGCTATGTTGGCCCATGAAGGGTTAATGTTAATTGCCTTCCTCGATGTTCCAGTTTTTCTTGGCGGGTGCTGAATAAGTGCCACGACATCAGTGATGCACTGATGACTCACACAATCAAATAACTCCGCTTCAACAGAACTGCCATTGTCCAACGGGATTTTGAAGTGCAGTGATACTGAGATTAATTCACTACACACTGTCAGGGAACATGGCATTAGATACTATTATGTAATTAGGCATTGCCACATTTCTGACGTATATTACCTCAAAAGAATTAAAATCATAAATTGAAACATTTTTCTGTAAAATCAGATTACACGGGCAAAAGTAATGAAATCCAAAGCTATCTTAATCTAGCCGACGTAATGAGTAAATAGGAGTCGGCTACCAAACTTCATTGCCATCAATGCAGCCAGTTTTAACCTCTCAGTCAATACGACATTGTGCTGAAACACTTATGTAATAGTGAAATCAAAAATCAAAACATCCCGATGCAGGATGTCAAACCAAGATTAGCCCGTTGCCTCCACAATGCTGCCTAACCTGTTGGGTTTTTCCAGCAGTTTGTATTTTCGCTCCAGATCCCAACATCCACTGTCTCTCAGTCAAATATTTAGCAATGCGCTCGTTTTGTGCGGAATATTGGCACAGGTTGTTCATAAGTGATAAGAGCAGCCCATTCGACCCATCAAGTCCACCCCGCCATTCAATCATGGCTGATCTATCTTTCCCTCTCAATCCCACTCTCCTGCCTTCTCCCCCTAACACCTGACACCCATGCCAATCAAGAATCTGCCTTAAAAATATCTATCGACTTGGCCTTCTGTGGCAGTGGAGGTTGACAGGATAGACAGGTTGTAGAGCTGTGTAGGAAAGAACTGCAGATGCTGGTTTAAATCAAAGATAGATACAAAATGCTGGAGTAACTCAGCGGGACAGGCAGCATCTCTGGAGAGAAGGAATGGGTGACGTTTCGGGTCGAGACCCTTCTTCAGACTGATCTACAGATTGCAGAGCTTTGCCTCACAGCTCCAGCAATCCCGCCCTGATCCTGAGCTCGGGTGCTGTCTGTGTGGAGTTTGCACGTTCACCCTCTGGCCAGCGCTTCGATTTCCACCCACATCCCAAAAGCATGTGGGTTGGCGGGTGAGTTAGTTGGTCACTGTTAATTGTCCCTAGAGTAGGTGAGTGATTTAATTGAGTGAAGTTCCAGGGATAGACACAAAGTGCTGGAGTAACACAGTGGTTCAGGCAGCATGTGTTGCCTGACCCGTTGTGGCAGAAGTGGCAGAATAAAACTGGATTGGTGTAAATAGGTGGTCAATGCAGACTCAGTAGTCAAAGGACTCCCATACTGATCAAGATTCTATCAATCTCTGCCTTAAAAATATCCAATGACTTGGCTTCCACAGCCGTCTGTGGCAATGAATTCCACAGATTTACCACTTTTTTACTAAAAGGCTAAGCAAAGGGTACTGGGGAGACTTTAAACTAGAATGGTTGGGGCGAGGGACTCAAATAGAGAAAGCTAGTAGACAGAATGGGAGGCAGGAAGCAGAAAAGGGAAGCACTTGGACACTCGGACATAAGAGGAGAAAGAAGAAAAAGGAAATAAACAGAGAATAAGAGACGGGGGGTTTCATAAATGTGCATATTTTAATGCTAGGAGCGTTGTAAGAAAGGTGGATGAGCTTAGAGTCTGGATAGACACCTGGAAGTATGATGTTGTGGCGATCGGTGAAACATGGTTGCAGGAGGGCTGTGATTGGAAACTAAATATTCCAGGATTTCGTAGCTTCAGGTGTGATAGAATTGGAGGGGCAAGAGGTGGAGGTGTTGCATTGCTAGTCAGGGAAGATATTACAGCAGTGCTTTGGCAGGATAGATTGGAGGGCTCATCTAGGGAGGCTATTTGGGTGGAACTGAGAAGTGGGAAAGGTGTAGCAACACTTATAGGGGTGTATTATAGACCGCCAAATGGGGATCGAGAATTGGAAGAGCAAATATGTAAGGAGATAGCAGATATTAGTAGTAAGCACAAGGTAGTGATTGTGGGAGATTTCAAATTTCCACACATAGACTGGGAAACACATTCTGTAAATGGGCTGGATGGTTTGGAGTTTGTAAAATGTGTGCAGGATAGTTTTTTGCAGCAATACATAGAGGTACCTACTAGAGGAGGGGCAGTGCTGGACCTCCTGTTAGGAAATGAGACGGGACAGGTGGCGGAGGTATGCGTTGGGGAGCACTTTGGGTCCAGTGATCACAATACCATTAGTTTCAATATAATTATGGAGAGGGTCAGAACTGGACCTAGGGTTGAGATTTTTGATTGGAGAAAGGCTAACTTTGATGAGATGCGAAATGATTTAAAAGGAGTGAACTGGGACATTTTGTTTTATGGGAAGGATGTAGAAGAGAAATGGAGGACATTTAAAGGGGAAATTTTAAAGTACAGAATCTTTATGTTCCTGTTCGGTTGAAAGGAAACAGCAAAAATTGGAAAGAGCCCTGGTTTTCAAGGGAAATTGGACATCTTGTTCGGAAAAAGAGGGAGATCTACAATAATTATAGGCAGCATGAAGTAAATGAGGTGCTTGAGGAGTATAAGGAATGTAAAAAGAATCTTAAGAAAGAAATTAGAATAGCTAAAAGAAGACATGAGGTTGCTTTGGCAAATAAGGTGAAAGTAAATCCAAAGGGTTTCTACAGCTATATTAATAGCAAAAGGATAACGAGGGATAAAATTGGTCCATTGGAGAGACAGAGTGGACAGCTATCTGCAGAGCCAAAAGAGATGGGGGAGATAGTGAACAATTTCTTTTCTTCGGTATTCACCAAGGAGAAGGATATTAAATTATGTGAGGTAAGGGAAACTAGTAGAGTAGCTATGGATACTATGAGTTTCAAAGTAAAAGAAGTACTGACACTTTTGAAAAATATAAAAGTGGGTAAGTCTCCAGGTCCTGATAGGATATTCCCTAGGACACTGAGGGAAGTTAGTGTAGAAATAGCCGGGGCTATGACAGAAATATTTCAAATGTCATTAGAAACGGGAATAGTCCCCGAGGATTGGCGTACTGCACATGTTGTTCCATTGTTTAAAAAGGGTTCTAAGAGTAAACCTAGCAATTATAGACCTGTTAGTTTGACTTCAGTGGTGGGAAAATTAATGGAAAAGATACTTAGAGATAATATATATAAGCATCTGGATAAACAGGGTCTGATTAGGAACAGTCAACATGGATTTGTGCCTGGAAGGTCATGTTTGACTAATCTTCTTGAATTTTTTGAAGAGGTTACTAGAGAAATTGACGAGGGTAAAGCAGTGGATGTTGTCTATATGGACTTTAGTAAGGCCTTTGACAAGGTTCCTCATGGAAGGTTGGTTAAGAAGGTTCAACTGTTGGGTATAAATGCAGGAATAGCAAGATGGATTCAACAGTGGCTGAATGGGAGAAGCCAGAGGGTAATGGTGGATGGCTGTTTGTCGGGTTGGAGGCAGGTGACTAGTGGGGTGCCTCAGGGATCTGTGTTGGGTCCTTTGTTGTTTGTCATGTACATCAATGATCTGGATGAAGGTGTGGTAAATTGGATTAGTAAGTATGCAGATGATACCAAGATAGGGGGTGTTGTGGATAATGAAGAGGATTTCCAAAGTCTACAGAGTGATTTAGGCCATTTGGAAGAATGGGCTGAAAGATGGCAGATGGAGTTTAATGCTGATAAATGTGAGGTGCTACACCTTGGCAGGACAAATCAAAATAGGACGTACATGGTAAATGGTAGGGAATTGAAGAATGCAGTTGAACAGAGGGATCTGGGAATAACCGTGCATAGTTCCTTGAAGGTGGAATCTTATATAGATAGGGTGGTAAAGAAAGCTTTTGGTATGCTAGCCTTTATAAATCAGAGCATTGAGTATGGAAGCTGGGATGTAATGTTAAAATTGTACAAGGCATTGGTGAGACCAAATCTGGAGTATGGTGTACAATTTTGGTCACCCAATTATAGGAAGGATGTCGACAAAATAGAGACAGTACAGAGGAGATTTACTAGAATGTTGCCTGGGTTTCAACAACTAAGTTACAGAGAAAGGTTGAATAAGTTAGGTCTTTATTCCCTGGAGCGCAGAAGGTTAAGGGGAGACTTGATAGAGGTCTTTAAAATGATGAGAGGGATAGACAGAGTTGATGTGGACAAGCTTTTCCCTTTGAGAATAGGGAAGATTCAAACAAGAGGACATGACTTCAGAATTAAGGGACAGAAGTTTAGGGGTAACATGAGGGGAAACTTCTTTACTCAGAGAGTGGTAGCGGTGTGGAATGAGCTTCCAGTGGAAGTTGTGGAGGCAGGTTCGTTGGTATCATTTAAAAATAAATTGGACAGGCATATGGATGAGAAGGGAATGGAGGGTTATGGTATGAGTGCAGGCAGGTGGGACTAAGGGAAAATAATTGTTCGGCACGGACTTGTAGGGCCGAGATGGCCCGTTTCCGTGCTGTAATTGTTATATGATTGTTATTTATATGGTTCAATTCCTCCTCATCTCCTTTCTAAAGGTATGTCTTTTTATTCTGAGTCTATGGCCTCTGGTCCTAGACTCTCCCACTGGTGGAAACATCCTCCCCACATCCACCAGAACACTTATTGATTTCTGCAGATGCACCATAGAGAGCTTTCTACCCAGATGCACCACAGCTCAGTACGATAACTGCTCTGTCCAAGACCACAAGAAATTGCAGAGTTCTGGAAGCAGCCCAGTCCATTACATGAACCAACCTCTGCCCACATGCCCTTCATCGAGTCCATCTGTACTTCACGCTGCCTCAGGAAAGCAGCCAACAAAGCAGGGACCACTCACACCTTGGTCATTCTCTTCCTCTTCTCCCTGCAAAAGCTTGAAAGCATGTACCACCAGATTCTTACTAATTTCTGTAAATCGTACCAAGCATCCTATCCAGATGCATCACAAACTGGTACGGCAACTTAAATCCAGAAGACCCCAAGATTCAAAAACACCTTCTTCTTCACTGTTATCAGACTCTTGAACAGGCCTCTCAAAAACAAAGGATATTCTTAATCTCCTAAACTACCTTGTTGCATTTTTTATCTGTAATTTCTTTGTAGTTATAACACTATATTCTGAACTTTGTTTTCTTTCTCTCTTTGCACTGCCTTTAGATTTAGTTTAGGTTAGTTTAGTTTAGAGATACAGTGTGGAAATAGGCCCTTCGACCCATTGAGACCGCTCCAACCAGCGATCCCTGTACACCAGCACTACATATCAAGGTCAATTCTGCAATATTTACCAAAGCCAATTAACCTACAAACTTGTACATCCTTGGAGTGTGGGTGGAATCCAGAGCACCTGGAGAAAACCCATGCGGTCACAAAGAGAAGGTACAAACTCCATACAGACAGCACCCGTAATCAAGATCGAACCCGGGACTCTAGTGCTGTAAGGCAGCAACTTTACCGCTGTCCCATTATGCTACAGGTGTTAAAAATACCGACCAAATGGTTCCAGACCATTGCGCCCAGGCCCTCGACCTGGGACCTCACGTGTTCCTTTTCTCTAGAGATGTTGCCTGACCTGCTGAGTCACTCCAACTTTTTGTGTATATTCCCAATATAACTGGTGTTTACTCATCCGTTATGTTTCCAATGGATCTTTACCCGAGACCAAGACCTAGAAAGTGAGACAGGAGGTGTGTTGTCATGAAACATAATATGCTCAGTAAAACATGTGTATGTTATGCCACTTTCATGTCCACTCCCTGCACACAAGGGGTACTTTACAGAGGCCAATTAACACACAAATCTGCATGTCTCTGGGATGTGAAAACCAGAGCACCTGGAGGTCACAGGGAGAACGTGTAAACTCCACACAGACAGCATCCGAGGTCAGGATCAAACCCATGTCTCTGGCACTGCGAGGCAGCATCTATGCCAGCTATGCCGCCCTGATTACACATGATGTGAAGAATTGGCACAAAATGTCCCACAAAGGTCCCACGAAGCTGGGATGTAATGTTAAAATTGTACAAGGCATTGGTGAGACCAAATCTGTAGTATGGTGTACAATTTTGGTCGCCCAATTATAGGAAGGATGTCAACAAAATAGAGAGAGTACAGAGGAGATTTACTAGAATGTTGCCTGGGTTTCAACAACTAAGTTACAGATATAGGTTGAATAAGTTAGGTCTTTATTCTCTGGAGCGCAGAAGGTTAAGGGGGGACCTGATAAAGGTCTTTAAAATGATGAGAGGGATAGACAGAGTTGATGTGTACAAGCTTTTCCCTTTGAGAATAGGGAAGATTCAAACAAGAGGACATGACTTCAGAATTAAGGGACAGAAGTTTAGGGGTAATATGAGGGGGAACTTCTTTACTCAGAGAGTGGTAGCGGTGTGGAATGAGCTTCCAGTGGAAGTGGTGGAGGCAGGTTCATTGGTATCATTTAAAAATAAATTGGATAGGCATATGGATGAGAAGGGAATGGAGGGTTATGGTATGAGTGCAGGCAGGTGGGACTAAGGGGAAAAAAAAATTGTTTGGCACGGACTTGTAGGGCCGAGATGGCCTGTTTCCGTGCTGTAATTGTTATATGGTGTTATATGTTATATGGTTAAATGCTTCATGACACAGAGAAAAATCAGCCCTCAAATATTTCCATGTGGCTAGAACGAAAAGTAATGGGTTAAGTGGACCAGTGAGAGAACGAGCAGTCAATGTTGCATAGATGCCTAGGGTAAAGGTTAGCTGAAGATAATTAGGTTAAGCATTGAGATAGGTATCAGTTAGCAGTGGCCTTTCAATGGTAGTTGACAGGAGTTGCAACTGGCAAGTTTATCTCGGGGAACGGCATTTCCTTTCTGAGCTCAGATGAAGGTCAGTGTGTTAATTAGTCTATCTAAAGTGAACTCGATTCCCAAGTATGTTGCGATTGAGGAATGTTGTGCGTTCTTATTTGATGTTCACTGGGCAGTTTATTTTGAGGTCAAAGGCTCACCACCATTTGGGGCAACCCATCAGTTACAGCAGGTAATTCATTTCCTCCATTGCCGGTACACAATGGCTGCAGTGTGTGCCATTTACAACATGCCCTGCTGCTACTTGTCCAGGCTTCTTCAGCAGCACCTTCCAGACCCAGCACTTTTATTACCAAGAAAGACAAGGCCAACAGGCGGCACACTGGTCCAGTGGTAGAGTCACTGCCTTACAACGCCAGAGACCCAGGTTCGATCCTGACTACGGGTGCTGTCTGTATGGTGTTTCTACATTCTCCCTGTGACCAGTTTCTTCCCACACTCCAAAGACGACAGGTTTGTAGGTGAATTGGCTAAGGTACCAAGTGGTATTCGGTACCCTGTGGTATGAATATTAATTTCGCTGACTTCAGGTAGCCCCTGCATTCCCCCTCTCTCTATCCCTCTCCCCACCCAAGTCACACTAGCTTCTCATTTTCATCCTAGAAACAGCTAACAATGGCCTGTTTCCTTTATCATCGTTACATTTTTGCATATCTTTCATTCGTTGTTCTTTATCTCTCCACATCACCGTCTATATCATTCGTTTCCCTTATCCCTAACCAGTGAAGAAATCTCTCAACCTGAAACATCACCCATTCCTTCTCTCCAGAGATGCTGCCTGTCCCGCTGAGTTGCTCCAGCTTTTTGTGTGTATCTGCGGAGTATAGAAGTTGGGATGCTATGATACAGTTGCACAAGACGTTGGTAATGCTGCACTTGGAGGATCGTGTTTTGAACATCCTACTAAGGGAAGAATGGTGTTAAGCTGGAATGAATGTAGAGAAGATTTACGAGGATGTTGCCAGAATTTGGGGGCCTGAGCTGTTGAGAGAGGTTGAGCAGGCTAGGACTTTATTCCTTGGAACACCTGGGGCTGAGAGGTGATCTTATGAACGTGTATAAAATCATGAGGGGGATAAGGTAAATGCACAGTCTTTTACCCAGAGTAGGAGAATCAAGAACCAAAGGACATGGGTTTGAGATGGGAGCAGAAAGAATTAATAGGAACTCGTGGTGCAACGTTTTCACACAGAGGATGGTGGGTATATGGAACAAATTGCCAGAGGAGGTGGTTGAGCCAGGTACTATAACATTATTTAAAAAACATTTGGACTGGTACATGGATAGGAAAGGTTTAGAGAGATACAGGCCAATTGCGGATAAGTGGGACTAGCATTGATGGGGCATTTTGGTTAGCCGGACAAGTTGGACAGAAGGGGCTGTTTCTGTGCAGTATGACTCTACGGCAATCAAGGGGATTGGGCTCAGTGTACGAGGGACCAAATGGCGTACTGTTTTTACCATTTTGGATTTTCTCACATGCTAAACATTAAAAGTCCAGTTGTTTAGAGGGTAGAAAAGCTGATTTTCCACAAATTTGAATTGCAGACCATGAGAAATGACCAAATTAAGAATATTAGGGCACAAAATCATTCCATTTATGAAAAGTTTGTGGTGTTCTGTGGTTTGTGGTTTTAATTTATAGATTTGAGTTGATTCATAAGTTCATAACGTCTAGGAGACGAATTAGGCCATTTGGTCCACCGTCAACTCCGCCATTTTATCCTGGCTGGTCTACGGCTCCCTCTCCATCCCATTCTCCTGCCTTCATGCTTTACATGACAAAAATGTGTAATTTATGCCTTAGAAATTCTTGGAATAACTTCCCTTGACTCTCTTAAATAATTCAATTAATATGTCTGTATTTGCCATATTTCCCTTCTATTCACTGGTGTTCATTTGTTATGTAAGGGTATAGGAATCTGAAAACTGTGACTATCAGATTCAAAAACAACTTCTTCCCAACAACTATCACACTACACAACGCGGACCTCAACTATGAACATCTATGCACTGTCTCTGGTTGCACTAATGACTTTGGGATTTTTTCATACCCATATTGTGGTTATTAGTTTATTGAGTTTTTGTTTATCTCCGCATGTTGCGTTTACAGGCCTGTTGTGTTGCTTGAGAAGACTTTTAATGTATGGCTGTTCATTGCAGGACTAGATGCTGCTTCATCTCTACACGACTCCGAGGAAGCATTTAACAGGCCGATTGAGAAGACCTTGGAGAATTTTAGCAAGGACTTTCAATGTCATCACATGTTAAAGCACCTATACAATGGAGCTAGGATCACTGTGCAAATGCCACCGAAAGTGGAGAGCCACTGGGTCTCCACAAGGTAAGTAAACACCCATTAAATCCCTAGTTGACATTATTAATATGAAAAATTGATGAACAATGTTTTTCTTAAGTGAATACAAATTGAAAATTTAAAGTCCTTTTCCATTCAGAATCAATACTTCTTCTAAAGGATAAAAGAAAATATAAATCTCCTCAAACCCTTTCTGCTGTTCAGTTTATCAATCAATAGTGTCATATAGTCATAGAGTCTTACTGCGTGGAAGCAGGCCTTTCCGCTCAGCTTTCCCACCATGTCCTATCTACACTAATCAACATGCCCCATCTACACTAGTCCCACCTACCTGTGTTTGGTCCATATCCCTCCAAACCTATCCATGCACCTGTCTAAATGTTTCTTACTTCCTACATTTCTTTAAACAGTGTTATCGATACATATCGATATCTCCCCTCTTTTAGCATATCCTTGAATATTCTGTGTTCCTTTACTTACAAGACCTCTAAGCTACAAAACGTTTATCTTTCTACCTCTTTACAATCAACAAACTCCGAAAATTATTCACTACATCTTAAGTTTTTGCACTAACTCTTCTCAAACCTGTTGTCTCGGCGCAACGGTAGAGTTGCTGCCTTACAGGACCAGAGACCCGGTTTTGATCCTGACTGCGGGAGCTGTCTGTACAAAGTTTGTACGTTCTCCCTGTGACCATGTGAGTTTTCTCTGGGTGCTCCGATTTCCTTCCACATTCCAAAGACGTGCAGGTTTGTAGATTAATTGGCTTCTGTAAATTGTCCCTAGTGTGTAGGATGGAGACTGTAGGATGGAATTAGTGTACAGGAGGGTCGAAGGGCCCGTTTCCATGCTGTATCTCTAAAGCTAAATCTATAACAATTGCAGGTAGGGACCAAAATTGATGAAACTGACTAACCAAAATTTTTAATAATAATAATAATAATAATATAATAGGCTAAAATTACAAAATGGTACAGTGCTTTATAAGATCCTGACTGATTGAGATAGACATTCTAACGCTCTGACAGAGATGTGAAATACAAGATGTAAATGCATGTCTTCCTTTATGAAAAATATGAAGTTAGAGGGGGAGAGTTTAATAGAGATATGTGAGGCAAGTATTTTTACACAGAGGGTGGTGGGGCCTGGAATGCATTGCCAGAGGTAGTTGTGGGGGCAAGTACAATAGTGGCATTTAAGAGATTTTTGGATAGGCACATGGAAATGCAGGGAATAGAGGGATATGAATCATTTGCAGGCAGATGAGATTAATTCAGTAGCAGGTAATGCAACGTGCTAGGCATTGTGTTCAGCACAAACATTGTGGGCCGAAGGGCCAGTTCCTGTGCTGCACTGCTCTAAGTTCTATGATTAAGTTGAGGGAGATTATGATTCTCATTCAAGCAAATTCAATTGGAACCATTCAGAAATAGAATAAAAAATCATTAGAATATTGAAGCCACCTTATTCTTATTTCTCTCTAATTTCTCTCTGCAGTTGTGAGGTGAGACCAGGACCTGAATTCATTACACGATCCTACAGATTTTACTCCAACAACACATTCAAAGCTTATCAGTTTAACTACGGTGACAATCACTGCACACAGCCTAGCTACACCCTGGTGATCGTGGGTAAACTCCGCTTGCGCCAGACCTCCTGGATCATTCGAGGAGCGACAGAAGCAGATTACCACCTGCACAGGGTCCAGATCGTCTGCCACAGCAAGATGAAGGCGGAGGAAATAAGCTTGAGGCTGAACCGGTCGTGCCCGGGCTTCCTGCCGGGACCTAAGACCTGGGAGCCTCAGCTGCCCTATGACCTGTCGAGCAACGAGTCAGGCTGCAACTGTTTCCGAGCTCTGAACTTCGCCATGCATGAACTGCAGCTGCTGCGGGTCGAGAAGCAACATCTGCACCACAATCCTGAGCAAGTGGTGCAAGAGTTGTTCCTGGGCGACATCCACACAAACTGGTCCCAGAGGATGTACAGCCGACCATCCAGCTATCAACCCCCACTGCAAGATGCAAAGGTAACTCTCTCCGTCCGATAACATCCATGTTGGACAGAAAAAGATCTTCTTTAAAATCAACTCAAAACACTCAAAGTGTTTCCAGCATGATTAGTTGTGAAAATGTTGTTCATAAATCATAGGTAGACACAAAGTGCTGGAGTAATTCAGTGGGTCAAGCGGCATCTCTGGAGAAAGGGAATAGGTAACATTTCGGGTCGAGACCCTTCTTCAGACTCAGTCAGGGGGAAAGAAACTAGAGGTATGAAAAGATTCTAGGTTTCAGATGATTCAGGAAAGGTGCAGCTCACAATGGTTCACTGTTGGTTGTGGAAGAAGTAATGATGAAGGGATACAAACAATGAAACTGGTAAGACAACTGGGAGGACAGAGAGAGAAGGAAACCAAGGGTTACATGAAATTAGAAAAATCAATATTCATACCGCTGGGTTGTAAGCTTACCAGCTTGTGATTCCTCATAAATTGTAAGAGCAGAATTAGGCCATTCAACCCATCAAATCTACTTCACCTCTCAATCACAGCTGATTCATCATTCCCTCTCAACCCCATTCTCCTGCCTTCTCCCCATAACCTTTGACACCCTTATTGATCAAGAATCTGTCAATCACCTCTTTAAAAATACCAATGACTTGGCCTCCACAGCTGTTTATGGCAATGAATTCCACAGATTCACCACCCTCTAACTAAAGAAATTCCTCCTCATCTCCTTTCTAAAGGTTTGTCCTTTGTAGCATCCTTTAGCAATTTTATTCAGTGAGTTTTAAATATTTATCGTTACTTTGACAGAAGATTTGGAATCTGATAACGTGCTGCTTACTATTAAGTTGTGTGATCCATGTATCAGGCTCTATCTATTGTACTTGGGTTTGGCGATTGTATTTACGTATTTACGATCTGTTTGGATAGCATGCAAACAAAGCTTTTACTTTTTCTATATTTTATTTCAACAAAACAGAACAAAACAAACAACAAAAATAAATAAATAAAAACTGAAAAAGACAACAGGAAAAAAAAGGCAGGAAAAACAAATAATTATAATTTAAAAAAATAATAAATAAAAAGAAATAAATAAATAAAACAAAGCTGTCAGACATAACAGTATTGGTACAATCCACATGGTGCTACACAGTCATGCATTGCAAAAGCAGAAGTAAAGATCACAGGACTACATCACTGCAGATAATATGAAATTATGAAATTATTGGACTTTGAGATGGTTGATAAATGGTCCCCAAACACTTAAAAAGTTGTTTGGTACCTTGCAGTTGTAGAAGCGTATCCTTTTCATCTGTATGATTATTATCATTTCATTGAGCCATTTTTCGAAGCAGGGGGGTGTAGATGATTTCCAGTCTGTTAGGATCATTTTCTTGGCTGCCACCATACCAAGCATCAGTGCTTGTTGTTCTTCAGACGTGAAGTACAAAGCAGTCTCTGAGCATCCAAAAAGTGCCAGTTCTGGATCAGGGAGAATATCTTTTCCATAGACCCCAGAAAACCACTTAAATATTTTAGACCAGTATCTTTGTATATGAGGACAGAGCCAGAAAATATGTGTTAAAGAACCATCTGCACTTTTGCATCTGTCACATAATGGAGAAATAGCAGGGTAGATTCGATGTAATTTGGTCTTTGAGTAATGGAGTCTGTGGATGACTTTAAACTGAATCAGTTTATACCTGACATTGATCGAACAAGTTTGGATTCTGGTCAGACCTTCATTCCAAGTGTCGTCAGAGCTTTTCACTGTACCTCGGTACCTGTGATAATGATAAACCTAAACCTATCACAATAGCTCTATAAAGAATGACAATGCTAATACGCTTTACAGAACTGCCAAAGAGTGGAGAATGGACACATTGGTGCAGTGGTACAGTTGCTGCCTTACAGCACCAGAGACCTAGGTTCTACCCTGACTATGGGTGCTGTCCATTCACAGTTTGTATGTTCTCCCTGTGTCCTCATGGGTACTCCATGGTTTTTCTCCGGGGTGTTCCGGTTTCCTCCCGCATTCCAACCACCTGCAGGTGTGCAGGCTAATTGGCGTCTGTAAATTGTCCCTGGTGTGTAGAATGGAACCAGTGTATGGGTGATCTGTGTGGTCTCGGTGGGCCAATGTGCTTGTTTCCAGGCTGTATCTCTAAACTAAACTGAACTAAATTGACCCAAAAATGTCACCAATGTGACATGGTATTAATGAGGTCATGGCTGCCTCATGTTGGTCAGAGATTTGAAATGAAGCATTGTGAGGAGTTATGCGAAGGGAACTCTTTTCCACTCTGCAAACAGGTGGACTGCATTTGCTCTCCCTTTAGTCATTCTGTATAAAATTCAAACAAAGACTATCTCCATAGCAACCAATACGTTCAAATGCAGCAGAACAAATATATGTGGCACAGATGCTCACTTGATCACTGGGAAGTTCGTAGTTTGAGACTTTTGCGTGTTGTCTTTCATTCTGTGAGTCATGCTAAGCAAAACACTGAATGAAATTCTCAGATCCTTTCAATGGATGTCATTGACTTTGCTCATTCCTCAAACATCAGAGAGCAGATGAATTTGCTTATTTACTGTCTGGTAAGTCCCTGGCAGTGGAAACACATACAGGCCATTTTTTTTGCCTTTATCTTTGAAGCTGGATGCACTTCAAAGCTGTGGATCTTGTATTAGAAAATAATGTCCCATTTCTAAGGACTATCCAATGGCCCCATGGAAAGTGCATGGATGTGGACATTAAGAGAGGACATATTTAGACATGATCCTTTCTCCACACCAACCCATCCCTCTCCAATGTCGAACAGAATATTGATAGCGATTGACGAAATTCACATGTGGAGAGAGTTACAGAGCAGAGAGTAATGCTGGTGGAATTCTGCCCACAAATGAACAGAGAGTCTGAAGAAGGGTTTCGGCCCGAAACGTCGCCTATTTCCTTCGCTCCATAGATGCTGCTGCACCCGCTGAGTTTCTCCAGCAATTTTGTGTACCTTCGATCTTCCAGCATTTGCAGTTCCTTCTTGAACAGAGAGTCTAGAGTGTTTTATTGTCATCTCCCAAATAGAACAACAAAATTCTTACTTGCTGCAGCACAACAGAATATGTCCACATAATACACAGTAAACAATATAATAAACAAGTAAAACCAACTCCCCCATTAACTTGTTTGCTTTAGATTAACGCACGAGAGAACAGTCACTCTGAAAGATACTAGTCAAAAGCTTGGACCACTGGACTCATTACTTTTTCTGGGGTAAGCAGACCAGTTTGGACTTTACCCAGAATTAAAATGCCCCTAGTGTGTAGAGAGTCGGAGAAAGTGTGATAATATAGAACTATTGTGAATAGGTGGTCAATGGTCGGCATGGGGTCAGTGGGCCGAAGGGCTTATTCCATATATAAAATTAAAAAGCCTGCATAGTGACTCAGCTGGTAGAGTTGCTGCCTCGAGCACCAGAGACCAGGCTCGATCCTGACCTTGGGTGTTGACTGGAGTTTGCATGTTCTCACTGTGACTGTGTGGGTTTTCTCTGGGTGCTCCGGGTTTTCCCAACACCCCAAAGACATGAGGGTTTGTTGGTTGATTGGCCTCTGGAAAATTGCCCCCAGTGTGAGGAAGCGGGATAATTACACAAACCACCTTCTCCGAGTGAAACTGCAGCAATTGCAGATTTGCACCAAGTGCCTACATCAGCATGTCTGGCAATTCCTAGCATCAGAACAACAAATGACTTCCCAATATACATACTATCGATCAGATCAATATAAATATTAGATCAAGGCCACACAGTATAAGCATCGTGAAACAATCTCTATAGCTTGCTATCTAAAGAGGTATAATATCAAGTGATTAGGTTCTATCTCTCCCCCTCATTCTGTTGCCTTCTCCCCGTAACCTCTGTCATATAGCATCAGCAGTCATACAGAGTCATACAGCACACAAACAGGTCCTTTTGTTGCTAGCCCTGTTTTGTTCTGGCCTTCTCTATTCTGAAGAAGGATTCCGACACAAAACATCACCTATTCCTTTTCTCCGGAGATGCTGTCTGACCTGCTGAATGATTCCAACATTTTGTTTCTATCTTCAGTCTAAACCAGCATCTAGGTCCATCTATACCCTTAGACCCAACTTGCCCATGCCAACCAAGATGTCCCATCTACACTAGTCCCACCTACCCCTCTTTGGCCCATATCCATCTAAACCATCTTTGGCCCATATTCTATCCATGTGCCTGTGCAAATATCTTTTAAAATTTTGTTATAATAGTTCTATAACTTCCCCGATTATACCATTCACTGCACATAAGTGCCTTATTAACGTGAACATCATTACGATGTGGGAGGAAGCTGGAGCAGCAGCGGGTAGCCCACCTTAGTCATGGCTCAATCTCAGCCTCCCTCCCAAACCCTCACCTCTGCTCTGGAGATCTCCAACGCTGCTGCTAGACTTGAACCCACTGGTGCCTCTGACACACCACACTCGAATCTGCTCTGTTTAACAGGTGGTTGTATGGGCTGTCAGCACTTTCATCACCATCCTCCTTCCTCCAATCTTCCAATTATGTCCATACTGACCCTCGCATAGCTATCACAACCTTGCCGATGGTCTCTTCCTATTTCACCTTTCTCACAACTGCAGCAGGTGAAGGACCAGATGGTGATTTGACCTTTGTAATGTTGGCCTCTTCATGAGGGTGGGCAGGGCAGAAGGTAAACGGTGGTATGCTACGGTTGTAATCGGAATGGTTTGTTGGAGAGAGTAAGCATCTGATGAGTGTCCTTTTAGCAGAATAGTGTGTTTATTGGTGAGCATCTCACTGTGATGTATTGTAAGAGGTCATGAAATATTTTCTTCACTCCACCAAGAAGTGATTTACAATCCGGGAAAAGATAACTCTAGCCAACTTCTAAAATAGACACATAAAGCTGGAGTAACTCAGCGGGTCAGACAACATCTCTGGAGAAAAGGAATAGGTGACCTTTCGGGTCGAGACCCTTCTTCAGACTGAGTGTCGGGGGAAAGAGCAACAAGGGATATAGGCAGTGATGTAGAGAGATATAGAACAAATGAATGAAAGATATCCAAAAAAGTAACAATGATAAACCATTGTTAGCTGTTTGCTAGGTGAGAACGAGTCCAGACAAGGACATGCAGCAAGATGACTGAAGCTGGTATGACGTGGGTGGACAACTTTGAAGCTCCTGTCAGACTCTTCCAATGGCGACCCTGGCAGGTCGGACAACTCCATGTGCGAAAAGTAGAGACCGCACATATTGACCCACGCGGACGTTTAGAAGAGACAAGGACAAAATTAACGGAAGGCTGCAATAGAAAAGTCGTCGATAATTTTCACTATTCTGTAGGCAAGTGGTGTCCAAGCAGCTTTTGCAAATACACCATACTCTGCATGAGCAGAGGTGTCAAGAGTCAAGGGAAAGCATAGACATCAAAGAGGAAATGTGGATGCTTTGAAGTTCCATATCAGACCTAAGTAAATGACCAAAAATATTGATATCAGTAAATGAAGAAGGATATTGTAAATGCATCAAAGTAAAAAGTGGTTGATGTTAATTATACTTGTAAGGGATAGGAAGGAATGGTTGTGGCTTTGAAACTATGTTGTGGAAGTATTGGGAGGTAAAAAGGAATATCTCAAATTCCTCTCTATTATCAAAGAGGAGCTACTAAACAGCATATTTTTAACCGGTTAAAATCCATTGCCCACCATTCTACGGGGAAATACACTAAAACAATTTAAAAGAGATTGTAGAGTGCTGAGATGCATAATGATCCGGGTGCCCCAGTGTATGCCTTGCAAAATGCCACAGAAGCTAATTGTGCAATCTAACAGTATGTTATTAATTTAGTTTAGTTTAGAGATACAGCATGAAAACAGGCCCTTCGGCCCACCATCTATGCCAATCATTGATCACCCATTCACACTAATTCTATGCTTCCCACTTTTGCATCTGCTCCCTACACATTAGGGCCAACTTACGGAAGTCAATCAACCTACAAACCCGCACATGTTTGGGATGTGGGAGGAAACCGGAGCACCCTGAGAAAACGCAAAGCATCACTGAGAGAACGTGCAAACTCCACACAGCCACCATCTATAGTCAGGATCAAACCCGGGTCTCTGGCGCCGTAAGGCAGCAACTCTACCGCTGCGCCACTGTGCCGCCTGTTATCCTTGTCT
Organism: Leucoraja erinaceus; assembly: GCF_028641065.1. Classification (NCBI taxonomy): domain Eukaryota; kingdom Metazoa; phylum Chordata; class Chondrichthyes; order Rajiformes; family Rajidae; genus Leucoraja; species Leucoraja erinaceus. Next base: position 31,444,939 of record NC_073380.1, on the reverse strand, counting down.
TTCTTGATGATAAAAATGCAGGGTTTGGAGGGTGCTGCTGAAGAAAAGTAGCAGCAGGGCAGGCAGCATCTTTGGAGGACATGGATCAATGATGTTTCACATCAGGACCCTTCTTCACGATCTGTCTGAAGAAACGTCCGACCCGAACTGTCACCTATCCATGTTCCCCACCCCCTTTCAAGGTCATTTTGGGATGGAGAATAAATGCTGACATAGTCAGGGACAATCAAATCCTATAAATCAACTGGTAATAAAGCATTGTCTTTGTGTTCATCCCCATAGTCATACTTATACAGCATGGAAACAGGCCCTTCGGCCAAACTTGCCCACGCTGACCAACATGCTCCAAGAATACTAGTACCCTATAAACATATCCTATCAATGTTCCTGTCCGAATGTCTCTTAAACAATATGATGGTATCTGCCTCTTGTGCAAGAAACTGGACTGTAGAGGAATTTGAATGTTGCTTTTCACTCTTATTTTTGTGCTGTCTCATTCATGGGTGAAAGTGGTAGGCTGTTAAAGGATTGGACATGGTGCAACATTTAAGAAGTTCATGAATGTTTTGGAGTCTGGCTCGGATTATGAACAGTTTCTAGATAGAAAGAAAACGAGCAGGATAAGTAAAAAATACTGAGCAAAACGTCAAGTACAGCTGACATCATAAATTCCCATGTAAACCATTGACATTCTCTGGCACACGTCTTTGAAGTTCTGCCATATTAGTTAGTCTGGTCTTTAGCACAATGACTTATGCACGTGGAATGCTAACTTCTTCCCAGAACTAGTTTAGCACAGACCCCGTGATAGAATGTTTTGTATAAACATAAGAGTACAAGAGAAAGGCTCTAACTTAGATAAGAAAATTGTCTCTTTAAAGCCAGTGATTCTTGTAGTTTCCCACAGTCCGTCAACATTGGAGATAGAGGTGGGGGCGGGGAAGGGGAAGAAGTTGGGTTGTAGCTCAACACAAAGTGCTGGAGGAACTCAGAGGAAGAGGCAACATCTATGGTGGAAATGAACAGATAATGTTTCAGTTTGGAACTCTGCTTCAGACTCAACAGCATCTAATTTCGGTATACTTTCCTCAAGATTCATCCAACCAGTCAATAGCACTTAATACTCAGACTGTGAAATTCATTCAATGGAACTTGGTTTTAGAGGCAGAGGGGCAGCATAGTGGGGGATTGCAGTAGATTTGCTGCCTTACAGCACCAGAGACCCTGATTCAATCCTGACTACTGGTACTGCTTACAAGGAGTTTTCACATTCTCCCTGTGACCGTGTGGCTTTTCTCTGGGTGTTCCAATTGCCTCCCACACTCCAAAGACGTACAGGTATGTTGGTTAATTGGCTTCAGTAAAATTGTAAATTGTCCACAGAGGGTATTATAGTGTTAATGTATGGGGTGATCACTGGTCAGTGTGGACTCGGTGGGCAGAAGGGCCTGTTTCCGCACTCTCTCTCTCTAAAGTCTAAAGGCAGGCCACAACAGTTGCCTCCACTATATTGTATGTTTGGTGCTGAAACATGATCATATCTCCAGAGATGCTGTTACTCTAGCTTTTTGTGTCTATTTTTGGTATAAGCCACAATTCAGTTCAGTGACATGCAGCCTAATGTTTCTATTTCTTGTATCATCGCAGAACCACGCCCATGGTAGTATGGTGTGCCACATGATTTCCCGGTCCAATGAGTATCGCCCTCCTGTTTTACCGCCCAAAGCAGACCTGCCTGTGGGGCTGTACGGACACTGGGTGAGTCAACGTTGCGAGGTGCGGCCCGAGGTACTCTTCCTCACCCGGCACTTCGTCTTTCATGACAACAACAACACATGGGAAGGGCATTACTTTCATTTCTCAGACCCCGTGTGCAAGCACCCAACTTTCACCATCTACGCCAAGGGCCGTTACAGCCACAGAATCCCGTCTGCAAAGGTGATGGGAGGAACAGAATTTGTGTTTAAAGGTAATTTCAGACTGTTATTCTCACTGTGTTTAATAAGTATCTCAACAAACATTGCATAGAAGGGCAGCTAGGTGGTGAAGCGGTAGAGTTGCTACCTTACAGCGCCAGAGACCCGGGTTCAATCCTGACCACAGGTGCTGTCTGCACAGAGTTTGTGCGTTCCCCTTGTGACCACGTGGGTTTTCTCTGGGTGCTTCGGTTTACTCCCACACTCCAAAGATATGTGGATTTATAAAGTTAATTGTCTTCTGTAAATTGTCTCTAGTGTATAGGATGGAACTAGAGTATGGGTGATCGCTGGTCGGCATGGGCACAGTGGGCCAAAGGGTTTGTTCCCACGCTGTATCTCTAAATTAAGATACAGAATACAAACATTATTTCAATGACTAGGCGGACACAGTGATGCAGGGGTAGAGTTGCTGCTTTACAGCGCCAGAAACCCGGGTTCAATCCAGACTATACGGAGTTTGCACATTCTCCCCATGACGTGCGTGGGTTTTCTCCGGAATCTTCAGTATCCTCCCACTTGAAAGATGCACAGGTTTGTAGGTTAATTGGATTGGTACAATTGTAAATTGTCCCAAGTGTGTAGGATAGTGTTAGTGTGCGAGGATCGCTGGTTGGTGCGGACTCGGTGGGCCTTAAGGGCCTGTTTCTGCACTGTATCTCTAAACTAAACTAGACTGCAACTAAGAGAGCTACGGACCAAGTGGTGGTGAAGGGGATTAGTGGAGAAGGTCAGCATAGACCTAGTGGGCTGAAGGCCCTATGCCTGTGTTGCTTATCTATGGGACATTGATGATTTTTTTTTTTTGTGTCTGAACCCTATAGAGATTGTTTTATGTTCCTTTAGGAAATTCTACTGAAACCAGACATGAGATAAATGTTCCCACCCTTGATATTGTATTTAATGCAGCTGTTATTTTATTACAACCGTTTAATTTAGTTTAGAGATACAGCATGTAAACAGGCTCGTTGGCCCACGAGTCTACGCTGGCCTTTGATCACCCGCTCACACTACTCCTATGTTATCCCACTGTGTCATCCACTCCTACAAATTAAGAGGCAATTTACAAGACCAATTAACCTATAAACCTGCACGTCTTTTGGGATGTGGGAGGAAACCGGAGCACCTGGAGTAAACCCACACAGTCACACAGGGAGATGGTGCATACTCCATAAAGGCAGCATCCAAGGTCAGGATCGATACCGGGTCTCTGGCGCTGTGAGGCAGCAGCTCAACCGTTGCGCCACTTTGCCGTCTGGGTTGTGTTTTAAACAAGTCAAGACAGAAATGATTAATTGGCAACAACTTTTTTAGTTCAGCAAGGCAAACTAAATCTAGTGAAATCTAACGGCCCAAAGATGGATGAGCAAGGAGAGGGACTTCGGTTCGCAGGTCGACCCACACGCCCATGGGAAGGCAGTGGCTAGAGGCCTGCAGCAGCCTGGGGTTTGCCTTGAACAGGCACGGCTCATGGTCACTGGTGCACGGACTGGACTTTGAAAATGGCACAAAACATAGCGCCTCTTGCATGGGGGATCAGTAGACTATTTCTGCACAGTTTGCTAATTGAGGATATGCTCGGGCATGACAATACTCTACTGGACTGGTTGTGAGAAAACAATTTCACTGTGTGTTTGCACTTCACACATGTGACAGTAAAAGCACCATTGAACTAGATTGCATCAAAATGCCAACATGCAAGACAACAAAGGTCCTGGGAAGATGGTAGCGATCAGCGGTACCAGAATCACTGACTTCAGACTTTTATTAGTCTCTCGCCTCCCTCTTTGCGTGATCACAAAAAAATTGACCAAATGACGGTCTTCCTGATAATATCCTTTGGAGATTTTGAGCTAAATTTTATTTTCACCACTTTACTGGTTCTCCAATTCATCATGAAATCAAATGATTAGAAAATAGCTGGATTCTATAAATTAGGTGACACAAGGAACTGCAGATGCTGGAATATTGATCAAAACACAAATTGCTGGAGTTACTCACCAAGTCAGGCACCATCTCTGCAGAGAATGCATAGGGGATGTTTCAGGTCAAGACCCTTCTTCAAACTGAAACGTCCCAACCCGAAACATCACCTATCCATTCTCTCTAGAGGTACCGCAAGACCCGCTGAGTTACTCCAGCACTTTGTATTTCTATAAATTAGGTGGACATTATATATTCTGCTTGATTCAGCATAGTGGTCATGAGTTCAATTCCCACCTTTGCTGCACAGATCTTTTAAAAATCAAAAGGAAAAACAATAACGAGTCTAATTATTGGTGACCATGTAAATAGAAGTCGTACAAGCCCACCCAACTTGTTGAATGGTGTCAGAAGAGAAAATCTGTCCTCCATATCCAGTTGGCAACAGATCCACACACCAATGTGATTTATGTCTTAGTTTTCATGTAAGGTGGTCTGGAAGAAAATTCAGGGTCAATGAGGGCCTCTACCACAAACCTTGAACGAGGTAATGAAATAAAATTGTGATAAAGAGGAAATTTTAGACTCCACGACATTTCCCTATCTAGCAAGTTGCTGTTTATCTCAATATAGATTAACAATATCTCTAGTTTTGGACGGAATCATCAGTGCTTTGGCCTAACCCAGAGGCCTGGTTCCAATCAAATTACATCATTAGGAAGAATGTTTTGACTTGGCCTGGAGAGGTTTCAGGATAGTGATTAGACCGGAAGTTCTTCTTCCAGTTCAGGAACCTTCAAGGCACAAGTGTGAGCATGTAGGTGTGAACGAGTGGATGTGAGAGAGTAAGAGTGAGCGACTGACTGTGGGAAAGTGAGTGTGGAAAAGTGGGTGAAAGTGTGCACATTCTGTAGTGCTGTTGATGTGATTGTCAGCTTTGATGTCTGTATTCCTAACCTCCTGCTTTCAATTGCTTTGCCTTCACGCTCCCAGAATCCATCACAAAATGCACTATCCTCCTTGAATCAATTTGAAAATGTTTTCTGTCATTCTTGACTCTTGATCAAAATATTTTTAAAATTTAGGATAAATAAAAGCATTCAGAGCAGATTCAGGGCAGCACAGTGGTACAGGAGTAGAGTTGTTGCCTTACAGCACCAGAGACCCGGGTTCAATCCTGAACATGGGTGGTGTCTGTACGGAGTTTGCACGTTCACCCTGTGACCATGTGGGGTTTCTCCGGGTGCTCCGGTTTCCTCCAAAGATGTACAGGTTTGTAGGTTAATTGGGTGCTGTAAATTGTCCCCAGTATGTAGGGTAGATTTAGTGTTGATTGGCATGACCTCGCTGCACAAAAGGACCTGTTTCCATGCTATATCTCCATTCTAAACTAAACAAAGATGCAGAAAAGAATCATTTTTTCCAATGTCTGCATCGGTCCCCCTGACTCGATCCTGACTACGGCTGCTCTCTGTATGGAGTTGTACATTCTCCCTGTGACTGTAAGGGTTTTCTCTGCGTGATCCGGTTTACAAGGTCATAAGTGATAGGAGCAGAATTAGGCCATTTGGCCGATCAAGTCTGCCATTCAATCATGGCTGATCTATCTCTCCCTCCTATCCCCATTCTCCTGCCTTCTCCCCATAGCCCCTGACATCCACACTAATCAACAATTTATCTATTTCTGCCTTAAAAACACAGTTTCTTCTCCCACTCCAAAGACATATAGGCTAATTGGTTTTGGTAAAATTGTAAATCATCCCTGGTATGTGGGATAGTGCTAGTGTACATGGTGATCGCTGATCAGGGCAGACTCATTGGGCCAGAAGGCCTTTTTCCTCTCTGTATCTCTAAAGTAAAATGTAAAGCCTTTGTGTGTGAAGGAGAAGGTATGAACACAGTGCATCTGCACCATAATGCTAATATTACATTATGAATGTTTTCAGTGATCAGCAGACAGAACTGTGAAAAGGCATCACATACTTGCTTGTGGAATCAGCTTTAGCAGCGGAATGCCTGAATGTTCCTTAATCGTACAATGCAGCCATTCAAATATTGGAAAGAAAACTGTGGACGTTTTTATATAGAATGTCAATTGAAAACATTGCACTTTCCAAATTGGCTCCCACGATGCCAGATTCAAACGACTTTTTCTGTCACGACCACAGAACAGAAGATTTTGGGTCAATGATCATTCGTCCGAAATAGCCTGGTTTAGTTTAGTTTAGAGATACCGCATGGCAACAGGCCCTTTGTCCCTTCGAGTCAAAAGTTCACGTTATAAGAGCAGAATTAGGCCATTCGCCCTGGCAGCAGCGGCTCGCCTGCAGTCCGTTTGTTTTTTACTTTTTTGTGTTTGTTTTTTTTCGTTTTGTCTAGTTATGTTTTTGGTTTTTAGGTTGTGTTTGGGGGGGGGGGGGGGGGGGGGGTTGAAACGGGGCTTGCTGTCTCTCCCTTCGGAGGAATGCGACTTTTTTGTCGTATCCCCCTTCTCTGCCTCCGTCTGTGCTGAGGCCTAATGGCGGAGCTGGCGACCTCGAGACTCCGGAGGCAGAGCCAGTCAGGACTTGCCCTGGGCTCGCTCCCGTGAGGGCGGTCCGGCTCGGGGCTGGAACGCCGCTCCCGTGAGGGGCTGTGACGCTCCCGTGAGGGCGGCCTGGCGTGGGGCTGAGACTCTCCCGTGAGGGGCTGTGGCGCTCCCATCGGAGCGGCCCAGCTCGAGGGTGGAACGGCACTCACGTGAGGGCGATCCGGCTAGGGGCTGGAACGGTGCTCCGGTGGCTGGGACGGCGTTCTGGCGGCGGTGACCTGAGTCCGGGGTTCAGCCGCGGGCCGGCGGCTGCGTCCGCTGGACTGGAGGGCGGCAGCTTCGACCACCCCGGGCCGCCGTGTTTGAACCGGCCCGTTTGCGGGGTTCGGTGAGCCGCGGGACTGTTTGTACCATCGCCCGGTGGGGTATCGCCTCAGTGCAGAGGGAGAAGAGGAGGGAGAGACTGCAGCCCTAAGATTTTTGCCTCCACCACAGTGAGGAGGTGCTTGGAGGACTCACTGTGGTGGATGTTAATTTGTGTTTATTGTTGTTGATTATTGTATTATTGTATGTATGACTGCAGGCACGAAATTTTGTTCAGACCGTAAAGTCTGAATGACAATAAAGGTAATTCTAATTCTAATTCTAATTTACTCTGCCATTTGATCGAGGCTGATCTATCTTTCCCTCTCAACCCCATTCTCCTACCTTCTCCCCATGACCACTGATATGCGTACTAATCAAGAATCTGTCAATCTCCCTCTTAAAAATATCCATTGACTTGGCCCCCACAGCTTTCTGTGGCAATGAGTTCCACAGATTCACCACCATTCAGATTCACCACTGTTCACACTGACCATTCAACACCTGTTCACACTAGTTATCTATTATCCAACGTTGTCATCCACTCTCTACACGCTAGGGGCAATTTCAGAGAGGCCAATAGACCTGCAAGCCCACATGTCTTTCGGTTGTCGGAGGTGACCAGAAGCACCCCGAGGAAACCCGCGTGAATGTGCAAACTCCACACAGGCAGCACCCAAAGTCAGGATCGAACCCGGGTCTTTGGCGCGGTGAGGCAGCAGCTCTGGTCTGGATGAAATACTTGAATTTGAAATGGTTTGAATGTGTTTCTCTTCCCATAAATGCAGCCTCAACATATGGGCAGAAGTTAATATATTATATTAAATAATTAGCATAACCTTCTTAAACAAAAAGTGCTGGAGTAACTCAGCAGGTAAGGCAGTATTGCTGACTGAAGAAATATCAGTCAAATACTTAGTATCAGACTGAAGAAGTATCCCGACCCAAAACACCATCCATCCACATCCTCTCGAGATGCTGCCTAACCCACTGAATTACTCTTAACACTTGCTTTTTTTTTGTAAACCACCACCTACAGTTCCTTGCGTCCCCATAACCTTTTAAAATCTTGTTTCAGTGAACCACATGAAGGTGACTCCAATGGATGCAGCTACCGTTTCGCTCTTGAACGTTTTTAGTGGCAATGCATGTGGGGCTGAGGGATCGTGGCATATTGGCGTGGAACAAGACGTAACGCACACCAACGGCTGCGTGGCTCTGGGGATCGGTCTTCCCCACACCGAGTACGAGCTCTTTAAGATGGAACAGGACGCTAAAGGCCGGTACCTGCTCTTCAATGGGCAGAGACCGAGCGACGGATCCAGTCCAGATAGACCTGAGAAGAGGGCTACATCTTACCAGGCCCCATTGGTCCAGTGTGCTGCATCTGTGGACAGGTTGGATGAGTCAACGGAAAACAGTAATCAAAGCAAAAATATCAACAATGGATCAGTGAGATACCACCACTCTGCAGGTGCTGCTGTATTACTGTTTATTTGCATGGTCAGGCACGTTTACTGCTAAGCACAGCCTCAATCTTCTGTGGCTCCAACTCTAAGAAAATAGAGTTTCTTTCTTCATTCAGACAGTTTACTCGCTTCAATGGCCAAATACTGTTTCTCCATTTGAAGGTGTCAATATGAATTTTCCACATTGAACTCCCTGCAGTCAACTTCAGGCATGGAACTAGTAGCATCCACTGCACACAGTAAACGCACTTTATTAAGATGGAAGATTTTATTCGCACTGTAAAATATTTACCTAGTTTGCCAAGCAACGTCATCTGTGGCATTCTCCTCCTGAGGACTCTGTTTCACGCAACTCTGGAGGTTAATTTTAATTGGCAAATTGAAAGTATTTGTTTATTTAAAAGGAATCAGAAGTTTCAACATGCAAAATCTGCAGTTGCAAAAGCAAACAACGGATGAGAATAAAAAAGTCACTACTATCTTCCATCAATACTAGTAAAAAAAAGTATGGTATTTTTAAAAATACTGCTTCTACATTTTATTTTTCCTTATAAGGATACAAGTAAATAATTGTACAATGTCTATATAAATCAGCGATGTTTCTGCTGTGGATTTTGTGTGGCACTTGATTCCAGTTTCTTCATTATAAATCTAGATGTAGGTTTGACATTATTTATATTACAAGTAATCAGATGTTTCTATTGGTTTGTTCTTAACTTTTTTTTGCATAATTAATTTTTGTACATGCTTACGGTAATTTCTAAAATCATATTTTTTAAATGTGCGTTTGGGTAATTAGATAGCAACTAAATCATTATGCTATGGTTTAAATATTTTCTGATTTACACAAGTTGTCTGTTTGTTATTCTCTTAATTTCTACATATATATAAAAAGAAACTTCAAATTAAATCGTTATTGGGTTATTTTTGGATGCAAATGGCATTGTACTGGAGGGAAAAGCATTTAGTTTATTGTTAAAGGTGCATTATTAATGAGTTTAGCATTATTCCAACAAAATAATGCAACTATCATGAGTTATTTCAGATTGTCAAAGTAGTTTGTGAGTTTCTTATAAGGGTGAATATTTTAAGCTGTATTGAATAAAATTGCAAAATGGAATCACAGACCACTTTCTCAAATAAGACTTCCGAGGTGCAGCAGCAAAGAAAGCAAATATAAAGACAGAGGATACGACAGATGTTGAAATCTGGAGCAGAAAAATAAACTTCTGGACAAACTCAATGTGTCGAGCCGCATCTGTAAAGGGAAAGGATTTGTCAACGTTTAAGGTCGAGACACTGCATCAGGGCCAGTTGAAAGAGCCCACCCAGCTCAAGACTACAGTCGGTTTTGTACGAGTTTCCCAGCCAGCTACAAATGCATATTGGTTAAACTCAGACCACATAGATTGGATTGGATAGACTACTTCATTACATTTAAGCCCGTTTAATTTATTTTGCACTGCTATAATCAGGGTGGTAACTTGCTCAGCAGGTAAGTAGTAACACACTTGTTAAATCACACGTTAGTTGATTTGAGTTACCAGTATAACTTCCCTTCCCTTTCCCAGACTGACCATTCTGTCCTGGGCCTCCTTCACTGTCAATGAGGCAACATGCAAATTATAAGGTCATAAGTGATAGGAGTAGAATTTTGGCCCAACAAGTCTACTCTGCCATTCAATCATGGTTGATCTATCTCTCCCTCCTAATCCCATTGTCGTGCCTTCTTCCTATAACCGCTGACACCTGTTAAATTTAAATTTAAGGAACACCTCATATTTTGCTTGGGCAGCTTTCAACCCAGCAGTATTAACGTTGATTTCTCTCATTTCAAGTAACCCCTGCATTCATTCTCTCCCCTCTTTAATCATTCTACTAGTTCCACTGTTTTCATCCTTGTTTCCCTTTGTTAACACATCTTCCCCAGCTAACAATGGCCCATTATTGGTTCCACCATTCCTTGGTCATCTGTTGCTGGCCCAGCGTTGTTCTGGCCTTTACCTGCCTACAGCTCCCTCCACTCTACTTTCATTCCGAAGAAGGGTCCCGACCCAAAACGTCACCCATCCTTTTTCTCCAGAGATCCTGCCTGACCCACTGAGTTACACCAGTATTTTGTGACCATCTTTGGTATCTATCAGCGTCTGCAGTTCCTTTCTATACATACAATGATTTACAGGTACAATGACAATCTTGTTTGTAGCAGCATCACAATGCCCAAATGGTGGGGATCTTTGATAGATGCAGTCTTCTTAAGGTAGCACCTTATGGAGGGGATTTTAATTGTGGGAGGGCTGTACCCATGATGACTGGACTGAGTCCACCTCTCTCTGCAGCCTCTTGCATTCCTGTGTATTGGAATTGCCGCACCAGATCTTCATGCAAGCAATCAGGATACTTTATGTAGAAGTTTGTGAAGAGACATGCCAAATCTGTTTTCATGCCTCTCACTGTGAAGAAATATCTTTTCGTAACTCTGTGTGATTGGCACAGCTGAGATTAAGAAGCTGGACCTCAGATCCGATGCTATGATCTATCAGTTTGTGCCACTGAGGAAAATTTATAATTTAATTAGCGGCCACTGGGCAGCCAGTGGAGCAGAGGTAGAGTTGCTGCCTTACAGACCCGGGTTCGATCCCGACTATGGGTGCTGTCTGTATGGAGTTTGTATGTTCCCCCAGTGACCACATGGGTTTTCTCAGAGATCTTGGGTTTCCTCCCACACTCCAAAGACGTACAGATATGCAGATTAATTAGCTTGGTGTATGTGTAAATTGTCCCTAGTGTGTGTAGGATAGTGTTAATGTGCGGGTATCGCTGGTCGGTGCGGACTAAACTAAACTAAACTTCTCTATCCAATTTAAAAATAAATTGGATAGGCATATGGATGAGAAGGGAATGGAGGGTTATGGTATGAGTGCAGGCAGGTGGGACTAAGGGGAAAAAAAAAATTGTTCGGCATGGACTTGTAGGGCCGAGATGGCCTGTTTCCGTGCTGTAATTGTTATATGGTTATATGGTTATTATACAGGCTCCCATTTGGGTATATACTTAGGAGGCCAATCAGAATAAATGGAGGCATCCATTTAAATAAACATTTTAGAAAGATACTGTTATTTTTCAGTTATGCTCTGGTGCTGTCAGTAAGAAATTGGAAACTAAGTAAACTGTTGTAACATAATATGGGATAAAATGAATTTAAATTGTGTTCATTCACACAAGGTCTCACACAGTGTCAATAGACTATGGAATTCAATAATAGTAACAGCCTGAATTTTATTTGGGTGTTGTTAAACTCCTATTTTTGAAGATGGCAATTACTTTGTTACCATCTTTAGCAAAGTGTGCTTTCACCTCCCAAGCTGCAAGCTCCAAAATTCCCTCCCTCAATCTCTGGGTCTCTTTTCACTCTGTTATGATACTCCTGAATAACAAACCATTGATAAATTTTGATCATGTTCAATAAGTAGTTCAGTAGTTGTCATAGGGTCAGCGTGGAAACAAGTCCTTTAGCCCAACTTGCCCACACCGACTGACATATCCCATCTATACTAGTCCCACCTGCCTGCATTTGACCTATATCCCTCTGTACCTATCCTATCCATGTACCTGTCTAAATGTTTCTTGAATGTTGTTATGGTACCTACCTCAACCATCTCGTCTGGCAGCTCATTCCATCCACTTTGGGGATAATAGTTACCCCTCATGTTCCTATTAAATCTCCACCCCCTCACCTTAAAACAATGTCCTTTGGTTCTCAATTCCCCTTTTCTGGGCAAGCGATTCTATTCGATCTATTCCTCTCATGTTCTATAAGATCACCTCTCATCGTCTTGCGTTCCAAGGATAAAGGCCTAGCCTGCTCAACTTCTACCTATTAATCAGGCCCTCGAGTCCTGGCAACATTTTCGCAAATCTCCTCTATGCCCTTTCCAGCTTGACATATTTTCTGTAACATAGTAGCCAAAACTAAAGAACAATATTCAGTGGCCTCACCAATGTCTTATATATCTGCAACATGACCTCCCAACTTCTATATTCAATACTCTGATGAAGGCCAATTTGCCAAAAACCTTTTTGACCACCTTATCTACCTGTGGTGCCACTTTCAATGATACATGCACTCCCACATTTCTCTGCTCCACACTCCCCGGAGCCCTGTCATTCACTGTGTAGGTGCTGCACAACATTCCCAGCTTCAACTTTTGATTGAAAATGCTTGTGCTTGGCACCTTGAGATGGTTTTACAAGATAATTTATAAATGAAAAGCATTTAATTATTACCTTTGCATCAGCATTATCCCAGGTTTCACTGCATTAAAATATGGGCCACTTTGAGTCATATCACTCATAAAAATTATGAAGTTAAAAGTAAATTCTTCACCGTTGTAAATCAAGGTTGAAAACTGCTTATTAATTCATTCTTGCAAAGATAATTTCAAGTGAAATTATGGAGCAAGAAATTGTGATTGTTTTTTTACTCCTTCAATAAGACCCTGTCAGTTTTCAAACTAGTATTTACTGACTTCATAATGATAGTCTGTACTTGCATAGATCTTTTTAACTTCAATAGTTCAATAGATCTCTAAACTATTAATCTTACTGAGGGTGGTTGCCAATGTTCCTTCAGCATTCTGTCATAAGTCATAAAGGATGAGGCTACGATAAAATAGGCCAAGGTCAACATGGCTTTGTGAAGGAGAGGTTTTGCCTGCCAAATTTGCTGGAATTCTTTATAGTAAATAGCAGGACAAAGGAGTCAGTAGATGTTGTTTCCCTAGATTTTCAGAAAGCTTTGATAAAGCGCGACATGGGAAGCTGTTAAGGAAGTTGAGTGCCCATGGTGTCAAACTAGCATGATATCAGGCAGATTGGATGACAGAAGGCAATAAAGGGGGCTTTTTCTGGTAGGCTGCTGGTGACTAATGGAGTTCAGCAGGGCTTGGTGCTGGGGCCGCTACTCTTCACGTTGTATATTAATGATTTGGAGGTGGGGATTGAAAGCTTTGTGACAAGTTTGCGGTTGATTTGTGAGCCCCCTCCTCTACTCCCTCTTCATCTATGACTGCACACCTGTACATGGTACTAACACCATCATCAAGTATGCAGATGATACAACGGTGATTGGCGTCATCAGCAACAACAATGAGCTGGCCTACAGGGAGGAGGTCCAGCACGTAGCAGCATGGTGCGCTGACAACAACCTGGCCCTTAACTCCAAGAAGACCAAGGAGCTCATTGTAGACTTCAGGAAGTCCAGAGGCGGCACGCACACCCCCATCCACATTAACGGGACGGAGGTGGAACGTGTTTCTAGCTTCAGGTTCTTGGGAGTCAACATCTCCGATGACCTCTCTTGGACCCACAATACCTCTACTCTGATCAAGAAGGCTCATCAGCGTCTCTTCTTCCTGAGGAGACTGAAGAAGGTCCATCTGTCTCCTCAGATCCTGGTGAACTTCTACCGCTGCACCATCGAGAGCATCCTTACCAACTGCATCACAGTATGGTATGGCAACTGCTCTGCCTCCGACCGGAAGGCATTGCAGAGGGTGGTGAAAATTGCCCAACGCATCACCGGTTCCACGCTCCCCTCCATTGAGTCTGTCCAAAGCAAGCGCTGTCTGCGGAGGGCGCTCAGCATCGCCAAGGACTGCTCTCACCCCAACCATGGACTGTTTACCCTCCTACCATCCGGGAGGCGCTACAGGTCTCTCCGTTGCCGAACCAGCAGGTCGAGGAACAGCTTCTTTCCGGCGGCTGTCACTCTACTCAACAATGTACCTTGGTGACTGCCAATCATCTCCCCCCCCCCCCCCCCCCCGGACACTTATTATTTTTTTTTTAATCCAAATCGTTTGCTATGTCGCTCTTCAAGGGAGATGCTAAATGCATTTCGTTGTCTCTGTACTGTACACTGACAATGACAATTAAAATTGAATCTGAATCTGAATTGAATCTGAATCTGAATCTGATACGAAAATAGGTGGAGGTGCAGGTCGTGTGGTGAAGCAGGGACTTGGACAGGTTGGGAGAGTGGGCAGGGAAGTGACATGACGAAATATAGTATAGCAAAGTGTGGAGTCATGCATTTTGGTAGTAGGAATAAAGGTGTACATTATTTTCTAAATGGGGAGAGAATCCAGAAATCGGAGTTGCAAATGAACTTGGGAGTGTTGGTGCAGGATTCCCAAAAAGTCAAATCAGAAGTCAAGAAAGAAACACAATGCTAGCATTTTATTTTGAGAGGGCTTGCATACAAAAACAGGGATGCAATGCTGAGGCTCCAGTCGGGCTGTATTTGGAATATTGTGAGCAATTTTGGGCACCATATCGGAGGAAGGATGTGCTGGCTCTGGAGAAGGTCCAGAGGTTTACAAGAATGATCCCAGGAATGAGTAAGTTAACATATGATGAGCGTTTGCAGCACTGGGCCAATATTCGCTGGAGTTTAGAAGAATGAGGAGGGACCTCATTGAAACGTACGGAATAAAGGCTTGGATAGAATGGATGTGGGGAGGATGTTTCCACTTGTGGGTGAGTCTAGGACTATAGGTCATAGCCTCAGAATTAAAGAACGATCTTTTAGGAAGGATACGAGGAGGAATTTCTTTACTCAGAGGGTGGTGATAATAAAGATAGATCAGCCATGATTGAATGGATGAGTAGACTTGATGGGCCGAATGGCCTAATTCTACTCCTATGACATGATCTTAAGTACCTTGCCCACATCTTCCACAGAAATTCAAGGCACGGGCTTACCACCACCTCTCAAGGTGAATTAGCGATAGACTGTAATAGCTGGCCTTGCCAGCTATACTTCTTCCCAGAAAATAAATAAATCATTTGAGAAAATCTGGAAGAGTCCGACAGATCTCTTGTGTGCAAGCCTGTTCTTTACAGCCAAGTCTTATGGTCCTCACCTCCAATAGTTTTTTAAAAAAGTTTATTGAAAAAGCTTTTGCTTTGTATTGTGCTTGCATCCAATCTCATTTTATTCCCATACCTTCATTTTACACATATTTAAGAATTTCATTCAGTAAACCAAATTTATCGTATCTCTGCACGACCTCTGAAGTTATTTCCTCTCCCTATAGAAGCAAGCTGGCTATATTTATCCAACTTGCTTGGGACCATGCACAAAATTAATTTGTAGTAGCACAAGCCAAATGCCTACCTATGGTAGAACAAACATAGTGCAGTTTAGAGATACAGCGCAGAAACAGGCCCTTCAGCCCACCAGTAATCCCCATACACTGGCACTATCCTACACGATTTTACCAAAACCAATTAACCTACAAACCTGCACGTCTTTAAAATGTAGGAGGAAACCAGAACACCCAGAAAAAATCCACGCGGTCACATGAAGAACGTGCAAACTCTGTGCAGAAAGCACCCATAGTCAGGATCGAACCCGGGTCTCTGGTGCTGTGAGATAGCAACTCTACCGCTGCACCATCATGTTACTGCTTCAGCAGTAATGCACTCCTGAAATTGTGTTTAATTAATTTTAATCAAACTGAACCTGGGAAGTACAATAAGAGTTAATTTACTCAACTAGCCATAACAAATGTGGTTCCCTGATCTACGGACAGGTTCAAATCCCATTAGACTGCTGGGGAATTTAAATTAAATGGAAAAAAAATGATTTAACAACTGCATAAATCCAGGGTAAATTTAAAAAGTGAGTTGGATGTATTGGATATCCAATAGTCTACAATACACCAGCCCAGCATCACTGTCCCCGAAATATCATACATGGATGAGTTTATTCACAATATCAACTGAGTGGATCAATAGTATGAATGAATGAGCTTATGTATGAATAAATGAGTTTATTGGCCAAGTATTCACATACAAGGAATTTGCCTTGGTGCTCCGCCCACAAGTGACAATGACATAGTGACAGAAATGACACATTAAACATTAATAATAAAACATTATTGATTAAACATGTGAATTAAGTAAAATACCAGACCAAAAGGAGGCTACAGATATTTGGTTATTGAGTAGAGCTACTAATCATGGGAAAAAGCTGTTTTATGTCTGGCTGTGACAGCTTTGACAGTCCGGAGTCGCTATCCAGAGCGAAGTGATTCGAAAGAGTTTGTGGCCAGGGTGAGGGGTCAGAGATGAACTTACCTGCTCGCTTGCTGGCCCTTGCAGTGTACAGTTCATCAATGGAGGGAAGGTTGCAACCAATAACCTTCTCAGCTGATTGGACGATTCGCTGCAGCCTCCGGATGTCGTGCTTGGAGGCTGAGCCAAACCAGACCATGATGGAGAAGGTGAGGACAGACTACGATGGCTGTCTGATCAGCAAGAGCATTGTTGAAACATATTTGAGTTCATTCGTGGACACAAATACAGCTGCTCATCTTACATGCATTAGGGAGAATCGTTCGTAAACTGTAAATGAAAATCTGCAGCATAACTGCACTTCGAAGCATTGTTTAAACAAGTGTTTTACATTACTCTGTATGCAGTTTTTGCAGATCTGCTAATAGATGACATCCACTAGAGAGACTCCTTGTACTTAGCCGTGCACTGAACTTTGGCTTTGAACTTAATGATTCTCTAGAGCAGTTTATGGTTTGTTTGAAACTTAAACTGAATATTTGATTAAATTGTGTGTTCAAAGGAACTGAAGGAAAACTAGTAATTTATCTACTGAAGGATATGCAGCCTGTAATATTTCCCATCTGGTGCTGTGTTGATTGAGAATTATTTTATCCACAAGATACCAGTGGAAGTGATATTAAAATGGTAAAACAGGAATTTAACAGGCTCTGTACAGTCTGTAGTACATAAATATTAGAATCAGATATTTATAGAATGTAAAACCAAAATCATTTTGAAATAAAATGCACCTCATTTACAAAATGTTGGTCAGGCTGCATTTGGAGTACTGTGTTCAGTTTTAATCACCCTGCTGTAGGAAGAATGTCATTAAGCTGGAAGAGTAAAAAGATATACGAGGAAGTTGCCAGGACTTGACAGCCTGAGCAAGAGGGAGAGGTTAGCACACTATTCCTTGGAGCGCAGGAAGCTATAGGGGTGATTTCATCAAGGTGTATAAAATAGTGAAGGGAATTGACAAGAGTCTTTACCTACCATAGGGAAATCTGGAGCCGGAGGATATGGGTTCAAGTTGAGACGGGAAAGATTTAATAGGAACCCGAGAGGCAACCTTTTCACTATGTTGTTGAGCAGGTACTATAATGACATTTAAAAAAACACTTGGATAGGTACATGGAGGGGAAAGGTTTAGAGATGTATGAGCAAATTCAGGCAAATAGAACTAGCTTAGATGGGGCGTCTCGGTCAGCATGGACGAGTTGGGACAAAGAGCTTGTTTCTGTGCTGTATGATTCTATATACTACAAATAATAGGCACCCATCTGGTTGCTAATGGAAGCTATTCTGAAGTTTTATTGGACTTACAAGGCTAACATTTAATCAAATCTTTAATCTAAAGACAATTTTCTATCCAAAATGCACATGAATAAAACAGACTGGTTCAAGTTTTTTCAGCAAATCACTCATGTATGTCATTTATTGCGAAAGATGCAGCAATGAGATAACATCACAAATGTCTCAAACCGAGTGCATTCCCTCATCACATTGTTCGAAACACTTTTTTTTAAATGGACCTATACTTTGATGCTAAATGTGTGTTATTAATATGAATTACTCAAATGTACATTTTTGAATTTAGCAAACTTATAATGTTAGAGATCAAATCCACTACAGCACTGAAATTAAGTTAACTATGCTTTCCTTCTCATTCCACAATTAAAGTGGGTGTAATGCAGGAATACGTTAGAATCATGAACATTGACATTTCTAAATTTTATTATGGCATCTATTCCAAAGTTCAGCACTTTCGGGATGACTGTGTAGCGAAAATTTAGCTTTTCAATTACCAGTTGAAATACGAGCAATGTCCAATATATAGTATTGATCACTGAAACACAGCCAGCTATAACTGTAGAAACAAAGAATGTGGATGCTGGTTAATACACAAAAGGACACAAAGTGCTGGAGTAAATCAGCAGGTCGGGCAGCATCATGGGAGAACATGGTTAGGTGACATTTTGGGTCGCGATCCTTCTTCACAGAAGCTTCAACATCACTCTCTAAAGATCGGCTGCAACCCAACCGAAGGCCCAGCTCGCTTGGAGGGAAGGCCACCAAGCCCATCCTCTGCTCACTTAGTGGTCTGGGAATCGGAGAGGAGATGGAGGGAGATTGTGAATGACACTACACAATGGGCCCAGAGAGAGGAACTGGGGGGGGGGGGGGGGGGAAGAGCCCTCAAGGTTGGCTGCGGGAGCCACCCCGGGGGGAACACTGGCGGAAGAGGGCCAAGTGTGGAGAGGGACATCAGATGGCAGGACGACCCGAATGGAAGCAAAGGCTGCAATGGGCTTTGTGGCCAATTGCAGCTGGCACTGAAATGATGGCTTTTGCATATGGACTCAGTGGGCTGTTCTGTGCATACTGTACTGATTGGGTGGTAATACTTATGTACTGGGTTGCAAAACATGTATTTTCCTGTATCTGGCACATGTGTCAATAAACCATTGACCAATCTATTACCTGCCACGCAGATCTTGCCTCTCCCTCCCCTACAATCGGTCTGAAGAAGGGTCTCGACCCAAAATGTCACCCGTCCATGGTCTTCAGAGATGCTGCCTGATATGCTGTTACTTCAGCACTTCGCAACCTTGTGTAGCAAAAACTGTAGTGCTTTATACTTTAATGAAACGCTCATTTGAAACTGACCAACTACAAACACATGGAAGGACTTTTACCTACTAAAAGACTTGCAGGTTTGTAGGTTAACTGGCCTCTAAAAAAAATGCTCCTGGTGTAGGGAATGGAAGAGGATGTGCAGCAGTGGCACAGCTGGTAGAACTGCTGTCTCACAGCACTAGACACCTGGGCTCAATCCTGACCATTGATGTTTGTGTTGAGTTCTCCCAGTGACTGAAGATTTAACCGGGTGCGCTGGTTTCCTCTCACATGCCAAAGACGTGTGGGTTTGTAGGTTAATCAACCTCTATAAATTGCCCCCGTTGTGTAGGGGGCGTAGATGAGAAAGTGGAAGGATAAAGACCACCCGTGATCAATGGGCATGTGGACTCGGTGGGCTGCGGCTCCTGTATCCAGTCTGCATTTTTAAACCAAACTGGGATGACCTACAACTGTGAAATGTGGTGATCAATGGTCAGCATGGTCAAATGCGTTTCCATGCTCGATCTCACCAGCTTACAAAGACTTTCACGAGCTTGCATTGTGCACCACCTGGTGGCAAAATAGGTCACTTTCAGCCAGAATGATTCTTTTAAAGCTGATTTGCAACGGCGGTTCACTGTCACATGTGCAACTGCACAGTGATGCGTGTGGGCATATTTAAATATGCAGGCTTCGCCATGTTGTGGTGCCATTTCCAAAGTCCAGTCCACCCCCATGCTCAGTTTATTGGAGTAGTCCCTGAGCCCCGGGCTCCTACAGGAAGGATCTCCCTCCGTCACCTTCAATCAGATCGGCCCGCGATCGACGTCCCTCTTCTCCTCGCCAGACCAACTTTGTGTCTCGTGGTCGTCTCCTGCAGCCGACCCTGAAGGCACTGGAGGTATTTTAATCTGCAATTTGAGAAGGTTAAATTGGAAGTGTCAGTGATGCAGTTGAACAAAGGGGACTATGAATGCATGAGAGAGGAGCTGGCCAAGGTAGACTGGAAAGGGATCCAACCAGGAATTAGAATTAGAATTAGAATTACCTTTATTGGCATTCAGACCTTATGGTCTGAACAAAATTTCATGCCTGCAGTCATACATACAATAATAAACAACAATAAACACAAATTAACATCCACCACAGTGAGTCCTCCAAGCACCTCCTCACTGTGATGGAGGCAAAAATCTTAGGGCTGCAGTCTCTCCCCTCCACTTCTCCCTCAGCGCTGAGGCGATACCCCACCGGGCGATGGTACAAACAGTCCCGCGGCCCACCGAACCCCGCAAACGGGCCGGCTCAAACACCCCGCGGCCCGAGGTGGTCGAAGTTGCCGCCCTCCAGTCCAGCGGACGCAGCCGCTGGCCCGCGGCTGAACCCCGGACTCAGGTCACCGCCGCCAGAACGCCGTCCCAGCCACCGGAGCACCGTTCCAGCCCCTAGCCGGATCGCCCTCACGTGAGTGCCGTTCCTCCCTCGAGCTGGGCCGCCCCGACGGGAGCGCCATTCCACCCTCGAGCTGGGCCGCTCTGACGGGAGCGCCACAGCCCCTCACGGGAGAGTCTCAGCCCTGCGCCAGGCCGCCCTCACGGGAGCTTCACAGCCCCTCATGGGAGCACCGTTCCAGCCCCGAGCCGGACCGCCCTCACAGGAGCGAGCCCAGGGCAAGTCCTGACTGGCTCTGCCTCCGGAGTCTCGAGGTCGCCAGCTCCGCCATTAGGCCTCAGCGCAGACGGAGGCAGAGAAGGGGGATACGACAAAAAAGTCGCATTCCCCCGAAGGAAGAGACAGCAAGCCCCGTTTCAACCCCATAAACACAACCTAAAAACCAAAAACTTAACTAGACAAAACGAAAAAAAACACAAAAAAGTAAAAACAAACGCACTGCAGGCGAGCCGCTGCTGCCAGGGCAGCGCCGCCACTTCCGGATGATGGTGGAACAGCAATGGCAGGAATTTCTGGGCATAATCCGGAAGACGCAGGATCATTTCATTCCAAGTAGGAGGCAACCTTGGCCGACAAGAGAAGTTAAGGATCGAATAAAACTAAAAGAAAAGATGTATAACACACCAAAGAGTAGCCGGAAGCCAGAGGATGGGGAAACTTTCATAGGACAACAGAAGGAAACAAAACAGGCAATATGGGCTAAAAAGATGAAGTACGAGGTGAAGCTGGCCAGGAATATAAAGAAGGACAGTAAAAGCTTCTTTAGATATGTTAAGGGAAAAAGAGTAGCAAAGTCAAATGTGGGTCCCTTGAAGGCAGACACGGGTGAAATTATTATGGGCAACAAGGAAATGGCAGAAGAGTGGAACAGGTACTTTGGATCTGTCTTCACTAAGGAAGACACAAACAATCTCCCAGATCTACTGGAGGACAGAGGATCCAAGGGGGTAGAGGAACAAAATAAATTTTCATTAGGCGAGAAATAGTATTAGGTAGGCTAATGGGGCTGAAAATTGATAAATCTCCTGGGCCGGATGGTCTGCATCTCAGGGTCCTCAGGGAGGTGGCTCTAGAAATAGGGGATGCACTGGTGATCATTTTCCAATGTTCAATAGATTCAGGATCAGTTCCTGTGGATTGGAGGATAGCTAATGTTATCCCACTTTTCAAAAAGGTGTGAGCGAGAAAACAGGGAATTACAGACCAGTTAGCAAGACTTCGGTGATGGGAAATATGCTGGAGTCAATTATTAAAGAGGTAATAATGGGGCATTTGGATAGCAGTAAAAGGATTAGTCCAAGTCAACATGGATTTATGAAAGGGAAATCATGCTCGACTGATCTTCTGGAATTTTTTGAGGATGTGTAAAATGGATGAAGGGGAGACAGTGGATGTAGTGTATCTAGACTTTCAGAAAGTCTTTAATAAGGTCCTGCACGGGAGACTGGTGACTAAATATAGATAAATGTGAGGTTATCCACTTTGGCAGCAAAAACAAGGGGGCAGATTATTATCTCAATGGGGTTAGGTTAAGCAATCGGGAGGTGCTGCGAGACCTGGGTGTCCTTGTACACCAGTCACTGAAGGTCTGCGTGCAGGTACAGCAGGCAGTGAAGAAAGGTAATGGAATGTTGGCCTTCATAACAAGAGGATTTCAGTATAGGAACAAAGAGGTTCTTCTGCAGTTGTATATGGCTCTGGTAAGACCACATTTGGAGTATTGTGTATAGTTTTGGTCTCCTAAGCTGATGAAGGACATCCTAGTGATTGAGGCAGTGCAGTGTAGGTTCACGAGATTGATCCCTGGGATGGCGGGACTGTCATATGAGGAAAGATTGAAAGGACTAGGTTTGTATTCACTGGAGTTTAGAAGGAGAGGTAATCTTATAGAAACATATAAAATTATAAAAGGACTGGACAAGCTAGATACAGGAAAAATGTTCCCAATGTTGGGCGAGTCCAGAACCAGGGGCCACAGTCTTAGAATAAAGGGGAGGTCATTTAAGACTGAGGTGAGAAAAAAACTTTTTTACCCAGAGTTGTGAATTTGTGGAATTACCTGCCACAGAGGGCAGTGGAGGCCAAATCACTGGATGGATTTAAGGGAGAGTTAGATAGAGCTCGAGGGGCTAGTGGAATCAAGGGATATCAAAGTCAAGGTCAAAGTAGCCTTTATTGTCATTCAGACCTTGCGGTATGAACAAAATTTTGTTGCCTTGCAGTCCTACATATAGTAAAAATGACAAAAACACACAATAAACACAAATTAACATCCACCACCGTGAGTTCACCAGGCACCTCCTCACTGTGATGGAAGGCAAAAGTCTTTGTCTCATCCCTTCTTATTCTCCCTCTGCGCCGAGGCGACCCAAGCTTCAGATGTTGTGACCCCGCCGGGCGATACTAGGTAATGTCAGTCCCGCGGCTGAATCCGAGCTCCACGAACGGGCCGGTTCAACTCCCCGGCCCGGGGTGGTCAAAGCTGCGGCCCTCCAGTCCAGCGGACGCAGCTGTTGTAGCGGGAGCTCCGGAGAACAGGTCACCAACCCGTGACCTGCGAGATCCCGACGATGTCGTCCACTGGGGAGAAGGCAGGCACGGGTTATTGATTGGGGACGATCAGCCATGATCACAATGGCCGTGCTGGCTCAAAGGGCCAGATGGTCTCCTCCTGCAACCTATTTTCTATGTTTCTATATTACCCCAGTTCATCTTCCTACTGACCTTTGCTCCTCGCGTCCACCTCTCTAGTAGTTCCTGCCCGGTTCCTTGGTTGGCCGATCCTTCAGGTCTTGTCCTCCATTCCACTGTCTGCCGGACCTTGCAGGTACGACAGTTACTGGAAATTCCAGCAATATCTCCCACAGACAGGCAGGAGTATAGCTTGGGGGGGGGGGGAGAGAAAGATCAGCCATGATTGAATGGCGGAATAGATTTGATGGGCCAAATGGCCCAATACAGTTCCTGTCACTTATGACCAGCAATTTAGGGCCTCTTCCCAAGACATGGCCTGACCTGCTTCACGTTGTTAATTGTTGTCAGCGTAAGGAAAGGCCGTCAGATTGGATGAGCGTCAGGCAGATTACGTAAACAGAAGCAGGGAATGTGCAACTTCAAAAATGAGGATTTCTGCTCACAATTCAGGCAGAAATCTTTACCGAAAAGTATATGCTGAACCTTCATTAATATAACCATATTTGACTGTACATTCACTTATTCGAAACCAAGCTTTTATTAAACATTTAGCCATCAAAACACAAAAATGAAGGGCTGGTGTTTAGCCTCGGAATATACAACAGAAAATTAGATCGATTGAGGAACTATTGTATAGAATGCTTTAAAAAAGTGTTAATTACAATTGCAAGCAAATGTTCTGATATTCACCTAATACCCGAAATGTTAGTGTGTCTTTCGACAATTGCTGCTTGGCCGTGTTTCTAGTATTTTGTTTTGTGCGTATAATGGCACAAATCATCATCCCCATATCTTAGCCATTTAGTTTATTGAAATTGTCAGCAATAGTCCGAAGCCTCTGCGAATAATTTATACGGGCATCGCGTGTATGACTACTATATTGTCCACGAACAAGTGTGCTAGAGCAGACAAGGACAGGAAATGAAATTGACACAATAGAACAAAACGAGCGAGGAAAGGTTCTGACCCAAAAGGTCACACGTCCTTTTCCTCCAGAGATGCTGCATGACGCGCTGAATTACTCCAGCTTTGCGTTTATCTGTAATTCCTTCCTAAACCAACAAATTTTTTACTGGCAACCCAATGATTGCATGCTATCATTAAGGCAGTCTCTTTATATGCAGATCGAGTTTAAGTCCTTTAGGTGCAGTAATGGTATGAAACGTGTGCTTGCGATGCATCACTGATCCAGAGGGCCAGATTCATATTAAGATTCAACTTCCAATACAGCATTGTAATAATAATAATAATAATGCATTTTATTTATGGGCACCTTTCAGGGCTCTCAAGGACACCTTACAATTAAACAAGCATGAGGCAGAAACAACATATCCAGCAACAATACACAATTCGGAGAGAGCAGCGGCAGCCAATCGCGCCAGCGTTCACTCTCACCTCCAGCAGCCATGTTTTCCGAGCCACCAATAAAAATAAAACACAACATTAAAGAATTGAACATAAAACATAAAAACATCCCCCCACAATGGTTCCCACTGTGAGGGAAGGCAACAAAGTCCAGTCCTCTTCCTCTTGTTCATCCATGGTCGGGCCTATTGAGGCCTCCGCAGTCGCCGCAACGGCAGCCCGATGTTACAGGCCCTCCTGCCGGATGATGGAGTTCCAGCGTCGGGAGAACACTCTCGGCGGCTTGGAGTGTCTGGAACGGCCGCTTCCTCCCCGGAGACCGTGGCTCCCGAAGTCCACAGGCCGCGCTGGTCGGAGCACCGACACTGGCAATCTCGGCGAGAGATCCCAGGCTCCGCGGTGTTTAAAATCAGCGCCGCCCGCAGCTGGACACTCCGCAACGACAGCTCCGCGATGGTCACAGCACTCCGGAGCATACCACACGGCAACCCGGGTAAGGCATCAGCCGCTCCGCGATGGTGCTTCAGGGCTATGCAGCTGCCGAAGCTGGAGCTCTGGCCGGTGCCGGCAGGAAACACCGCTCCAGGCCCGTTGGTAGGCCGCGAGGAACGGGCGAAGATGCGGCTCGGAAGAAAGCCGCAATTCCGACCAGGTAGGGACCAAGAATAGTTTCCCCCCCCCCCAAGAGCTCCAAATCAAAAACTTTTAAGAAACTAAAAACAAAAAAGGGTGAAAAGGACAGACAGCCGCAGGCAGAGCAGCCATACTCGACGGCACCCCCTCGAACTATGTGGAGGCAAAGGAGCAGAAACAAAGTTGGGTCAAACAACTTCTTAAAGCGATCGTGGGCTTTACCCAGTTCTTCGAAGGAAGAGGTGGGGCGATCATTAGGCCTCTTCCTGCTGTACACCCTTGCCTCGAGTTCTTCCTGGCAGGTTAGCTTCAGACTTGGAGAGGTAATGCTGGTGTCTCTGGATTATTCTGGAGACCAATCTATGTCGGTGTGTGTGAGCGGTCACAGTCCCTCATTGCCTGTGGCCAGGAAGAGGTTGTGGCATCTCAGGCTCGTCCCAGCCACTCGGTCTGAACCTCAGGTAGAGACGTTGGCTGTCTAGGGCTTCTTTTCCCAGTACTCCAGTCTTCACCACACGGTAGCGCTGGTCGTCTCAGGTCTGTCCCAGTGGCTCAGTCTTGCTCCAACCTGCTGGTGTCTCTGCGACAGAGGAACACAACTAGGAGGGAAGCAACCCACTTTAGCTCCCTTCCTCGCTCCTTTTTTCTTTCACTTTCTCTCCAGCTTTCTCTTGTTCAAGTTCAAATGTCACATGCACCATAAGGTGCAGTGAAATCAATTTACCATACAGCCTTACAATTAAAAAAGGACATAATACACAACATAATTCAACAGACATCCACCACAGCATTCTTCACAGTGGTGGAAGGCAATACAGTTCAGACAGTCCTCCTCCCTTATTCACCTGTGGTTGGGGCTCTGACCCTCCGTAGTTGCCGCAATGGACGACCCGATAATCAAGTTTGCTGATGACACTGTGGTGGTGGGCCTGATCTCAGACAACGATGAGAAGGCCTACCGGGAGGAGGTAGCTGATCTGGCACTCTGGTGTCAGGACAACAGCCTCCTCTTGAACATCAGAAAAAAAAACTAAAGGAGCTGATCGTGGACTTTTGGAGGGCACATCATCTGAGGACGTACACTTAATGGAGAATAAATGGGGATACTGTGGATAAGGTGAGCAGTTTTAAATACCTGGGAGTCCACATCTCTGAGGATATGACATGGGCATCACACGCTACAGCACTCGTGAGTAAGGTAAGACAGCGCCTTTACCACCTCAGGCAATTGAGGAAATCGTGGAAAGCATCTTGTCCAGAAATATCACGATTTGGTTTGGGAACTGCTCTGCCCAGGACAAGAAGGCTCTGCAGAGAGTAGTGCGTTCGGCCGAATGCACCATGGGTCCTTCACTCGCCCCTCTGCAGGAACTATACATCAGAAGGTGCAACTCCAGAGCCAATAAGATTATGGAAGACCCCTTCCACCCCTGCAACAAACTGTTCGAGCTGCTACGGTCAGGCAAACGTCTCCGTTGCCATGCTGCGAGAACGGAGAGGTTGAGAAGGAGTTTCTTCCCAGAGGCCATTAGGACTGTAAACTCCTACCTCACCAGGGACTAACTTTAGAACAGTTTGAATGTGGAGTTAAAGCAATGTCCAAATATGAACCAGTTCAAAATGACATACAAAAAACTTTTTTTCACAAGGTACAGGGATGAAGGGGTTGGTCGACAAACAGGGGTTAATATCTATTTATTATTTTATTTATTATTTATTTATGTTTTTTGGTTACTTCATACATATTACTTGTATGTGTATATCAGTTGTATGTATATATATGTCTGTATGCATCTCTAAAAATTGTCTAGGCTATCATTATCAATTAATTAATTAATTATTAAATATGGAAGGGTTTAGGGAGAAAGGGAGAGATTAAATAAGTTATTCTTCTTCTCACTCCTTTTCGAGCTTGTAAAGAAAACTTTTTGGACATTTAGATTTTGCTTTATGCTTTTCATTGCTTTGCAAATATTTACTGGAACGTCCAATTGTTTGACTACTTCGATTTTGTTGTTGTTATTTATTCCTATTTATGTGTTTACTTGTTCAGAACAAATAAACAAACCTGTACCATTCTGTTTTTTCAAAATTGCTGGGGTTTTTTTGGGTTTTTTTTCCCTTTTTCCTTCCTCCCACAATATCTAAAATAATATGTGATTCTGTTCCATTCTGTTTGTTGTTTGTTTTATTTTTGCACAAAGTCTGCGAGCATTGCCACTTTTCATTTCACTGCACATTTCGTATGTGTACGTGACAAATAAACTTGAACTTGAAGCCCTCTGGTCGGGACGGTCGGACCGCCAACGTCGAGTCAGGTCGAGCACACCCAGCGGCCCGAAGCTCAGAGTCGGCCACCTCCTTCCCGGAGAGCTCGGCTTCCAGATGTTGTAGGCCGCAGGCTGAAGCTCTTCTCCAGCGACCCCCAGCGAGGGATCGCCCGTCCCACGATGTAAGGTCCGGCCTGCTGCCAGAATCTCCACAGACCGAGGCTCCAAGATGTTGTAGGCTGCAGACCAAAGGTCAGTGCGCTTCTCCGGTGACCCCGGACAAGGGGGTCCACGATGTTAAAGTCCCCGCTGCTCAGCCGCGGAAGCTCTGGGCCCGACTCGGGGAAAGGCTGCACCAAACCAGCTGTAAGGCCACAAGGAGGGGGGCGAAGAAGCAACAAGAAAGAAAGTCGAATCTCCGTAGAGGTAGGTACCTGAAAAACAGTTTCCCCCTATTCCCTCCCCACCACCTCCCACAAGACATACAGAGAAACACTAAAACATACTTTTGGCCATACTAAAAATACAAAAAAGTCAAAACAAACCCGCTGCAGGCAAGGCAACCAATTCGCAGCGCCACCGGAATGGTCCTCTCCCTTCTTTCAGTCTGGCTCACAAACCTGGGTTTTATAGAGTACTAGACCAAGTGGGACCCATTGGGTCCCTGTCACATGGGAGGCCTGGTCCAACAACACAACCCGTTCCCCAGGGCAATATTCCACCACTCACCCATAGCCCCTACGGGAAGCCGGGTCCCCCAACGCAATATTCCACCACTTGCCCATAGCCGACAACTGCCCAGGGGCAGCTCATTTCGCCTTGTGCACCCTCCCTCATTTTTAAACCCCAAAAAAAATGTGTTTGCAGTTGCTAGCGAGCAGAACTCAGTGTAATGTGACTTTAAAAAAAAATTAATTTGCACTTGCTAGGGCTAGCAGGACTCGTACTTGGATAACAATATAGCAGCATTGTTGCGAGTAGGACTACACTTCCATTGTGACGTCACAGCTGTAGGCACAGGGAAAAAGCAGGGGTTTTTTTCCAAGTCTCTTCAGAGTTTTGAACATTTTGATTAATAACTAGAGAAATAATGCATCAATTTTTCAGATAAGGCGATTGACTTCTACTGGAATATGTAAAAATGTTACCGTTACCAGAGCGTCGTTTTTTTCAAGGTGTAATTGCACACGAGCAAATAAATACATAAATACACATACATCCAAGATCATAGTTTTATATTTAAAATAAGCATATACTAGACCAAGTGGGACCCGTTGGGTCCCGTCCCCTGAATGCGCGGTTGCGGGGGGAGGGCGCGGCCTGCGGTGTCACACACACACTAATCACCTCCCACACACACTAACCGCCCACATTGATATTATATTAATATTATTCATTCATTCTTTTCATTCACTAGAATTTTACCCCAAGAGGGGGGGAAGGGGAGAGGGGGAGGGGGGGGGGGGGGGGGGGGGGGAGGGAGGGGGGGGGGGAGGGAGGGGGGGGGAAGTTGGGAGGGAGAGGGGGGGGGGAGAGGGGGAGGGGGGGAGAGGGGGGGAGGGAGAGGGGGGGGGGGGAGAGGGGGGAGGGGGAGGGGGAGAGGCCCGAGCGAGTGTCAACAAAAGGAGCGCCGGTTGGGCTGACGCAGTCTTCAACTATGATCCATTGGTTGGCTGGCAGGCAGATCCATTGTCACGTCATCAGCGAAAAAAAGGGCGTTTTGATTTCAAAGTTTGATCGGATTAGTGAACATGTTTATTAATTACTCAAGAAATGAAGCACAAAATGTTCAGGTAAGCTGATTTTGGATCACAGAGAGTAAATCTCTACCAGAATATGTAAACATTACCCCGTTCGCGGGTTGTTTTTTCGAGAAGATGTGAAAACACTCAAACAAATAAATACATGTACACATACACACATCCACATCCAAGATCAAAGTTTTACAGTTACAAGGATGGATAAGCTCACAAGGATCAAGTGGCCAACCAATAGATCTCCAAGGGAGAGGGTGCTGTCACACTCTCTACATCACCCCTAAGCAGTGCATTCCAAATGTCAACCATCGCCTGGTAAAATAAATCACATTCATTCCACTACCCTACATTAAACTTATGTCCTCACCCAAGAGGAAAAGTTCCTCACCATTTATGTGCTGTGTCATTTCGTATACCGCAATCAGGTCAATCCACATTCTCACCGAAGAAGAGAAACTTGGCCTATCCAGGCTCCACACGTAGCTTAAATTCTCCATCCTATAAAATCACTGCAATCTCTCCAGTGCATCACATTTTTCCTATAAAGTGGTGAAGGGAACAGCATAGAGTACTCTAGCTATGGCCAAATCATTTTCATTGTTACCTATCTTCGTTGATCCACTCTATGTGAATGTGAATGCAGGAATGAAGTTCAAAAATTAATTCATTTCAATCTTAAATAACTAACCAAGCTGCCATGAGAATTTGGGTTAAAGCTCCAAGTGATTCATGTAATTAAAATAACTATTCCAAACAGGATCACGATCAACCTACAACTCCAGGTCAATATCGCTAGTTTTGGACTCTCCGTACAAAGGAAACCCCTATTATGCATGTTAATTGTTGATCCTGGTCTATTACTCCTAGGGGGTTGAATAGGTACTCAAAATAATCCAACAGGATTGGAAATGCATTGAAACAAAATAAAATCATACTATAAGCAAACCATAGGTTTTCCAGAAGAGCATCATCCTACAACACATGGACCCTTTAGCTTTGTGATAATAGGTTAATGGAAATCATAATATCAGACAGACACAAAAACCTGGAGTAACTCAGCGGGACAGGCAGCATCTATGGAGAAAAGGAGTGGGTGACGTTTCGGGTCGAGACCCTACATAGTCACCATTCGTGGCTGAACGATAGGAGCAAATATTCCCACCATCTGATACTGCAGCAATGATGTTGCTTCGCCCAGATGATGTAGCTGGAATAGTTAGAACAGTAAACCCTCAAATTTAGTATCTACAGGCTGCTAAAATTGCAGAGCAATGGTTAAAGTATTTGCAAATGTCACCGGAAACTGCTAAGCTCACAATCTTCAATTCTCAAGGCTATTTTGATACTTACAGCAAGCTTCGCATTTAATGATTTTAAGTGAAGAAGGGTTTCGGCCCGAAACGTTGCCTATTTCCTTCGCTCCATAGATGCTGCTGCACCCGCTGAGTTTCTCCAGCTTTTCTGTGTAACCTAATGATTTTAACTATTGTCCTTTTAAAAAAAAAAAGCAACGTTAGATTAACGTAGGTACTTGAGGGCAAGGGAAAGAATGGTGAGGTCATCAACATTGAACGAATGGTCTTGGAAGTTGGCAGCATTGCAGAGAGAATAAAATCTTCAGCAAGATTTTACTAATGGAAAGGCTTTTGATTTGACTAATGGGATAGCACACCACAAACACATGCTCCAGCAGGAAGAAAAGTTGCTAGAGTTACAATAGGATTAGGATAGAAGAATTTGTAGCAATAGTTTGGGGCATGTTTTATGATATGATTTTATGGGGGGGAAGGGGGTGGGAGGAAAGGAGGAGAAAAACGAATGAGATAAGACAACCATACAGTCAGTCAACATAAGAGAGGCTCTCAGTTCGAATGGATGTATATCAGTGATACGAGAGTCAGGCAGTTAATTAATCCTCCAACCCTCTAAAGAACCACCTGGCTCAGCTGGACTCTGGATTTCCTTCTTTCCATGTTGTAATTAACATTTAGTTTGAATGCCCTTGTTCTTCCTCACTCCTCTCCTGAAGATCAGACAAATTGTGTCCATCACACAAAACAGCCTCCTTTCATTGACTCCATTTACACCTCACGCAGTCTCAGCAAGGCTACCAGCATCATCAAGGAAGTGTTTCACACTAGTCACCCCATCTTCTCTCCCATCAGGAAAGAGGTGGAGAAGTGTGAAAATGCACACCTCCAGATTCACAGAGTTTCTTCCTAGCTGCTATCAGGCAACTGAATGATTCCATTAACAACCAGAGTGCGGTCCTGACATACCATCTAACTCAATGAAGACCCTCAAACTATTTTTAATCTGACCTTTAGTGGATTTTATCTTGCACTAAACGTTATTCCCTCTATCATGTATCTGTACACTGTGAATGGCCTGATTGTATTGTTTCTGCTGACTGGTTCGCACACAACCAAAGCTTTTCACTGTACCTCGGTACACGTGACAATAAACTAAACAAATTACACATTGGGTTAGCGCACTGCTAGAGATGTAATGGGACATCTTAAAATATAAAACATATCCATATATTCTCAGGGCATTATTAATTTCAGCATCAATAGTAATAAATAACCAAAACTTTCAAAAATAAACTACCCAGTTACGTATACATTGTCGACACATTTTGGAAACATTTACTTGAAAAGATGGTGATTGATTCAAACATTATAGAAAGTGATTAAATACAGTATCTTCTCAATAGACGGTCTCTCTGGGGACGTAAAGAAAACAAGGAAGCAGTTTAATTCCTGCCTGAATTGTGGTGGTGCAGTCACCTTTGCACAAGGAGAGAGTATGTTGAGACTTCCGGCAAGAATGGAAAAACGAGGAAAAATCAAAGCAAAATAACACTTCAGTTCATAATTTACATGTACTCACCAATAAGAAATTAAAGTATAATTTTTCAAACGAGACAGAAAAATACACAAAGTTTAACATGTTAAAGATTTTATTTTTGTTAAATACCATGGGACAGGATTGTAAGAATGAAGAGCTTTCAATCAACATTTGCCTCACGGGGATGTTTCTGTGGCTAGGGAGAAACTCTGCATTGATAAACTTGTCGGCCTTCAACAGCAAGGAAATGGGGGATAATTTACAAGGAGGCACCTTTTTTGTATTTCAGTACATCTCTCATTACTGGCAAACAAGTGGCATGAGCAACTTGACTATAAAATGAAAAATTTCAAGAGGTATCCAGCAACAGGTAACAAAATTTAAAAGGATTAAAATAACATTTACAAGACACTTAACATTTCATTCAACTCTTATTAAACCACAGAGAGAACAAGTCATTATTTTCCAAGGACTTATGTGAAACCTTGAGACATCTGCTATTGATGTTTTGACAATATACAACTCCAATTATCCAAGAACTGAAAGTATTTTTGTGTTCTAATTGTGTGAGATCATTAAAGGCAAGGCCTGTAAGATGCTGTACACGAACATGGTCACTGTGAGCCATACTACCAACGATATGGCAGATTAACAGAACATTTCAGGCCCCAATAACTTGCATGCTTTCTCTACAAGATGAATTTCCCTAGAAAGAATCCAATGAAAATGGCTGCAATTACAACAAGGAGGGAAGGAAGAGCAGTGGAGCCGTGGTCTCTGACTGCGGCATTAGATGTGGATGACACTGGGTTGCCTGACTGGGCAGCCTTCCTCAGCCTCAGTCCATCATCCTAAAAAGAACAAAACAGTTGTGTTACAAAAGAAAGACAGTGTTTGGCAATATTTTACAAATCCTCAGTTAGTCTGAGCCATGATAATTCAGGTTTTCCCCCCTCCGTCAATTGGCTCTCAATATCAAATAGGTCGCATAGGCCTCTGAAAAGCAGTCAAAACTGCATCTTACCCTTCTACAATTTTATACACAATTCAATTTTATACACAATTCTGCAAATATTGGGAACGATTCATTAATTGCTTGTTCAGGGCATCGCCTAGTGGTCAGTTAGAAAACAGATTAGACACTTGAAACAAGTTAGCTGTGCTTTCGGTTGTGGAATTACACCTAGTTTTGAAAAGCTATAAAATACTGATAAAGTGCACAGTATATCCTAAAGAACACACAAATATATTAATTAACAGAGGCAAATATTTTAACTTCTGAGGTTTAATGTATTAAGAGTATGCGTACTTTGCAAGGGTGGTGGGAATAGAAGAGGGGGCAGAGCAAATGTGCAGAATACTTGTAGATACAAGGAAATGCAGATGCTGGTTTACAAAAACAGACAAAGCGCAGGAGAAACCCAGGTCAGGCAGCATCTCTGGTGAACATGGATAGGTGATGTTTCGGGTCAGGACTATTTTTCAGTCTGATTGTAGGGGGGGGGGGGGGGGGGTAGTTACCCAAATTCACGAACTTGGAAATAATAAGTTAATTCTATCCTTTCAGTTAAATTCAGGAAATGTTGCTGAGCTTGCTTAGTTCAGAGAAAGAGCTAACACATTCCTGCGTGCATTTGAAGTTGCCAGGCCTTTGGCAGATGGGTTTTGAGTGTCATCTCTCGGACTCTTGTGACTTGGTTGCAGAGTGCAAATATTCTCTCCGCATGAGTATCTATGGCAAACAGCACCTGAGCTCAGGACCATACCTGGGTCACGGGAGCTGTCACGTACCAGTGCGACTAGATGCACCACTGGCGTGAGGTGCCAGCTAGTAGCAAGAAGGGGAAGTGCCATTCACTGTTCATTACCTACAGAGACAGGATATAGGTATGTTGCAAAACCTACCTGAATCGTCGTTGAGAATCTACCCCAGGCCGTGTGCGCGATTTTGGCGCTGTTTAGAGGGGGCGGGTTTAAAACGCGATTTTTACTAGGCTGTTGCAATCGAAAATGTTCAGCCTAGTAAATCATTAACGAAAAATCTCTGAAAGACCCCGTCGCAAAAGGTATTATTAGTTTTTATGGCCTTGTATAATAGTTATAGTAGTTTAAAAATCACTCTCCAAATCCGCGACCTCTCGCAGCCCCAGGGTTTTATAAAGCAAACAATTAAAGGTATGTACCTTATTTTTACATTAAAAGGAGCTTCTTAAGAACCCTGTATATAAAGTTTTCTATAGCGAGTAGCTCATTTTGGGCTCTTTATATTTCTGGGCATTTGAGGGCACAAATCCAGCGCAATGTGAACGTTCTAAACCAGCGCGTTCACAGGAACCCACTAAAAAGCCGATTTAAAATGGACTTTAATTTACAGCAATTGAACACTAAATTCCTTCCATTTGGCCTATAAATTGATGTAAATGAGATTTAAAAATCATGTTTTATTGTGAATTATTTGTGAATATTATTTGGACACTTAGGTTATTTAAAAATGTTAATCATTTATTAAGAAATGGATAGATGTTTAGATCTAGTAATTGAAGTTTGAAATTAGCTACAATTGGGTAACTAACTCATTATATGCTTTAATTTCAGGTCATCCAAGTAAGATTATTTTATATTTGTTTCAGAATGGTTCAATCTATGATAACTGAAAATTTCATTCAGTTCTCTTAATTTTTAAGAAGGTTATGGGCTTTTGACTGTCCATGATCACAGCTTTTTTGTTATGTCCATAGAAAATCAATAGGGAACAAGATGCTAATTTCCGAGTATGAAAATGGCCATAACTTTTTTATTACTTGAGATATGAAAGTGAGTTAGGTGTCAAATTAAACTTATTTTTATGCTTTATCTGATGGGATAAATTGCTCTATCCACATCAATACTGAACCCCCAATATCGCTTTAAGTTTGCATCTCTTATGTGGGACCTTGTCGAAAGCCTTCTGAAAGTCCAGATATAACACATCCACTGGTTCTCCCTTATCCTCTCCACTAGTTACATCCCCGCCAACATGTCCTAGCTATGCTACCTGTTTTTGGTCCATACTTCCAAACCTGCCCTATCCATGTATCAGTCTAACTGTTTCTTAAATGTTGGGATGGTCCCTGCCTCAACTACCTCCATACACCCACCACCCTTTGTGTGGAAAAAGTTACCTGTTAATAATTTACCTCTTAAAAATAATTAATACAAAAAACATTAAAATCGTACTTCTACAATGCACTAAAACATGATTTTAATACATCAAATTTCAAAAACCCTGGGAGGGGGGACATCCCACTTCCATACCCTCTCCCCGCTCGGTTGCTCCACTCCCTCGCCGGGCATCCCCAAAGCCAGTGATCAGTGATTGCTCAGCCCCCCCCCCCCACTTTCAAAATCGCTCCGCGGTCCCTGGTTTTGACGGAGATCACTGTCAGATGTTAGCGGGGAACAGAGGCCAGTTGTCCATGATGTCTGGATCCCAATGCTCAGCGCTTCATGTTTCGGAGTTGGCTAACGTTATTGATTTGTAATTAGCCTGATTTGTAATTAGTTGACAAAACCTTATTTTATTAATCTGGAATATCCAGGGGGTTGGGATAAGTGTAATATTAAAATGACATGCAAGGTGTCAGGCTGTCTGTCACAACATACAGCCCCGATAACCCATTATTTCCTTCAGTTAAATATTGGGAATGTAGCACTATTGTCATTTGCCACTCAACTATTATGTTTGTTTACCTCACTGACCTTATTTCTAACCCCCCCCCCCTAAATTCCTTTGACAGGTTGAATAGAAATGACCCCAATCTCATTGTTTTATTAATTGAACACGTAGATGAACATCCTCAAAGAGTGTAATCAGATGGAAACTGATTCAGATGCGATATTTAAGAGCTTGTTCAAAGAAGGGGAATATTTTAAAGGAGTGACAGAGATACTTGCAGGGGAATGTGTGAGGAGATTATTATTTGTCTTTAGTTTTAGCTTGAACCAGGACATCTGAAGATCCAAATTTTAATATAGTAATTGTACTGATACTGATCCCAACCAACCACATAATGAATATCATCCATTCCAGAGGTTTGACTTTTATATGCCATTAACTGTAATATAATAATGTATGCATGTTGGTAGGTGCAATCAAACCAAAGATCTTTTTATCATGGTTGTGTTATGAATACCACAGAAAATATGATGTACTCTGAAGATCACATTTAATAGAACAATATTGCTTAAATATATAGCTATTAGACTTTGCATTTTGGAAAAGTCCCAGCTGAGAGGAAGACAGCAAAATACTGAAAATATTGAGGGTGAAAATGACTTCAGGGCAGTTTGCTAGGAAAATGAAAGAAATTGTAACAGAATACTTATACAGCTGAGTGAGTATAATTTTATGGATGATAAATTGTGTTCAACCAATTGATGACTTCTTTGACAAAGTAACTAGCATGTTAGATGCCAAGGAAGCCAATGGATGTAACATATTTTGTTACAGATAATTTGGTCTGTGAAGTGCCCCATAAAAGATTACTGCATTAGATATGCACCTGTGGACTTGAACGTAATAGGTTAAGTCCAGGGGGTCAGATATGGGGCTTTATGTGAGGGCGAGATATATTGCAGGGGCAGAGAGAATGGCAACATTTTTTAAAACATTAAAATATCTCTGATTTTTCATCGATGGGAAAAATCGTCCAGTCCAGGCAAACGGAGGGGGGCTCTGAGCGAGGTGGCCAAAAATGACGGCCGTAGGTGGTGGCGTTCACTCGGAAATCACAGCACAGCGAGCCAAAAGCGGTCAAGATCAGACTTTTAGTAATATAGATATATAGTTATTGGACTTTGCATTTCGGAAAAGTCCCAGCTGAGAGGAAGACAGCAAAATATTGAATATATTGGGGGTGAAAATAACTTCAGGACAGTTTGTTAGGAAAATAAAGGAAATCGTTACAGAATACTTATACAGCTGAGTGAGTATAATTTTATGGATGAGAAATTATGTTCAACCAATTGATGATTTCTTTGACAAAGAAACTATCATGTTAGATAACAAGGAAGCCAATGGATGTAGCAAATCTTGTTATACAAAATTTGATCTGTGAAGTGCCCCATTAAAGATAACCGCATTCGATAAGCACCTGTGGACTTAAACGGTTAAGTCCAGGGGGGTCAGATATGGGGCTTTATGTGTGGGCCAGATATATTGTCAGTGCAGAGGGTCTAGGAGCAGGGCCAAGTGTGCATCCAGAGTCAAGGTCTGGAATAGCACTAGGTGTGCAGTGAGACCCAGGTTGGTCAACATGGGCTGTGTTTGATTATAATCTGATTTCTATCCATGAATATGCTAAGATCAGGCATATGCTGCACGTGTTGAACAGAGCCTGGGCTCTACTGTGGAATGTAATTTAGTCTAACCTTATTCATAGCTAATCCAATTTAAAGCATATATATTGCATTCAAGTGTAAGTTAAAAGGCTCGCTACAGTATGCACCATATTGCACAATTTCAAGCTGAAAAATGCAAAACCCCCGTACCAATGGGAGGGGACACACCAGTAACACATCTAGTCCTAAACTCTCCCACTGGTGGAAACATCCTCACCACATCGACTATCCAAGCCTTTCACTAAACTGTATGTTTCAATTAGGACCCCCTCATTCTTCTAAACTCCAGTGAATACAGGCCCAGTGCTGCCAAATGCCCAGGATAGGTTTGCCTACTCATTCCTGGGATCATTCTTGTAAACCTCCTCTGGACCCTCTCCAGAGCCAGCACATCCTTCCTCAGATATGGTGCCCCAAATTGCTCTCAATATTCCAAATGCGGCCTTACCTTATAGAGCCTCAGCACCTTATAGAGCCTCAGCAATACATCCCTGGTTTTGTATACAAGCACTCTTGAAATAAATGCTAGCATTGAGTTTGCTTTCTTTAAAATTGGTAGTTGGTAGGTTAATTCTGCTATTTGTAAACTGTCCCCAGGGAGTAGTGTAGTGCTAGTATATGAGGTTACATGATTGACTTGATGGGGCCTTTTCCACACTATGCGTAAAGTTTAAAGACCACCCTATCTACCTGTGAAGCCAGTCAGATGGAGATGGGTAGACATTTATTGCGGCAGAGAATGGAGAGTCTTTGGAATTCTCAACTCCAGATGGTTGCAGGTATTAGAATATTAGAAATATTTAAGGTGGAGATAGATAAAATTTCAAAAGAAATCGACGACTATGAGGATAGACAAAATGCTGGAGGAACAGGCAGCATCTCTGGAGAGAAGGAATACGTGAAGTTTCCGGTCTCAACCCAAAATGTTATCCATTTCTTCTCTCCAGAGATGCTGTCTATCCCGCTGAGTTACTCCAGCATTGTGTGTCGATCTTCTGCAGTTCCTTCCTACACACAAGGTCTTTGGGGAACTGGCACAGACAAGGAGTCGACCAGTAACAATCATAAAATAGTAAATTCAGGTTAAGGGGCTAAGTAACCCACTCCTGCTTTCTTGTGGCCTGTAGAGAATCATTATCGAAGCTGTCTGGAACGGAAACAAAAACTTGTCTCAATTATAGCAATTCCAACCATCTAACTAGGGGGAAAAAACCAGGACAGCCGTTTCATATCAACAGTCAAATCATAAATGAATGCTAGTTATTCTGAAGAAGGGTTTCGACCCGAAACGTTGCCCATTTCCTTCGCTCCATAGATGCTGCCTTACCTGCTGAGTTTCTCCAGCATTTTTGTCCTTCTGCTAGCTATTTTAATCTGTATGCTTTTGCCAAATGTTAATAATTTTAAAGAGTTTGATAGCACAATAAAAGATTAATCTCTTCCAAAGGCAGTTAGTTTAATCGATCAAAAACTGTTCAGCTGTTAAATTGCTAACACAAACTGTTCTAAACAACAACAATATAAACTTTTTGCCTCAAGCAAGTCAAAAGAGCAATACTACCAATTATTCTGCTTTTATAATGTGGGGGGTGGGGGGGGGGGATGAATATCCATTTAGGAGGGCTGAGAAAGAAATATGTAGAGATGCAAGGACAGGGGGTGTTTGCTCCTCATTACCTTATAACTGTTAGAAATTAGTTTAACCAGGTGAGAAAAGGCGCGGCTAATGTGCCAAAAGCCACCTTTACCACCCGATCTACCTGCAAAGCAACTCAGGAGGAGTTAGGATAGACATTTATTTCTGCAGAGGATGGGGAATCTTTGGAAGTCTTATCTCAAGAGGGTTGCAGGGACTAGAACATTAGGAATATTTAAGGTGGAGATAGATACATTTTCAAAGGGAATCAAGGGCTATGGGGAACTGGCACAGACAGGGAGGTGGACCTCATTCTCACAAATCAACATTCAAATCACATGAATATTGAGCTTAACCTAAATACCCCAGACAGCATTCAAATAAAAATCTGACTACTAATTATCAGCCTCATAACTATTCAAGCACAAGAAAAAAACAATGTTATAGAGCCTACATTATACAACTTGTTATACAACATGGAAACAGGCCATCGAGTCCACACCAACCATTGATCACCCATATACCAGTTCTATGTAATTCCACTTTTACATCCTACACAATTTGCAAAAGTAAATTAACCTCCAAAACTGCAGATCTTTGGAATGTGGGAGGAAACCAGAACACCCAGAGAAAACCCACGCGGTCTCAGGGAGAACATAAACTCCGTACAGACAGCACCCGCAGTCAGGATAGAACCCCCAGTCTCATGCACTGTGAGGCTGCAGCTTATCTTTAAATGCATGCTTTGGCATTGGCATCATTGGATCTTTTTGTTGGAGGATATTTTCAAGCCATTCATTCAAGTTGAAGTATTTCCACAATGCAATAAAATAGGCTTGAAAGCCTGAAGCTGCAATTATGTTGCGCGTCAACCTAATTTGACTTTGTCTACATATTCCAATAATGGTCTAAACTTTCTACATCCTCAAGGCCAGCTGATCACACCAATGCCAGGGAAACTATATGCATGCATTCATAATTATATACAAATTTAGCAAATGAATCATGGGCAGCATAAAATACGCCCTGGAAAAAAATGGCTAGATTTACTGTTAAGTTTGTAATAAAGGTAATTACACCTAAAAACAATTGATGCTTTTGCACACACATTCAAATCTCTTCCCTTCCCTTGTCAAGTTAAAAGTCATTGCCTTTTCCCATCACTTCCCATCTCAGTCTCTTGGAAATCAAAACCTCAGCGCTCAATGATTGTATCTTTCACTTGCATGGTACAGAAACTTGGATTAAGATTTATCATCTTTAAGAATTAGTGTTTTAAAATGCCCAAAGCTTTTTGCACCAATTCAAAAAGACTTACTTTCAACTGTCGATTCTCATCTGTTATTTTCGCCAATTCTGCTTGAAGCCTCTTGCACTCCTCCATTAGTTTCCTCACTTCAATGTCATCCAGTGAAGTACTGACAGATTTTGGCATTGGCAGACCTTCAGATTTAGGAGCATTCGTTACTGCTGCAGATTTGCTTGTTTCTAGATCATTCTGCGAACATTGTCAGACAGAAGTATTAATTATACAATAATATACATATATATTTATAAAAATCAATTTATCAATGTAGTAGTGAAGTGTAAAATAACAAAAAGTGATCCTCCCTCTAAATAT
Source organism: Leucoraja erinaceus (assembly GCF_028641065.1). Taxonomy (NCBI): domain Eukaryota; kingdom Metazoa; phylum Chordata; class Chondrichthyes; order Rajiformes; family Rajidae; genus Leucoraja; species Leucoraja erinaceus. The sequence goes on along the minus strand of NC_073380.1, from coordinate 31,404,281 downwards.
TGCATTTTAGCTTGTATTAACTTTTGAAAAAAAAACACCACAGATAATCGTAATACATTTTTCCTATTAATAATCTTGATAGCTCCCATTGTGCAAACATTTAACTAGTGTGTTATAAAGATCCGCTGCATATTTTATCAGTAAATTTTCATGTTTATTTCAGCAGTAACAATGCAGCAATGTTTGTAAAATAGTAATAACTTAAAGCACAAAAGTTTTAGCTTGATATTTTTAACCACTTTAAATTACATTGGGTGAACAAAACTGCCATACTGGTCCAATAAAATTCAATGTTTGACAATTTATGATGTATACACCCATCTACTAATTGTATGCAACTGCAAATGTACTGCCTCTATTAATTAAATCCCAAATTAAAAATGTATTATCTTATAAGCCCTAGGTTTCACAATCCAAAAAACCCTATCCACCTTCTACAAAAATGTCAAATATATATGCAAACAATAGAACAGTGGACTCCTCTTATTGTCTTTTTGTCCATTTTCTTAACAGTTGATTGCTCAATGTTGTTGCAGCACAATTTGTTATTGCCATACCAGCCAGATGAGTGCTCAAAGCTCTCTCAAAAACAGTAAAAGAAAGTCCCCTTTGCACTCAAAAGGCAATCATCTGGGGAAATCAAGGCCATTGCATTTTGATTTGAATGAAAATTTGTCTACCTCAGATAAAGGGAAATGATTTCACCGTCCCAAAATAAAATGACAACAGGAATCCACTGTACAATTCTTGCTGCATTGAATAATCCTCTCACTAGAACAGACCTGGACCTTTTGCACTCTGACTTCACTGGTTGCAGCAGATATAAATCCCTGCAGGTCACTTCTATGGCTACCACTCATGAGAGTCTGACGGATGCCACCACGGACTGGCGTATGAGACCTGAGCCCACTTCCTGGCGTGGATACAGCACGTGGAGGTAGTCGAGCACTGTCATAATAGTGCACAAAGCTGTGCAGATCCATCTTTGCTGTATCTACTGGGGTGTCTAAATCACTGACTATTGGGTCGCACTCTACAATCTCGTTCTGCTACATAGGAAAAAAAAACTTCAGGTAGAAAGCATGCAATAATAACTAACTTTTCTTTTGACTGTTATAAGCAGAGCTTGCATTTCTTGAAGGCCTAAAAGGCGAATATAATTTGAAAGAATGTTTTTTTTTTTTTGTTTTTTTTAAACATATGCGGCACACTCTTCTGCTGGTTTTGATTCAAATAACCCAATAAATAGACAAAATGTTTTGTCCACTGTTACCGATGGCATATATACAGAAGGGGACATATTTATAAACATTTACACAAGTTTATTACAAAAATGCATGCCCTTCTTATAAGCCAATCCTCTCTTACACAAGTCACTATATCACATCCATTAATCATAAATCAATACTTCCATAAGATTGAAAGGTTTTCAATACAACTAAATACTGGACATAACTTTATACAGTGCATTGGAACAATTATAAAATTAAAAAGCTACCCTGCACTAAAATAGATTTCTGCTCCCTCTTAAGTCCTGAAGCATTAAGAATACACCAATGAGTGGGATTTGAGTTGACTTGACCCTTAACAGCACCTCTGATAGTTGAACTATTAAGATCATAACTTTCACTATTAAAGAACTAATACTAGGCAACTCGATTACATGGCAAGAGTCTGATACAAGGAGAAAAAAAAATAGAAATGAAAAATCTATATATACACACACATCTGATTTTATTTTTGTTTTGGCTAATGCAATATAGTGAAGACCTAGGTCAGGAAAAAAAGATGACGATTAATGATGGTGACAAAGCAGCCCACCAAATGGGAGACAAAGGTTTGGGCAAATCAGCAAGTCGTGCAAAACGGGATAAATGTTTATCAAACAAGAATTCAATGAACCTTAAATTAACTAGGGAAAAAAAAGTGAACAAATGATTCGGAGGGTGATGAAAAATTCCTTTCTCACAAGCTTGAACTTCCTTAATTCTATCCCTAATCTCGTCAAGTCAAGTGAGTTTATTGTCATATGTCCCAGATAGGACAATGAAATTCTTGCTTGCTGCAGCACAACAGAGTATTGCAAGCATAGTGTGTCTATATAGCATAGACCATATATATACACATAAATAAACAGATAAAGTGCAATAGGCTGTTATAGTTCAGAGTTTGTTTGATGGCGAGTTTAATAGCCTGATGGCTGTGGGGAAGTAGCTGTTCCTGAACCTGGATGTACCAGATTTCAGGCTCCTGTAACTTCTACCTGATGGCAGCGGAGAGATGAGTGTGTGGCCACGATGGTGTGGGTCCTTGATGATTTTGGCATCCTTTTTGATGCAGCAACTGCGATAGATCCCTTCGATGGTGGGGAGGTCAGAGCCAATGATGGACTGGGCAGTGGTCACAACTTTCTGCATTCTTTTCTGCTCCTGGACGCTCAAGTTGCGGAACCAAGCCACGATGCAACCGGTCAGCATGCTCTCTACTGTGCACCTGTAGAAGTTCGAGAGAGTCCTCTTTGACATACCGATTCTCCGTAATCTTCTCAGGAAATAGAGGCGCTGATGTGCTTTCTTTATAATTGCATCAGTGTGCTGGTACCAGGAAAGATCTTCGGAAATACGCACTCCCAGGAATTTGAAGTCCTTGACCCTTTCCAGCATCATCCCGTTGATACAAACGGGATTGTGGGTCCCTATCCTACCCCTTCCATAAGTACACTATAATTGCCTTGGTTTTGCTGGTGTTGAGGGCCAGGTTATTGTGCTGGCACCGTTTGGTCAATCTCACTTATATATATATTTTATATTGGATATATAAAATGAAGTGAAAAATTATAATGCAATTTGGTTATAGATATCTATCTATCATGTACCTGTTAAAAGTCCGATCTTTTTTTGTGTGTGTGTGTGTGTGTGTGTGTGTGTGTGTGTGTGTGTGTGTGTGTGTGTGTGTGTGTGTGTGTGTGTCTATTTTGTTTATAATTTTATTTATAATCGTATCTTCTCCAAAAAAACGACAGGTGAAAATTTTACATATTCCGGTAGAGGTTTTTCCCGTGGAGCCCGAAATTGCCTTATCTAAAAATGTCATGCTTTATTTCTCGAGTCATTACTGAAAAAGTTCAAAAATCTGACAAAACTTTGAATTTAAAAACGACTGTCTTTCGCTGATGACGTCACAAAGGGTCTGCTGCCGTCTTCCACGCGCTGTGACGTCACTCCCCCCGACCACTCCCCCCCCCCCGTTATTCAAAAGACGCAGAAAGAATGAGCAAGTCGAGCCCTGTACTCACCCCGGGTCGGCACATGGTGGGAAGGTTGCTGCCGCAGGCCGAGCCCGGCGACTGGACCTAGGCAAAAGCAGAGCCTGGAGCGAGGGAGTATTGCGTTCGGGAACCAGCCCTCCCCTGTGATGCCGCGTGCCCCCTACCCCTCAAACTCTATCCTCCTCCCTCTCTGCCCCCCTTCCCACTCCCTCTCTGCCTGCTCTCCCTCTGCCTCCTCCCCCCTGCCCCTGCTCCCCTCCCCTCCCCCGCCCTGGCCATGCCTGCGAGTTGGGGGTTATGCACGAGTGGATAGGGCGGGGATGGGGTAAAAGGAGCGAATTAATAATATCAAAGGGGGTGGTTAGTGTGTGTGTGTTTATGTGTGTGTGTGTCGAGGGTGGTTAGTGTGTGTTTGACGTCGCAGGCCACCATCCCCACCCCCCCCCCCCCCCCCATCATGCAACCCACTGGGGACGGGACCCAATGGGTCCCACTTGGTCTAGTATTATACTAAAACTCTTCCCTTTGTTCTCAGCATTCGAAATTTCTGAGTGTTTGCAGGGTTGTGTTGGCTTTCTTTTAATCTCCTTAATTTGTATCTTCTTCGAAAACACTTTTCAGTGGGAGACTCTTGCAGCACTTTCCATTGATGATGTCACAGTGCCATCTCACAGACGTCTAATCACATTGGATATCGTTTATATATGACATCACAATGGGACTGGGGTGGGAGATTGCATTTGTGAAAACATGTGAAGGTTGCAATCAACCTGGCGGGCACAATTAAATAGGATACGTTGTCCCCCCTCCCTCTCCCTCTCTGCACCCCCTCTAGGGATTGGTCAGTTTTGGGACCTATGGGTGAGTGGTGGAGTATTGCGTTCGGGGAGCAGCCCTCCCGTGACGCCGCGCGCCCCCTCTACCTTTCACGGGGGGGGGGGGGGGGGGGTTTTAGAGTGTGTGTGTGTGTGTGCGCGTGTGTGACGTTGCAGGCCGCTCCCCCCCGTGCAACCACGCGTTGAAGGAACGGGACCCAATGGGTCCCACTTGGTCTAGTTTGTATTAAAATTAAATTCACATAATAATTGTTAGAAGATTAGAAAGTGATCGAATAATTGTTGGGATCACATTCATGAGGGTGGTGGGTATATGGAACAAACTGCCAGAGGTTGGGGTAGAGGGGTACAATTATGTTTGGACAAATACATGGTCAAACATAGAATCATATCGTAGTCATTTTGGTCAGCATGACAAGTTGGGTCAAAGGGCCTGTTTTCTTGTAGTATAACTCTATGGTAACTTATGATTTGTTAACCCATCTCTTCAGACTGGACAAACACTTGGGTTGAACCGAAGTAGAGATTATTTGTGGAATATTTCTAAATGTGTGTCATAGGACCTTTTCTACATTAATTCAATATTCAAATTTCAAGTTTCCATTTATTAAGAAAATAAAATCTGGGAGGATAAAATTTAAACCAAACCTTAAAATACAGTATGTACCTCAGCAATGAATTATCAACTATTTGTTTTACCTTTACAAACATTTAGGAAGCATAAACAGAACGAGTTACGTTGTGACAAGTAAAATAAAATCCAACTGTAACCACAACACTGACACAGCTATCCAACTTTGATTAATTCAGTAACATCTTATTTTTAGTTCTTTATATCCTCTTACCGATTTCTCACTTTCAAAAGGTAGCTCAAAGACACATCTGAGTTTGGAGTCCATCAGATCTTCAGCCTTTGCATCCTTCCACTTAAAAAATAAAAAATAATGAATAAATAACTTCTATCTGAACTTATATAGTTAGATTTTAAAATTGTCTGCAGAAATTGATGCACAAGATGAAGTATACAAATCTCAAGATGTAGAGAAAAGAAACCACAGAAGCTGGTTTACAAAACAAACACAATAGTGCTGGAGAAACTCAGCAGCTCTGGCAGCATCTCAGGGAACATGGATAGATGACATTTTGGGTTGGGACCCTTCTTCCGACCCATTATAGGGAGGGGAAAAAGAAAGCTGGAAGACAGGAGGGGCAGGGCAAATCGTGGCAGGTAAGGGGCAACTACATGCAAGGGTTTTTTTTTGATAGTTGGTTGGACCCGCGATCGTTTCGCCAAACACCTCCGCTCGGTCCGCATTAACCAACCTGATCTCCCTGTGGCTCAGCACTTCAACTCCCCCTCCCATTCCGAATCCGACCTTTCTGTCCTGGGCCTCCTCCATTGCCACAGTGAGCAGCACCTCATATTCCGCTTGGGCAGTCTGCATCCCAGAGGCCTGAACATTGACTTCTCCAATTTCCGGTAGCCCTTGCTGTCTCCTCCCCTTTTCAGCTCTCCCTCAGCCCTCAGGCTCTTCCTCTTCCTTTCTTCTTCCCGCCCCCCACCAGGCATCAGTCTGAAGAAGGGTTTCAGCCCGAAACGTTGCTTATTTCCTTCGCTCCATCGTTGCTGCCTCACCCACTGAGTTTCTCCAGCATTTTTGTCTACCTTCATTTTGTAAACTGTAGATTTGAAGAAGTTGTGTACTCAAATTGGTCAAGACGTTTTTAATTTTCATGCAAAATTTCTTGATCCAAAAAAAAGTATGAACCCAGGTGATGTGACGCAATGGCTACCTTGACATTTGAATAAATTAAACCCAAACAAAGAAATCCTAAAGGGTGCATTTCTATATATTAAAGCATGAACTTAGCTTAAATTGTAGCAAGTTTCTCACATTATTCCAAGCATCCACTGACGGCAGTAGATAGCACCATGCCCTACTGCAAACACCGAGTCAAGCAGCACAACACAGTTTCTCCAATTACTCCAAAGCAATTAAACATTCCTCACATCCAGATCTTAATTAGCTGCAGGCATTAAAAGCAGTAGAAAAATATCTCAACTAAAATAAAAGTTAACAGAATTGAATGCTCCCACAAAACGCTATCATGTTAATGACTGGAAATCATCACTGGTACACCTTTGGGGTTCATAAGAGATGTTGCTGGAGTTTTGTATCTCACATTGCTGTTAGGTTATCACTCATTCTTGATGGCTCTCAGGATAACAGTATGAAGTCAACATCCTAATAGTCTGCAGTAAACTCATGGATTTAAAGTCACTGCATTTCATTTACTACTTATATCACACATCCTAACATGATTGTTCAGTATTTTAGCAAAGGTGAAGACATTATATTTCACTGAACTGTGGCTGAAGCTGTAACTACTAGATTGTTGAATCAAAGGGAGATATAAAAAAGCAAAACAAGCAGGATTATGGTTGACATTGCATAAATATGCCTCCTAAGGATCGGTCCTCCTTGTCCTGTGAAGCTTCCCTCACTAGGAACCTCCCTGTTCGCCCTCACACAAACAGTTGTGTGTCTCCAGTAGCAGCCTGGCATTTCAGTCTGAGATGTATCTCCCGTTTTCAGCAACTTAAAAAATGGAATTGCAGTTTGAAAGCCCATTAAATTAGCCTAGTGTATACATCCAAGGGCCTCAAGCAGGCTTTCATCAATTAGAAACTGTTTCTTATGTCTCTGTGCAGCCCATTAAATTAAACATCACCACCAGTAGAGGAAACAGTTGCAATTTGCCTCCATTAACAAAATGGTCTGCAACCTACAGTGCATTCAGAAAGTATTCAGACCACTTCACTTTTTCCACATTTTGTTACGTTACAGCCTTATTTTTAAATGGATTAAATTATTTTGTTTTATCATCAATCTACACACAATACCCCAGAACGAAGAAGCGCAAACGGGTGTTTAGAAATTTTTGCAAAGTAATTAAAAACAAATAACTGAAATATCACATTTACTAAGTATTCAGACCCTTTGCTATGACACTCAAAATTTAGCTTAGGTTCGTGTTGGATCCATTGATTATACTCGAGATTTTTCTACAACTTGATTGGAGTCCACCAGTGGTAAATTAAATTGATTGGACATGATTTGGAAAGGCACACACATGTCTATATAAGGTCCCACAGTTGACAGTGCATGTCAGAGCAAAGACCAAGCCACGAAGACGAAGGAATTGTCTGGAGACCTACGAGACGGGATTGTGTCGAGACACAGATCTGGGAAAGGGTATAAAACAATTTCTGCAGCATTTCAGGCCCCGAAGAGCATAGTGGGCTCCGTCATTCTTAAATGGAAGAACTTTGGAACCACCAGGACATTTCATAGAGCTGGCCGCTTGGTCAATCTGAGCAATCGGGGGAGAAGGGCCTTGGTCAGGGAGGTGACCATAAACCCGATGGTCACTCTGACCATCCAGAGTTCCACTGTGGAGATGGGAGAACATTCTGGAAGGACAACTATTTCTGCTGCACTCCACCAATCAGGCCTTTATGGTAGAGTGGCCGGATGGAAGCCACTCCTCAGTAAAAGGCACATGACAGCCAACTTGGAGTTTGCCAAAAGGGTTATTTTCTCTGGTGCTCTGATCTGATGAAACCACGATTGAACTCTTTGGCCTGAATGCCAAGTGTCACCTCTGGAGGAAACCAGGCACCTCTCATCAGCTGGCCAATACCATACCTATTGTGAAGCATGGTGGTGCATCATCAAGCTGTGGGATGTTTTTCAGCGGCAGGAACTGGAAAACTAGTCAGGGTCGAGGGATAGATGAACAGAGCAAAGTACAGAGAGATCCTTGATGAAAACCTGCTCCAGTGTTCTGGACCTCAGACTGGGGCGGAGGTTCACCTTCCAACAGGACAATGACCCATAGCACACAGCCGAGACAACGCAGGAGTGGCTTCGTGACAAGTCTGTAAATGTCCTTGTAGCCCAGCCAGAGCCCAGACTTGAACCCGATCAAACATCTCTGGAGGAACCTGAAAATTGCTGTGCATCGATGCTCCCCGCCCAACCTGACAGAGCTCAAGGATTCAATGGGAGAAATTACCCAAATGCAGGTGTGCCAAGCTTGTAGCATTATACCCAAGAATACTCGAGGCTGTAATCGCTGCCAAAGTAGCCTCCACAAAGTACTGAGTAAAGGGTCTGAATACTTACGTAAATGTGATATTTCAGTTATTTCTTTTTAATTACTTTACAAAAATTTCTAATCACCCATTTGCGCTTTTTTGTAATGGGGTATTGTGTGTGGATTGATGACAAAAAAAATAATTTAATCAATTTTAGATTAAGGCTGTGACATAACAAAATGTGGACATGTGAAGGGGTTTGAATACTTTCTGAATGCACTGTACTACATATTTAAAATAAAATTTAACATCAATTCCATCTGTAAGTGTTAAGGTGGAAATGATGAACAATTACGTACATGGGAGAGCTAATTATAAGCAATCCACCAGTATAGCCATCCATAGCCGATTAACTTTGGGCATATATAGTCCCTGAAAACATAAATTATTCTGTGGGAAAATAATGAGTTAGCAAGTTGACACATGGCAAATGTTTGAGGTACAATTTGTTCAATGCATTGCTTAATGATAAAGGGAATAAATAATGGTGACCAAAATAATTCATGAGAAAAGACTAGATATCAGCAGAAGGAATCTAAAAATTCTTACAGCTAACGTAGGTGGATGATAGTTATTGATGATTAAATAGACGAGCTTGGTAAAATTACTAGAAGACTATGCAATTTTCTTAAATGTTTTCTTTATATCAGTTTTCTTGTGAAGATTTTGAACAAATTCCTCAACCTGTCCTTTTGGTTCAGGCATCTACAACATATACATATGAAAAGAGAGGTATTATTAAGAAACTCAAAATTTAAAACTTTTGATAGTACACCTAATCAATCTTAGGATACCTCCATGAAATAACTAAGGAAACAGGATCAATATCGGATTGATATTTTGGGGACTTTGACAAATAAATGGATGAGAGAATAGAAAAATAATCATTGTTATCCTACTTTTAAAAGAATGCACCATAATGCTAAATTTCAGATTGATTAGTTCATCATTTCCACGAATAATGAAACTACGGTTCTGAAATGTAAAAGGGACCTTCAAAAGCATCAATTACTGAATAGGTCCACTAGGATTCTGTAAGCCTCCGAAATTAATTATAAAGAATTATCCATTATTCAGTTCTATTTTCATAAAACCAGGTGATTATTTTAAAATCAGATCAATAAAATCAGATCAATAAACAAATTCATGACAAATTTGCTGAGTTATAACCCGACGACCATAAACAGAAGACAATAAAAAGCGCTCTTTCAAACAACGGCTACTGGAACTCCAAACAAATCAATCTTCAATCATCATTCAAATTATTTTACTAAAGCCAATTCCAACAGCGTTACAGGTGAGCCTCAAGTCAAGTTTAAAGCTACAACAACTCAGATGGATTGAGATTTTAATATAAAATCTGAGATTATACATAAACAAAAATTAAAATAAAGAGAACACAGGATTTTATCTAAATTATATAATTTAACATGAAAGCAATGACCTTAAAAAGGCAAAGAAGAGAGCTTTTAAGTTTCAACAGCTGCCACAGATCCAGGGTCAAACCCATTACCACGCAGACCTGGGTGCGATGCTTTACTGAAAGCAAAGCAGCTCCAGAAATTCTAAATTTAACAACATTTCAAGCCAATCATTAGGGAAGATTCAGCTATTTTAAGTTAATTCACAAGCTAGAACATCTACAAAAACTGACGACAATGTACAATCTGTTCTACTCAGCTGACCCACCCTTAAATTTAATTAATTTTCAAACCGATTGTAAACTTGTTCAAAGGGGAAAAAAGATCTTAATTCTTTTAATTCTTCAAGATAGGATAGTTACAGATATTTAAACATCTTTAGGATTTCTAAAGTAGGGCTGGCAGATCGTTAATTCAACAGATAACCAGTCTCCAAAAGAAATTGTTTACATGCAACCTCCCCGCAATAATCATGCACAATTGTCCATTAAAAATGCAGATGCCGGTTTACAACTTGAGAGATGTGTGTTGGAAACGGACAACTGACAAAGGCCACTTCTTCTATTCACACCTGTAAAATACTTTAATAAACAATGTAGTATCCATTGAAACTTTAACAACAAAAACTATCCATTGGAAGTGGGATATTCTAATTTTGTACCATTATAATTATTCAGGGTAAGACAATAAATAAATATCTATGTGCATTGAAAATGGTTGCTTCCGACTGATGTTTAAAAGGTTTACAGGCAGTTCTCAGTAACGGATCCTTATATGACCCGTGGGTTGATTGTATTTCCATTTGGTTCAGCAAATGACAATTATATGTCAAAAATCTGTAACTTTAATTAACTCTAGGAATGTCTGCACTATATTTAATATCTGCACCTAAAGAAACTTTAAATTGCAAAATTGCCCAATTAAAATAGTTTGAATATTGAAATATGCATCTATGCCTTCATTTTGAAGAAAACCCTATTGCCAAACAGTATCATCACATTGTTACATCCATATTCCCACCAGTAGTTAGAAAATGGAAGGTTAGCTTTTCTCTAAAATAATACTATCTGACCCTCAGTGGCATTAGGTTATGCATAGGACAGGGAAGAATTATGTAACACTAATTGTAGTCAGTAATGCTTTACACAGTACACCAACACAAAACAATGTTTTCTTCAAAATGTAGACTCCACTAATCCTAGAATAATCACTACCAGCTTTTGTAGAAAACAACAAATACTTTACCACCAAATCCTTACTGGTAAGATGTAATACTTACTACTGCGTCCATATCTGCAGCACCAGCAGGAGCATAGACTGTTTGTACCATGAATTTGTGTTTGCTTTTCTCATTTGGATCATAATCAAAAGGTTGCAACATTACTAGAGAGAGAAAAAAAGAAATGTTAGTTTTGAGACAACCAGGAATTGCTATTTAACATGTGATCCTGGATGCAATAGTGCCCCCTATCCCAGATTAAAGTATAATTTGTATGATGATATTAAACAAAATAGCTGCCCAAGCCTGCTGTTGCTAATAATACCTATCTAGATGCCTTTAGTGGCGCGTGGATTCTCTCCATTGGTGCAAAACCGCAACCGTATTAATATATCACTTTAATACGTGATCAGCATAAACTAAACCAGCACCTGCCGTTCTTCCTAAACAATTTCAGCTCCCAGTTTCTACCAAATCTAAAAGCAAATTTCAGTGGTCTATTGGGAAAAAATTCCATTTGAAAAGCAATCAGCAGATGAGTATTTTATTAGGATACTCCAAGACCAGGGTTTCCATCTCAGAATAACAATAGATTACGAGACCAATGGTAAAAGAGTTTCAGATATCCAAATATATCAGTAACTAAAATTAGTGGGATACTGGTTAGAAGTCTACATTCTTCAAAAGGCATACACATTTGAATCCATTATCTAAAGAGGCTCCTCTAAAAGTTGTGTATTATTTTACTTTAAGTCAAAAGATGGCAAGAGTATTTGTGCTATAACCAGCAAGTTAACTGGAATGTTAAATAATATTTTATTCTTCTGTACATTGAGACTGTGAATGCCAAATGATACAGGAGGCACAAGACCACCAGTGCTGAAATTTTGAGTAAAAAGTGCTGGAAGGAACCACTGATTTCTGCCTAATGAATCTGTTCATATTAATGCAGGACAATCATATAACTTATAAAACTTTGGATGTTCGCTTGTGCGGATGCTTGCTTTCAAACTTGAACTTTTTCTTTGATTCACATCTCCTCAAACCCAACGCGGTAACGGTAACATTTTTACATATTCCGGTAGAGATTTACCCCATGATTTCAAAAATCCCCCCATCTGTAAATTTGATTAATTATTTCCTGAATTTTTTACTAACATTTTTCACCAATCTGACACCTTTTTAAAATCTAACGTGCTGAAGCCAGCTGGATGACGTCACGATGCCTTTGCTCCTCGTGGCCAGCTGCGCAGTTTTCAACGCGCTGCCTGCTGGGCACTGTTTTCGAGGAGTGATATAGGAACATAGAAAATAGGTGCAGGAGTAGGCCATTCGGCCCTTCCAGCCTGCACTGCCATTCAATATGATCATGGCTGATCATCCAACTTAGTGGGGTGGAAGACTGCAACCTTCACGTGGTCCGCCCTGTTTCGACTAATGCAATCAACTCGACGTGCACAAACGGAAGATCAAATAGAACAAGTTGTCCAACAACTTTAGGCTGTGCGAGCCACACGAAAGAAGATCCAACTTAGTATCCCATACTTCTCTCCATACCCCCTGATCCCATTAGCCACAAGGGCCACATCTAACTCCCTCTTAAATATAGCCAATGAACTGGCCTCAACTACCTTCTGTGGCAGAGAATTCCACAGATTCACCACTCTCTGTGTGACGTCCCCCTTCCTCCGCTTCTCTCCCCCTCCCTCCCTCCCTCCCCCACTACCGCCTTCACCTTAACACACTTCCACCCTCATCCCCCCTTGCCCCCTCCTCTCCCCCCCACCCTGTGTGTGTGACGCCGCAGGCCACCCACCCCCCCCCCCCCCCCACCCTGTGTGTGTGACGCCGCAGGCCACCCCCCCCCCCCCCCACCCACAACCACGCTTTGTGGGGACCGGACCCAACAGGTCCCCCTTCATCTAGTAACTTATAAAACTCTGATCGGTAACATTTTACATATTCCGGCATGATTTCAAAAATCTCCTCATCTGTAAATTTGATTCATTATTTGCCGAGTTATTTACTAAAATTGTTTACCAATCTGACATATTTTTAAAAATCTCTCATTTCATGTTTAGGTTTAATATTGTCACGTGTGCAATGGTACAGTAAAAAGCTTAGTTTTCCATGCTATCCAAACAGATCAGATATGCTATACATAAATACAAACTCAAATACAATAGATAGAGCAAAGAGGAAGATACAGATTGCAGAATAGTTCTCAACATTGTAGCACATCGGTTATCAATGGGATATAGGCACATTGGACAGTACCTTAACTTATGGAAGGACCAATCAGAAGCCTGTAACAGAGGGGAGAAAGCTGTTCATGAGTCTGCTTCAAGCTTCTGTACCTTCTGCCTGAAGGGAGAAGGAATGACTGCTTTGATTATGTCTACTTTTGACTACTTTGAGGTGGAGTCAATCATGAGAAGTCAATCATATGATGGACTGGGCTGCATCTACAACTCTCTGCAAGATCAGCCATGATCATATTGAATGGCGGTGCAGGCTCGAAGGGCCAAATGGCCTATTCCTGCACCTATTTTCTGTGTTTCTATGTTTCTTGCAATCTTGGGCAGGGCTGTTCCCAAACTAAGCTATGAAGCAACCTGACGACATGCTGTCTATGATTTTATGTAAAAGTTTGCAAGAATAATTGGAAACATGTTGAATTTCCTCAGACTCCTCAGGAAGTGGGGACATTGGTGTGCCTTTTTGGCTGTTGCATCAATGTGGTTGTTGCGTGAACAGATCATTGGTGTCATTAACACCAAATAACTTGAAGTTCTCAACCATTTACACTATTGAAGGCAATTGGAGAATGTACACCACCATGCTTCCTGAAGTTAATAACTAGCTCTTACAACTTGCTGACATTGAGGGAGGTTACAAGTTCCATATCTCCTTCCTGTTCTCCATCTTGTCATTGTTCGTCACTCGCCCACCACAGTGACGGCATCTGCAAAATTGCAGATGGAATTAGAGTTGATTTGGGCAGTTCAGACGTGAGTGCAGTAGGGGACTGAGAACACATCCTTGCAGGGGACTGGTGAAGAGATTTATTGTGGAGATGTTGCTGTCACCTATCCTCACTGATTGAGGCTCAACAATTACCATAACCATATCTTAATGGAATATATACTGTATCCAGACACTAATGAATACTATGAAACATTTTATTATTGTTATTACAAGCTTAAAATATGCTTTAACATACACAGGAGAATTTGCATAGTTCAATTTCCACAAGTCAGGTCATCCGCAACCAGAGAAGCCCCTGTATTATGCAAGAAAATAAATGTTACACACTAGAAGGAAAGAAGCGGATGTGGAAGTGATGATTCTACCCGTGGGAGAGTCTAGGACCAAAAGGTCATAGCCTCAGAATTAAAGAGCACTCTTTTAGAAAGATGGTGAGGAGGAACTTCTTTAGTCATAGGGTAGTTAATCTATGGAACTCACTGTGTGTGTGACAGAGGGCTGTGGAGGCCAAGTCAGTGGCTGTTTGTAAGGCAGAAATAGACAAATTCTTGATTGGATCGGCTGTCAAGAGTTATGGGGAGCAGGCAGGAAAATGGGATTAGGAGTCATAGATCAGCCATGATTGAATGGCCGAGTAACTTGATGGGCCGAATGGCCCAATTCTACTCCTATAGCTTGTAAATGTCAGATACACAGCTGCACCCAAAATAACACAACAGTTAAAAATTAATAACCATTTAAAAAGACACAAGTTATTCAGGAACAGCCATATTTTGAAAAGTGGTACATCAAGTTAATTGAACTGAATATTCAGCAAGGGAATGAAAATGCCATTAAAAATAGAAGAAACTCAGTCCTCGATCTGTGTAATAAGGTCCAAGAATGTAATGTGAAACAGATAAATAATCCACGTTCTTAGCACATACACTTTTAAAATATAAAATTATTGCTAACACTCAGTTGCTCAGACAGTATCTGTGGAGAAAACAGGTAAATTACTCTTTTCGGAAAAAACCCTTGATATCAGATTCTAATTAAAAAAAATCTTTAAAAAAATGGAAGGAACAGAAAAGAATGCCATGCTCATTTTGTTCCCTATTCACGAGCAATATATCCAAGAATTGAATCCAAAACAATAACCAGTCTGTTTCAATGGCTTAGTTTACATTTCCTGTTTTTGTTTCACATTAACAACTTTTCCAATCCCTTAATCTTCCCCAAGGGTATGTGTGTTAATAAGATTAGTCCAGAGAAATATTTGCTCACTCAGCACTCACTCACCGTGAATCGTTTTCAGTCACAAATCTATCAGAACACTATATAATAAATCTTTTCTTTCAAGTAACATACAGCATGTTACACCCAACTTTGTTAAGTTTGTATATCCTGTACTAAATGTAAAAACGGTTTATTCCAATGCATTCTGTATCTCTCTGTGGGGTTTAATCATTGATGCTTCAAATTTAGCATCACATATTGTTTTCCTTACTTTTTGCAGAGGCATTCAAAATCAAAAAGTGGATTCAGCACCAAGCTGAGGTT
The DNA here is from genome assembly GCF_028641065.1 of Leucoraja erinaceus. Taxonomy (NCBI): domain Eukaryota; kingdom Metazoa; phylum Chordata; class Chondrichthyes; order Rajiformes; family Rajidae; genus Leucoraja; species Leucoraja erinaceus. The sequence continues at coordinate 31,388,845 of NC_073380.1, read as the reverse complement.
TCCTCTGTATCTTCCCTCTTTCTCCCCTTCAAAGTGCCATCCAATTTCTCCAATGAATACTTACTCATTGTCATTTAATTTAATTAGTCTGAAGAAGGGTCTCTCGACCCGAAACGATGATGCCTGACCCGCTGAGTTACTCCAGCATTTTGTGTCATATAATCTTCAGCCAGTTTCTACTTTGATATCTCGGTTTAATCTGAGTTTCGAGTTTTTAAAACATATACGTGCATAGAACTCCTACCAAATCCCTTTGGAAGTTACTTTCGCTTTTTGAAACCTACATGAGATATCACATATTCCTTGTCATCGACAAGATCTTCTAATTTATTATACAAATAGCTCATAATTAGAGTTGTCAGCTCATCAGTGTTAATGCATGCAATTATGACAATCATTTTGTTTTACATTTTCAACAGCACATACCAATAAGGGAAAAGTCTGCATTGCAGATTTCAAAAGAAATCTTCTGCAACATCTCACATGGCACAAATGGCTGTCTCATTGCTACAGATCCTCCTCCACGGCTCCTATCTATTACCACACCCTTTCTACCTCAAATTTGCTCATTGTGAAGGGTAAGAAGTAGAGCAGCAGCATATTAAGTGCCTCGTAGTCTTTAGATTTTAGAGATACGCTGCAAAAACAGGCCCTTTTGCCCACCAGGTCCGTGCCGATCAGTAATCACCCCATGCATTAGCACTATCCTACACACTGGCGTCAACTTACATTTACCAAAACCAAATTAACCTACAAACTTGTACGTCTTTGGAGTGCGAGTGGAAACCAGAGCACCCGGAGCAGACCCACGCAGACACAGGGAGAATATACAATCTCCATACAGCCAGCACCCGTAGTCAGGATCGAAGTCTGGTCATCGCTGTAAGGCAACAACTCTCCCGCAGCCCCATTGCCCAGTTATCTTGCCTAAATTGCTGATTCCCAAGAACAGGCAGCCACTGATATGTAATGTATGCAATCTGCCTGGCAAATTTGGGCAAAAGGAAACTTGCAATGTAAAAGACACTGGAATTAAGGCACACAGAGATTGGAGGACTGAGTGACTCTGAAGAGATAAGTGTGTAAATAGCTCATTCTAAGCCCCCCCCCCCCCCCCCCCCCCCCCCCCCCCCCCCCCCCCCAGTCTAGTTTCAGTCCAGTTTCAGTCAAAAATCACTGAAACAAGCACTTGAACAACTAATCTTTATTTTGACAAAACACAATTACAGTTCAACTACTGTAATTCAACAGACATTTCCCTAACCCAATAATACAGCAGCTTAATACATTGTATTCAAACAGGACTTCTCAAGGAAGCCAATTTAGAAACATTTACCCTGATCTGCAAGAAAACCAGGCAAGGCTCAATACCTCATCCAATCAACGTTCGGCAAAGTAGAACTCTGCAACATTATTTACAATTATTTACAAGGTGTATGTCTGGTTTGCAGCCATCCAATACATTCTATGCATTTTGCACCTAATTGACAGGGTCTGCAGATGTTCTTATTCTTTTCTTGCAACTTGTATCCAGGCTCTAGACACACTGGCACCACTCAGCAGCTTATCCCAGTTCTGCAGAGAGCAATTCCAAATTGACCTGAAGCTTTTACCCCATTTTAAAGTCCTAGACTCTCCAATTTGGCCAGGATTAACAAGAGAAGCTAATGACATTCATAGAGAGGAATTTAAACTCAAAGTGAATTCTATTTAAGGCAAAGTATTTTCTTGTGGGTCATTCAAATTTGAGAAGCGTTTTCCAGGGAACTATATCATAATACTCATCTTATAATTATTGAAAAATGTAATTGAAACAGTGATCAAATCATAACTTTTTTTTTTAAACTGAGCTCCAGCTCTGATGAAAGGTCACAAATGCTTATTATTTCCATCCATTTCAGCTTTACGAAATATTTCAAAATATGAAAGGTGAACCAGTATTCGTGGAATACACCTTAGCTCAAGTTTGAAGACTGAAGAGGAAACCAGAGATAAAATAAATAAACAATCAGGGCTTTTTTTCTCTGTTTCTCCAGCCGGGCAACCTTGGCAGCTTTTTAGGTTGCCAAATGACACTTTAGGTGATCATTTAAGACGCATGCGATAATGTGCTCTGACGAAGTGCATAGTTACCCGTCGGGAATTATGCTCAATGAAGCATTCACATTTTATTTCTGCTTCAAATAAAGTCATAAACTAAACATATTCACCAATCAAGACATGATATATACCACAATGACATGCAGCAAAATTATAATACAGTATCTCAACTATTTTTACATGTTGCAATGAATGCAATTTCTACGATTTCTTTCCACTTCCAAACAAAAATGTAGTTGGATTATTCAGCGTATGATCAACCTCGGTGAGACCAAGCGCAGGCTCCCTCTCCCTCCGTAACTCCCTGGTCAATTCGTCCCTTCCCACCCAAACCACACCCTCTCCTGGCACTTTCCCTTGCAACTGCAGGTAATGCTACAATTGTCGCTTTACCTCCCCCCTTGACTCCATTCAAGGACCCAAGCAATCTTTCCAGGTACGGCAGAGGTTCACCTGCACCTCCTCCAACATCATCTATTGCATCTGCAGCTCTAGATGTCAGCTGCTCTACATCAGTGAGAAAAAGCGTAGGCTTGGTGATCGCTTTGCCCAACAACTCCGCCCGGTTCACTAGAACCAACCTGATCTCCCGGTGGCTCAGCATTTCAATTCCCCCTCCCATTCTGAATACGACCTTTCTGTCCTGGGCCTCCTCCATGGGCAGAGTGAGGCCCACCGTAAATTGGAGGAGCAGCATCTCATATTTTGCTTGGGCAGTTTACACTCCAGCGATATGAACAATTACTTCTCCAATTTCAGGTAGTCCCTGCTTTCTCTTCCCCTTCCCAGCTCTCCCTCAGCCCACTCTCAGCCTCTTCCTTTCTTCTTCCCCCCCCCCCCCCCCCCCCCTCACTTCAGTCTGAAGAAGGGTCTCGACCCGAAACGTCGCCTATTTCCTTCGCTCCATAGCTGCTGCCTCACCCGCTGAGTTTCTCCAGCATTTTTGTCTACCCATTCACACAAGTTCTGTTATCCCACTTTCCTCACCCACTCCCTACACATTAGGGGCAATTTTACAGAGACAAGTTAACCTACAAAGCCAATGCGTCTTTGGGATGTGGGAAGAAACCCACACGCTTGTGGGAGAATGTGCAAATTCAACACAGACAGTGCCCGAGGACAGGATCAAACATAGATCTCTGGCGTGTGAGGCAGCAAGTCCACCAGCTGTGCCACTATATTTTGTTTTCCAACACACAAAAAAATTATACGTTGATAACTTTGGTTACTAAAAAAAAAAGAAACTATCCATTTTCAGTCTTAAATCTCTAAGTGACGCTATGTCCGCCTTTACAGCTACTGTATGTTTTAATTCAGTTCCACACTATGGGGCAGTACATAGGCCATAAAGTTGCTGCCTAAAAGTGCCAAAGACCCAGAATTGATCCTGAATATGGGTGCTGTCTGTATGAAGTTTGCTCCTTTCCCCTTCGATCGCATGGCTTTTCTCCGGGTGCTCTTGTTTACTTCCACATTCCAAAGGTGTGCAGGAACCTTTTTCAGACCCAACCCAAAACGTAATATTTTCCTTTTGTCCAGAGATATATGCACATGCATATATACACACACACACACACACATACAGTTTGATTTTCTCCTTTATAACATTGTTTACAGAGTACTATGTTTACATAGTCCGTTGTACTGCTGCAAGTAAGGATTTCATTATTCTAACTGGAACGTGAGAGAATAAAACACTATTGACTCACGTCGCTAATGCGTGGGATAGAACTAGTGTACGGGTTATCGGTGAGGACTCGGTGGGCCGAAGGGCCTGTTTCGACGCTGTAACTTTAAATTAAACTAAAAACACTAAAACCAGAGGGAGTCTAATGAAGGACCTCTACCCAAAATGTCACCCAATTTCTTCTATCCAGATATGCTGGTTGCTCCATGGAGTTTCCCCGCACAATTAAAGCATGGAATAGTCTTCACCCTACCATAATTACCCAACCAGACACAACTAAATTTAAGGTAGCTCTTTTTTCCACAAGAACCCTTTTTTGCTTAAGTCCAAGTCAAGAGTCAAGAGTTTTATTGTCATGTGTCCCAGATAGGACAATTAAATTCTTGCTTGCTGCAGCACAACAGAATATGTAAACATAACACAGAGCAGGAGATAAAAGTTCAGTGTGTCTATATACCATAGACCATAAATAAACAGATAAAGTGCAATAGACTGTTATATTTCAGTTTGGAGGTAGAGAGTCCACTCCAGTTTAAATTCCATTTGGAATATTTTTGGAGGACCAGGAAACCAAGAAGCAAGAATTATTCCAGGGAGTTATTCCAGCTCCAGGGAGTGATTCTGCGTTGGTTTTCAGCGGTCGCGGCTAGTCGGCGAGGCGGCGAACGGACAGCAATGGTGGCCAGATCTCCCACAATGCAAAGGTAGGGAGAAAGTGCCCAGCGCCAACCAGTTCCCATGGCAGTGCGCGTGTGCAGGACAGGACGTGCGCACAACCAAGGCCGATGATTTGCTGGCCGTGGTTGCACGCATTTGCAGGGGGAGGATCTGCAGGCCGTGGCAGTGCGCATGTGCAAGGCGGCCGGCCATGCCGGCGGATAAGGAGCGGGCGGAGAGCGGAGAAACGGTGGCCTGTTCACGGATACGGATGGCGGGCGGAGATGGAGAGCGAAAGAAATAGAGGGGAGCCAGCTCAGAGTTGAACGATAGGTGTCTCAGGTTCTTGCCCAGCCGGGCAAAATGGCACGGCTTTTAGGTTGCGCAGTGGGACTTTAGGTCGCCATTGGCACCCAGGCAACCGTTAATTTCGAGCCCTGACAATGCTAGTCATAGTTGTCAATAGCAAAAGCTCGTAATAGCCCCGTTATTTTATAATCAGTTGCAAGCATAAAGTACCATCCATTTATCAAACTTGTGTTGTTCCACATACTCTGATCTTTAGCATCCCATCTTACAATATTACAAATTCAAAGCAGCAACAGCTATCTGGGACTTGTTACAGCTTAAGCAAGTATGTATCTCCTTAATCAGATTGAAAATTTCATAAGAAGCACAAATCTAAATAAGAATAAAATTCTAATTCAATGCTTCCCTTACACATTTACCAAAAATAATTCAGGGCGAGATTGTAATTAGACTTTTTGGAACATGTAAAGAAATGTGTCTAAATTTTAAAAAGTTAAAGTACAAAATAAGTTGGATTCATCAAGGTTTACCGTGCCATTGAAAGTTTACTTGTATTTGAACGAACAACTGTTATGTTTTTCTGGGCTTGTGATTATTTAGTAACTATGTATTACAAAGCAACATCCTTCCTGGCATATGAAGGCCACATCTCTGGGTTAAAACACAGCTTCTATGGTTTCACTGGGCATACAGTCTTTGGAATCTGCTGTCTAATTTAGTTAGGCCACAAAGACAGTGATAGCCTCGATTGTTTTTTTTTTTAAAGATAAACAGGCTACTAAATCTTCATTTTGATGAGCAAATCAGAAACGTAAAAGTGGGAAGGGGAAGATTTGGCTGTGGGCGAAATCACAGCAGTTGGCAGAAATTATGAAGAATGATGTGATGGATGCAAAATGGATAGGGCGAATGGTGAGGGCTAGGGGTGCTCGATCTGTGCTCTTTCTGGCGAGGGGATGGAGTGTACATGAAATGAAGGAATGTTTCCTGACAAAAAGAGGGCATTTCAGCAATCCTGGAACAGAAAGCCTAATTTCAAAAACATATGCGACAGAGATATAGAAACCAAGAGAAAGAGATGGCAGCCTTTCATATGGTAGGGTGGGAGGAGGCTAAGTTGATATATCCGTGGGAGCCAGTGGGTTTATTAAATCTCAGTGAATATCAAGACTCCAGAGGTGGATGAAGATAGAGATATCCTTTGGAGGCATGGGAGAAGTGTGCAGAATGCAGTTGTTAAATGTAGCAAAGAGAGAGTTTGGGAGGAGCACCACAGCAAAGGTACGGAATGTGGACTGTTGCACATAGCCAATAGCACATCTGTCCTATCTTAACACTACCGTGGTAAATGCACTGGTCCTCCCTTATGCACATGCAGAATTTGTCAATTTTATCAACTTTGCTACTAATTTCCACCCTCAAATTCACATGGAGTATTTCTAACATTGACATTTGCTCTTTCAGCACAATACTTATGCCATCACAGTTTAAACTGGAGTTACTGGTTCATAAATGTATACTTATTTACACTACCACAATCACTGTGGCTAGAAACCTGAAAATGCAAACTGACATGTGATAGATCTGACTGATGTATGAACTTGTAATCTAAATAAGTTCAACATAATTTTCAACTAATGAAGAAGCAAGATTTCACAATATCATGTTAAAAATAGTTCAATTCTCTTACATGCATTACAGGCACTCTATTTTAGAATCATTCTTACCTGAAACAGTAACCATTGATCCTGGGTCAATAATTCCACTGTTGGGCCGTACACAGTACCGGCGTGGTGCTGTAGTCTTCACTTTGAAGCAAACCCTCTTATCTGAAGGGTTTTTCAATTTGAGATTTGTTGTTACTACATCTGTAAATGGACCTGTAGATGCAAATATACATATGCACAATACATTAATAAAAAGCAAGACCTTTAATTCATACTTTGAGTTAATTATTTTTGATCGTAGGTTGATCATCCCTACGGTATCATCTTTCAATAAATGCAGGGAAATTCAAAGGTTATGGAGCTCTCAACTTGGTTTTTGATTTTCTAGAACAGTTGTGTCATTTTCCTTTGTTAAAGGACAAATAAAGAATGGTACACAAAAGTGGAAGTAGGTTTTACTTTTTTTTTTAAACAGAAAAGGGATATTAAATGTTAAAAGGAAATTGCAGAACCTAGCTGCAAGAGGAACAGTCACCAATTATGAGGCGCGAAGGAGGAAATAAAATTAGATGATTCTGTGATCAAACAAAGAAAGAGCAAAGGGAATTTAACGGAAGAATACCAATTTTAAATTAAAGGTTGGAGTACAAAGAAGATGAGCAAGGACAGATAGTAGCAATTTGAAATCAAGCGAGTATGGAACTTCAGGAGCTAGACAGTATGAAATTGACCATAATATGAAGTGTACGGAAGTGCTATACTCCACAGTTCTTGCATTCCAATATACAAGTGAAGGAAATTGAATTTCATGTAGAGCCCCTATTCTCTCCCCACTTATGCTTTGACCGTAATATACTTGCAGAATCTATTTAGAACCTTCTTTACCTCATCTCCCAAAGCCATGTCATGACCCTCCTGTGTACTCCTATATGTACCCCCAGTATTCCTCAAGAATTCGCTTGATCACAGTTGTCTGCTTAGTTTAGTTTAATGTCACATTTACCAAGGTACAATGAAAAGCTTTTGTTGCGTGCTAACCAACCAGCGGAAAGACAATGTATAATTACAATCAAGCCAGTCACAGTAAGAATAATGTTTAGTGCAAGGTAAAGCCATTACAGTCCAATCAAAGATAGTCGGAGGGTCCCCATTGAGGTAGATAGTTCAGGACTGCTCTACTTGTGGTAGGATGATTCAGTTGCCTGATAACAGCTGGGAAGAAACTGTCCCTGAATCTGGAGGTGTGCTTTTTCACACTTTTATACCTTGACACATTTATTTTTCTTGACAAGGACCTCAATATCTCTTGTCATTCAAGTTTCCCTACTCCTGCCAGCCTTGCCCTTCACTCTGACAGGATTATGTTGGCTCTGAACTCTCCCATCTTACATTTAAAAGCCTCCCATTTAACAGGTGTCCGGTTTAAGTGGCAAACAGTCTTCCCCAATTAATTTTCCCCGATACTTGCAAACCATCATCTGCAGTTCCTCCCTACACACTTCTTCATTGTTATTTTAATTTCAGTGAAATTGTACTTTGAATGTTACATGCTCATTTAATATCAATTTGAATTAATAGAAAAGATAGAATATGTGGTTTGAACCTGGAAATTTATATGGTGAAAAGATTACTTTGAGCTGCAAGGTTAATGCACCAGCTGTTGCTATCATAGAAACAATGCAAGGTGATAATTTACAGTAACAAAGGAAGTGTATTATTAGCACAAGCTAAAACCCAAGGTTCACTTTTCATAATTGTAAGGATTTTAGTAATCGCAGTGATAATATTCAAATTACTTATAAAATAGTGACCAGAAAGTAATATTAGGTTTGCCAAAACCTAAATTAAAATTTGTACTAAGTGAGGAGAAACCCAGCAAGTTAACTTTGAATACAAACTCAAGGTTCAGACTGGAAACATAAGCATATATGATGATTCTGACACTTTTCAGAGAAAAGATGAAAATCCATTTAAATAAATTAGTTTGATTACTCAGTTTCTAAAGCAGAACATACAACCTACGATCTGCAAGCTGTTTCTTCAAGGTCTCCAATGAACCAACGTCTTCTGTTTGGACGAATAAGACATGGATTTTGAAGGGAAAAAAGCCATTTAAAACCACTGACCCGGTCAGTGGTGGATGAAGCTGAAATCAGACCACCATTTATAGTACAACTTAAGTTAAAGACAAACTAAAGATGCGGACCTGGCATTCTTTCTACACAAACACAGCCCAAACCACCAACATTTAGATAATACAGATCAGATATCTTCCATATCTCACAATAAAATAGGCCAGTAGGTGGGGTATGATCTCTGTAATAGTACAATCTGATTAAGACGTTGGTTTTCGAGTGCAAACTGGTAAAACCAATGGGTCACACCAGTAAATTTAGTGTGAAGGATATTATTCTCAATGTATTCATAATAATTCTCAAGACTGGTGTCCTCAAGGATACATTCTCAACCCCTTACTCACTTTACACTCACAATCATATGGCCAAATTCTACTCCATTTAGAAGTATGCAGAGGACACCACTGTAATGGGCCGGATCTTAGAACAATGATAAGGAGATAGAGAGCTTAATGTCAAGCCACCAAGCTCTCCCTTAATTATTAGCAAGATGAAAGAGCTAGTTACCAACTGGTTAGAGGCATGGTACAGTACATGCCCGAATCTACATCAATGGTGTTGAAGTGGAGATGGTCGAGAGCTTCAGGTTCCCAGGCAAAGGTATCACCAAAAATTTGTCCTCGACCAACCACAAAGCTAGAGCCAAAAAGCACACCAACCTCTCCACTTCCTCAGGCTCTGCCCGAGACTTGTACGGGTGTCAGAGGTTATTGGGAGAAGGCAAGAGAATGGGGTTAGGTGGGTGAGATAAATCAGCCATGAATGAATGGCGGAATAGACTTGATGGGCAATTGGCTTTATTATACTAAAATATCTGATTTACTTAGATAGCACGCAAAAAAATTCAATGCACCTCAGTATACTTGACAATAAAAAATAGATACCAATAATTGTGAAGCACTCCATCACAGACTACAGGTTACTTTGGAACTTAGTGAATTTCAGCATACCAGAGAACATTTGTCATCGCATTGATAGTTTCAGAGTATCAGCTGATCATTATTTTAATATGCACCCCAAGAACAGTCTGTACAGAAGAGTCTTATTTTGATGTGCAGAATGAACCTTAACAAACACCTCTGCATTTCCTTTAAACAGATTTTCCCAGCAAAGATGTAATTAAGGAGATGAGTAATATTTCATTTCCAGTGCATCAACATATGGGTAGCTATGAGTGTGAACAATATTCCAACCACACAAAGATATGGAGAGGAAGGTCCTTCTTGCCACCCTAAATCTTGGTATTTGTTTGAAATCTTTTGTCAAAGTCATCATGTTGTAGAGCTATACAACATGGAAACAAGCCCTTTGGCCCAAGTCGCCCATGCCGATCAAGTTTCGTACCAGATATAATCCTACTTGCCCATTCCTGGACCATATCCCTCCAAACTTTTCCTATCCAAGTGTTCACGTCTCTTTTAAACATCGGACTTTCACACATCTAGTTCCATACAGGCACCACTATCTGTGTGAAGGAGTTGTCCAACAACTCTCTACACCCCTCTGCTCCCCGGCCATGTGTGTGACCCCTTCCCTCCACCTCTCCAGCCCCGTCATTGCACACCGGCGCGGGGGCTTTGCACTGTCTTTTGTCTTATCCCTCGTAGGGGGCCATCGGTGGGAGCGGGTTCCTGTTGGTCCTCACCTAGCCTGGGATAAGGACTGCGGCTATTCATCTTATCCAATTCTACAAGGTCAACCCTCAGCAACCTATGCTTCAGGTAAAAACACAGCCAATAGCTCCTTCTTATAATTATATCTTCCAGATCTAGTAACACCCTTATACCGTAGCGGCCCATCGGGGAGCGAATTCCTCTGGAGTTGGAGGGGGAGGGGAGTATTGTGCTGTTTGATCGCCCCCTGCTATCCCAGGGACAGGGAGACACAGCGGCTTTTTAGACCTACATGCATTTCCTTCCTATAGCAAGGTAGAGTATTCCAAATGTGGCCTGTCCAACACCTTGTATAGCTGTATCAGGTCATCTGAACTCCTGCACTCAATACCCTGACTGATGAAGACAAGGCATGCTAAAGGCTTTCTTCACCACCCTGTCTATCTATGACATCACTTTCATGGAAGTATGTACTTGCATCCCAAGATCTCTCTGTTCTACAGCACTCATCAGTTTCCCACTATATACTGTACAAGTCCTGCCCAGGTTTGTCTTACCAAAATTCAACACCTCATCCCTAGCATTTATCCTAGAGATGAGGTACCAGGCCACATTTCCAGGGGATACATTTGATTAGGTCCCAGGGATGTGTACTTTAATGTGTTTTAAGTCCTCCAGCACATCCTCATCTGTAATGTTGTCTATCTGTGCGACATAACTATTAATTTCTCCAACATCGAAAGTATCCAAGTCTTTCCCCACATTAAATACAGATAAGAAATATTCATTTAACACCACACCCATATTCTGTGGCTCCATACAGACGTCAACCTGGTCTCCTTCATCCTTTTTTTGATGAGGTATCCTGCCAAATAATTCAGAGTTGCCTGAGGAACTACCCCACATGATCCATCATTTCCATCTCTTGCCCGGATCTGATGATATCAGTCTTGTGAAACTGAGAAGTTTAAATGACAAGCAGCACTATTAGTCATTCAGCAATATATGCCATCTACAGTTATTCAAGCAATTTTTTTTTTTAAAATATAAAGCTTGTCCTTAAGACTTTATCAAGTAATTTATTTATTAAAAAGGTAGATTTCTATTGGAGGGTCATTGAAATAAATCTACCAGAAAGTAATTAAGTCTGCATAATTAAAGACTGTATGCAGTTCACATACACATGCCTGATGCCTATCATGGCAATTGGGCAATTTCATTTCAAGATTCCCACATTCTTCTCAGGTGAAAACCAATAAATTCTCCCTCGTCATGTCTACCTATGGCTGCAAATGCCACCAACTCTTTTCCTGAGAACAATCAGTGATGGTTAACAAATATTAACTTTGCCAGCAATGACCACAATCTGCAAGCATATTAAAAAGGTTTCAAAAAAAGATGCCCATTCTAACACATTCTGGGATAATATTGGTAAATTCAAGGTTAACTGCAAAAATAAACAGATGTATGGCCTCAAATTAGGAATTAAATTTTGAAATCCAATACTGTAAACTGTGTTAATTCATTGATGCAAGAACTCATACTCAAAAAAAATCAGCTGCTTGTTAGAAAAGATAGGAAGCAAGGGGCAAGCAAGGAGAGAAAAAAAAAAAATCGGCGTTCACAGTACCTTCAAGGAATATACCTTGACATTTCCATTACAATGCCACATTACATGCAAAAATCAATGGCTCATCTCAACCGTCTGTGCATTCGTATTTTAAATGTGAAAACCGCAAAGCTCGGTGCTGGGACCGCAGCTATTTACAATATACATCAATGATTTAGATGAACGGATTCAAAGTAACATTAACAAATTTGCAGATGACACAAACCTGGGTGGCAGTGTGAACTGTGAGGAGGATGCTATGAAAATGCAGGGTGACTTGGACAGGTTGGGTGAGTGGGCAGATGCAGTTTAATGTGGACAAATGTGAGGTTATCCACTTTGGTAGCAAAAACAGGAAGGCAGATTACTATCTAAATGGTGTTAAATTGGGAAAAGGGGAAGTACAATGGGATCTGGGGGTCCTTGTTCACCAGTCAATGAAAGTAAGCATACAGCTACAGCAGGCAGAGAAGAAAGCAAATGGCATGTTGGCTTTTATAACAAGACGAGTTGAGTTTTGGGGCAAAGAGGTCCTTCTACAGTTGTATAGGGCCCTAGTGAGACCACACCTGGAGTATTGTGTGCGGTTTTTGTCCCCTAATTTGAGGAAGGACATTCTTGCTATTGAGGGAGTGCAGCGTAGGTTTACATGGTTAATTACTGGGATGGCGGGTCTATCATATGCTGAGAGGATGGAGCGGCTGGGTTTGTATAATCTGGAGTTTAGAAGGATGAGAGGGATCCTTATTGAAACATAAAAGATTATTAAGGGTTTGGACACGCTAGAGGCAGGAAACAGGTTCCTGCCATTATGCGGAGTCCAGAACCAGGGAGCACAGTTTAAGAATAAGGAGTAAGCCATTTAGAAATGAGACAGAGGAAACACTTTTTTCTTAGAGTTGTGAGTCTGTGGAATTCTCTGCCTCAGAGGGTGGTGGAGGCCGGTTCTCTGGATATCTTCAAGAGAGATAGGGTTCTTAAAGATAGCAGAGTCAGGAGATATGGGGAGAAGGCAGGAACGGGGTACTGATTGGGGATAATCAGTCAAGATTACATTGAATGGCAGGGCTGGCTCGAAGGGCCTACTCCTGCACCTAATGTCTAAAACCATTGTGGGCACTGACACTTCATTCTTATCTGGAAGCTGCCCTGGTAACCAGTTGCTGTGCACAATGGAGGCTTTCCTGGTGCTTCCAGGAGTTTTCCAAAAGTGCTGCACCAGTCCCATGAAAAATAACACTTTTCAGGCATTTCTGGAGATATCTCCAGAGCAAACAATGATAAAGGTGATAATTAATTGTTCTAAATTACTGTAATAACTTTCAAATTTTCTCAGAGAATAAAACAAAAAGTAAACTGCGCACAATCATTTTCTTCCACTTGTATCTGCCTGCCAATCTACTTCAACTGGTTCTGAAATCCTACACATTCTGTTTGCTCCACTGCGTAATGTCCTCAAAGTATTACTTTGAAGAAGTTCTCCTCCGAGAGTTCTGCAATATCCTATCTCGCTGCCCCCCTCCTGCTCTCAGGCTCTCTACATTGTCTTTGATCCCAATCGCCTTTGTCTCGTTATCACACTTCCTTATCACTATCTCCCTCTTCGAATTAATGACAACATCCGCAGCTAGCAAAGCACGACTGAGGATTTGGGGTGGGTAGGCAGGAAGGGGAGAAGAGATGGTGCAGAGCACCAATTGCATTGCAGATTGCACTACTGGAGCCCAGAGGCAGAAGACTATAGAAGTAGACTCACCATATTAAGCTTATCAGTTTAGTTTAGAGATACAGAAGCGGAAACAGGCCCTTCGGCCCACTGGGTCCATGCCGTCCAGCAATCCCCACACAGTAACAATATTCTGCACACAGTTAGGACAATTTTTATATTTACCAAGCCAATTTATCTGCAAACCTGTATGTCTTTGGAGTGTGGGAGGAAACCGAAAATCTCGGAGAAAACCCACAAAGGTCACGGGGAGAATGTACAAACTCTGTACAGACAGGTGTACGGATCAAACCCAGGTCTTCGATGCTGCAAGAGCTGTAAGGTAGCAACTCTATCGCTGCGCCACCGTGCCGCACAGTTGCATGCAATAAGATAATGCAGTTAATTTGTGGACTGTACTATAGCTAGTGTGTTAGTAGTGGACAATTGTGCAATCAGCAAACACTGCCACTTCTGAATTTACAATGAAAGGTAGATCATTAATTTTTAATGCAGGGATCGATAAATAGTTGGTAAGTGTGGGGGTGAAAAATGACCTCATGTACACATGAATGTAAAGTCAAGATTACAATCAGATCATCCATGCTTCCATTAAACAGGAGAGTGGGGCTAAGTGGCCTCCTACCAATTCATATCTACATAATACCAGATAACGGTAAATTTAAAATTTAACCTGACTTTTTCAGTTGAGTTGGCCTTTCTCCCTTATTTATTGATAAACCTAGAATTTTCCTGTCTTTCAAAATAAATGTTGAAAAAACAGAATAATTGCAATGCAATGCAGAAAACATAGAAATAGCAACTGTTGCTATTATTGTATCAAGTTTATACATGGCAACACTTATTCTAGCTCAGTTTAAGTATTTAAGGAAATAGTAATGAATAATAGAAGGTAGACAAAAATGCTGGAGAAACTCAGCGGGGGAGGCAGCATCTATGGAGTGAATGAATAGCAGACGTTTCGGGTCGAGTCCCTTCTTCAGACTGATGTGGGGGTGGGGGGGAGGCAGGAAGAAGAGAGGAAGAGGCAGAGACAGTGGGCTGTGGGAGAGCTGGGAAGGAGGGAGAAAGCAAGGACTACCTGAAATTGAAGAAGTCAATGTTCATACCACTGGGGTGTAAACTATCCAAGCAAAATATGAGGTGCTGCTCCTCCAATTTGTGGTGGGACTCACTCTGTCCATGGAGGAGGCCCAGGACAGGTCGGATACGGAAGGGGGAGTTGAAGTGCTGAGCCACCGGGAGATCGGCTTGGTTAATGCAAACTGTGCGGAGGTATTGGGCGAAGCGATCGCCAAGTTTGCGCTTGGTCTCACCGATATAGAGCAGCGAATGCAAAAGATGAGGTTGGAGGAGGTGCAGATGAACCTCTGCCGCACCTGGAAGACTGTTTGGTCCTTAGGAGTCGAGGAGGGAGGAAAAGCGACAAGTGTAGCATTTCCTGCGGTTGCAAGGGAAAGTACTAGGGGAGGGGTTGGTTTGGGTGGGAAGGGATAAATTGATCAGGGAGTTACAGAGGGAGCGGTCACTGCGGAAAGCCGAAAGGGGAAGAGATGGGAAGATGAGGCTAGTGGTGGGGTCGTGTTGGAGGTAGCAAAAATGTTGGAGAATTATCTGTTGTATGTCGCAGCTGATAGGGTAGAAGGTGAGGACAAGGGGGACTCTGTCCTTGTTACAAGTGGGGGGAGGGGGGGAGATGGGGAGTAAGAGTGGAACTACGGGATATAGATGAGACCCTGGTGAGAGCCTCATCTATAGTCGAAGAGGGGAACCTCTGTTCCCTGAAGAATAAGGACAGCTCCGATGCCCTGTTGTGGAACACCTTATCCTGAGTGCAGATGCGGTGCAGACAGAGGAATTGGGAGTAGGGGGAGTAGAGTCCTTACAGGAAACAGGGTGGGATAATGAATACTGCCATAATAAGTAATGAATGCTGCTGATATCTCAAAACCTTTTCTTCAGGTTCTATATTTTGTTTATGGGTATTTTAATAAAATATACATTTATTTCCTGGAGGAGCAAAGGAGATGACCTATTTTTTTTGAAACCAATGAAAAACAAGAGAGGGTACTCTTGCTACTCTGTTTTGCTGCCAGGTCCAGGATGTTGATTTATGGCAATAAAAGTGATGTCTTCTTCTTCTTGCGTATGGCGTGCACAGCCTAAAGTTGTAGGTCAACTTGTTCTATTTGATCTTATTTGATTGTGCACACCAGGTTGATTGCATTCGTTGAAACAGGGCGGACCACGTGAAGATTGCAATCTCCCACCCCAAAGTAATGTCAATATATTGTCATCAGGGCACCGCGAGAGTTAACAGGAATCTGCACATAGCATGATCTCTATGTGCCTGCAGCCCTTTCTTTCACATGGCAGTGGTGGAGGTGGCTTTGAAAAATAGCAGTGAAGCCACCTTGCAATGGTTGCATCACTTCTTGGAGAAGTTGCACACTACAACTCAGTGCCAAGTCCAAGATGGCACCGAGTGGAAATGTTGCTAGGGGTTATAGAAACATAGAAAATAGATGCAGGAGTAAGCCATTCGGCCCCTCGAGGCAGCACCGCCATTCAATATGATCATGGCTGATCATCCAAAATCAGTACCCCATTGTGGCCTTTTCCCATATCCTTGATTCCCTCAGCCCCAAAGCTAAATCTAACTCTCTCTTGAAAATTTGGAGTGAATTGGCCTACACCACCTTCCATGGCAGAGAATTCCACAGATTCACAACTCTCTGGGCGAAAATGTTTTACCTCATCTCTGTCCTAAGTTGGATGCCCTACCCCTTATTCTTAAACTGTGACCCGTTTCTAGACTCCTCCAACATCGGGAACACATTTTATCCGCATCTACCCTGTCCAATCCTCGAAGATCATTCTTCTAAATGGCCCCATAGCAGAAGCATCCACGTCGCGGGGCTGGAATCTGGAAATATCCCGAGCTAATTCTGCTACCACCATCATCTATTGCAACAAGTTATGGCTCCCACTGATTGCTACCGGAAGCTAGCTTCCTTTTCAGGACGGACGATGATAGCATTGTCAACATTTGAAGCATGGAAGATAGACACGAAAGAAGATGATCCTTCTAAATTCCAGCAAATACAAACCCAGTCAACCCATTCACAGATCAAAAAAGTTTACTGTCTCTCTTTACACAAGTGAAAGCCTGACCTGTTCAAGCTTACCAGCGTTTTCTGTTTTTGTTTTATTTCCAGCATCTGTGTTTTTTTTTAATGTTCCCAAGTGTTTTTTCAAACTCCTAGCTAGTGCTTGGAGGGTGCTGGCAGACTGTGTGGCATCAGGAGGCAAATCACTTGACAAAAATGGATCAGCCTCTATTTCCATAATCAACAATATATACTTCACCGTTTCAGTGAAATTCCTAGCGATAAACGACACCCACACCCCCTTAACACTCCCTCAGGGAGATCCAACTGATACCGAATGTCAGAGGTTGTATCGTACTTGCGATGTCAATGGTGGTTATCTTGAACTTTATCATTGTTCAAATGCAATTTTTCTTTTACAGCCATAATTTCACACCGAAGCTCTGGAATTCAGTATTTTTCACACATGGTGAATCTCTGGAATTCTCAGCCACAGAAGCTACTTGAGGCCAGTTCATTGGCCATATTTAAGAGAGAGTTAGATGTGGCCCTTGTGGCTAAAGGGATCAGGGGGTATAGAGAGAAGACAGGTACAGGATACCGAGTTAGATGATCAGCCATGATAATTCTATGTTTCTATATAACTCACACAAGCAAAACATCTAAGATTTCTCTCACTAACAAATGACTGATCTTTTCTAGAAGAGAAGACACAAAGTGCTGGAATAACTAAGCAGGCCAAGCAGCATCTCAGGAGAACATGGATAGGTGATGTTTCAGATCTGGACCCTTCTGCTCTCTTCTACCTCGCCGTCATTCGTAGCAAGTAGGTAGGCACAAAATGCTGGAGTAACTCAGCAGGACAGGCAGCATCTCTGGAGAGAAGGAATGGGTGACATTTTGGGTTGAGACCCTTCTTCAGATAATTGCCTTATGATACACCCTTGGGAGGATGACATTATTATAATAACCATCATCATCACCATCAGGGTGGTTTGAGAGTTTCTGGGAATCTGCAGATAATTTAGCTTCTATGCACTACTGGTCTTCTTTCCAGGCAGGAATAGTGGAAATGATTTTGAGAGATGCAGTTGTAGCTACAGATCCGATAGCGAGCAAGATAGCCCACTCCTGCTAAATACAGTGGGCTGACGTAAATAAGTAAGTTTATTGGCCAAGTATTCACATACTAGGAATTTGCCTTGGTGCTCCGCCCACAAGTAACATGACATAGTGACATTTACGAATGACTCAGAAAACACTAAACATTAATAATAATAAAACATTAATGATAAAACACCATTGATCAAGCATGTGAACCAACAAAATACCAGATCAAAGGGAGGCTACAGATTTTTGGCTGTTGAGTAGTAGCAACTACTCGTGGATAAAAACTGTTTTTATGTCCGGCTGTGGCAGCTTTGACAGTCCGGAGTCGCCTTCCAGATGGAAGTGATTCAAAGAGTTTGTGGCCAGGGTGAGAGGGGTCAGAGATGGACTTGCCCGCTCGCTTCCTGGCCCTTACAGTTCATCAATGGAGGGAAGGTTGCAGCCAATAACCTTCTCTGCTGATCAGACGATTCGCTGCAGCCTCCAGGTGTCATACTTGGTGGCTGAGCCAAACCAGACCATGATGGAGAAGGTGAGAACAGACTCTACGATGGCCGTGTAGAATTGGACCATCATTGCCTGTGGCAGATTGTGCTTCCTCAGCTGCCGCAGGAAGTACATCCTCTGTTGTGCCTTTTTGACTGTGGAGTCGATGGTAGCCCCCCACTTTAGGTTCTTGGAGATAATGGTTCCCAGGAACTTAAAAGACTCCACAGATGTGACTGTGGTGTTGTTGATGGTGAGTGGGGTGAGGGGAGGAGGAGCTCTCCTAAAGTCTACAATCAGTTCAACTGTCTTAAGAGCATTGAGCTCCAGGTTGTTGCAATGGCACCAGGATGCCAGCTGTGACACTTCCTGTCTGTAGGCAGATTCCTCCCCATCCTGGATCAGTCCAATCAGGGTTGTGTTGTCCGCAAACTTGAGAAGCTTGACAGAGGTGTCTGTGGAGGTGCAGTCAAAGGTATCAAAGGTATTTTATTAGTCACATTCACATACACCCAGGTGTAGTGAAGTGAAATGCTTTGGCGTGGAGAGAGTACAGGAGAGGAGAGAGTACGCAGCCTTGCGGTGTTCCTATGCTGAGTGTTTGCAGGTCCGAGATGTGCTTTCCCAGCCTCACGTGCTGCTTCCTGTCTGTCAGGAAGTTAGTGATCCACTGACAGAGGGGTTCAGACACAGTCAACTCGGAAAGTTTGTAGTGTAGTAGCTCTGGTACAATGGTGTTGAATGCAGAGCTAAAATCAACAAACAGGATCCTCACATGGGTCCCCTGGCGGTCTAGGTGCTGTAGGATGAAGTGCAGGCCCAGGTTGACTACATCATCCACAGATCTATTGGCCCGATATACAAACTGCAGAGGGTCCAGCAAGGAGTTTGATATTTTTCAGCTTGGCCAGCACAAGCCTTTCAAGTGTCTTCATGACTCCAGAGGTCAGTGCGACAGGCCTGTAGTCATTAAGACAAGTAATCCTTGCCTTTTTGGGTACAGCGACAATAGTGGAGACTTTGAAGCAGGCAGGGACAGTACATGTTTGCAGGGACTGGTTAAAAACATGTCTGTATAGACTGGTGCAAGCTGTTTGGCACAGAGCTTAAGATTAGAGGGGGAAACATTGTCAGGTCCTGGAGATTTCCGGCTCTTTTGTCCTCTGAAAAGCCTCTCCACCTCCTCTATTTTTATTGTTGATATTGGATAAGTAATGTTGTGCAGCACAGAGGGTGTGGGCGATTGGGTGTGAAGTGGTGATTGGAGGGGGTGGGTGTAGAAAGGCCCAATCTTTGCAGACTGAGGTCAGGCTGTGAAGTGTTGGTTGGGGTGGGAAATGGTCCAGTCTTTTCATACTGGAGTCTTGCCTTAAGTAGGTGTGAAGTGGTGAATGGGAAGGAGAGGGTGCAGGGTTCATTCTTTGTAGACTGGGGTCTGGCTGTGTTAGTTGGGGAGGGGGTATCAGGGTTATGTTTCTGATTTTCAAACCTGCAGTAAAATTAATTCAGGTCGTTGGTCAGCTGACGATTGTCCAAAGAGCGGGGGGGCTTTCCTTGTAGCTGGTAATTTCTTGCAAGCCCTTCCAAACTGAAGGAGTCACTACCTGAGAACTTGCTTCTCAACTTCTCAGAGTACCTTTCCTTGGCAGCTCTGATTTCTCTTCTCAGCTTGTACTTGGCCTGCCTGTAGAGGTCTGCATCCCCGCTCCTGTAGGCCTCCTATTTAGACCGTCGGAACTGTCTAAGTTCTGCAGTGAACCAGGGCTTGTTGTTGTTGAACCATATCCGGGTCTTAGTTGGAATGCAACTGTCCTCGCAAAAGCTGACATATGATGATACAGTGTCATCATATCATGTCATCGAGGCTTGTGGTTGCTTCCTTGAACACATTCCAATCCGTGCAGTCAAAGCAGGATTGTAGGTTCTCAATGCCGTCGCTTGTCCACCTTTTCGTTGTTCTGAACATAGGCTTAGCAGCTTTTAGTTTCTGCCTGTAGGTCGGAATAAGGTGAACTATGCAATGATCAGAGACCTAGAACCGCCCGGTGAACAGAGCGATATGCGTTCTTGATTGCCGTATAACAATGATCAAGTGTTCTCTCCCCTCTGGTGGGGCAGGTAACATGAAGTCTGTATTTTGGACGGTCACGGCTGAGGTTAGCTTTGTCAAAGTCCCCCAAAACAATGACCATGGAGTCCGGGAAGTCACTCTCTACCCTCATTACCTGGTCAGCGAGTTGCATTTGCGCCTCACGTACACAGGCTTGGGGGGGGGGGGGGGGGGGGGGGGATGTAAACTCCAGTGAGAATAAAGGAAGCTGACCATGCCATACCCTGTAGTACGCAACGGAGCTGAACATGGGCCATTTCTTCGTCCATTTCAGTAATCCAACCTTACTTTGTATATCCCTCTCGCAGTGTAATCAGCGTTGCGGGGGAACTGTTTGAGTGTGTGATATAGGGTTAGATTCATAATTCTGTTCAATCAATTCTGTTAAATTTTGTTAAAGATGAATATGTTAACAAATTATGATTCTGTTAATTGTCTATTTTAATGTTTTTTTAAAAAAGCTTTTGTATTTGTTTTAAATGGCACATGTGCTGCGTTTGAGTTTGAGTTGATTTTTGTATTACTCTTGCACTGTAATTCAACTAATCACACTGTTCACAACTGCGGTATTTGGAAAATAATAGCAATATGAAGATTCAAGTTGCTCTGCTCTTGGAATCTTGGAATGTTACTTAATGTTTTTTTGTGTCTATGGAATTGTTTTTCAACAATAAAATGGGTCTGGTCTTCCCAATAGCCAGAGAGTGGAATGAAATTTGTCTGTAATGGTGGGGTTATCTAAATGAAGTATTTAACAAAATAAAATTTGTTTCGAGCTAGATTAAAAAACGATGTATAACTTGAGGATGGTTTTATTCTGCGACCGTACAACTGATTAGATTGTGCAGGAAAGGACACACATACACGTTTAAGAAGAAACTGCAGATGATGGAAAATCACATTGCAACCTCCCCGCAACTTTACCCTGGCATCCCAGCCGTGCTGATCCAGGCCAGAATTCCCACACACTGTGGAAGGAACATAGCCATCTTTTTGCTTTTTATTACGAGGCAGAGAGGCAGAAAGAAAATGAGGTGAAGATTTTTACCAAAGATATTTGATTTTTACGAGGATGTTTCCGTAACCGGCTTCTTTCTCCGCACTAGTATCTTTGCTCCGCTATCGTGGAGACAAAGATGGCGGAGCCGGAAGCCGGTTACAGAAATGGGGCCGAAATTTACCCATGAATCTGCCCATGACCGTACTATGTCTTTTTCGTCGAGTGGACTATCTTACTTGCTGTAGGATCTTTGGTTGTAGCCACCAAAGATCCTATAGCCACCAAAGATCCTATAGCGGAGCAACCTGAGCCTACCTAACCCGACCCGACTCGCACTGTAATCAATGTTGCGGGGCAACAGTTTGTGTGGGTCAGATTCATAAATCTGTCAGTTCAAACTTATTGTCAAGAATAAAATTGGATTCTGGTAATTGTCTTTTTTAATGTTTTTTAAATCATTTCTTTTTAAATGGCTCACACAGCAGTGTTTGAGTTGATTTTGTAGTAACCGGAACTGACCCGACTCGCAGGGTGATTGACGGGGGGGGGGGGGGGGGGGGGGGGGGGGGGGGGGGGGGGGGGGGGGGGGGGGGGACTTTTTGTGCGTGATTATAGGGTTAGATTCATAATTCTGTTAGTTCATAATTCTGTTGATTCTTGTTAAAGAATAAAATGTTTATAAACACACATACATGAAAATTATATAAATGTATATAACACACACAATTATATTTCTTCTAATCCAATAATGAACTTTATTTCAGACTAGACAAGGGACATTAAATAAGAAACATTGTAAATAAGAAACATTGTAAACCTCCCTGCAACTTCACACACACTAGGCCTTATCCCCCCCGGCACTCTCTCGCCTGCCCCCTTACTACAATGTCCCCCCTCCTATGCCCCTCTCCTCGCTGCCCCGGGCCCCGCACTCTCTCTCCTCGCTGCCCCGGACCCCGCACTCCTTCTCCCCGCTGCCCCGGGCCCCACACTCCCTCTCCCCGCTGCCCCGCACTCCCTCTCCCCGCTGCCCCGCACTCCTTCTCCCCGCTGCCCCGCACTCTCTCTCCCCGCTGCCCCGGACCCCGCACTCCCTCACCCCGCTGCCCCGGACCCCGCACTCCTTCTCCCCGCTGCGGATCCAATCTTTGGCCGGAAGCAAGAAGGCCGGAGCAAGAAAGCGGAGCAAGATGGCGGAGTCAGGTTGCTAAAATGTGTCCTATAATCACCATGAACCCGCCCATGAGCGGACCTGACGTTTGCGTGAGAGTAACCCATCTTGCTCCACTATAGGATCTTTGGTAGCCACCTTACAAATGTTGCAACACCTCCTGTGGGAAGTGCGCACCGCAGCCACAATGCACTGCTGAAGGATATCTTGGTGCCAATAAAACTGGCTTCTTTATTACTTGGGGGGGGGGGGGGGGGGGGGGGGGAGATCTTTGGCCCACCGAGTCCATGCCGATCATCAATCACCCGGTCGCACGCGTTCCATGTTATCCTACTTTCTCATCCGCCCCCTACACACTAGGGGCAATTTAAACAGTTCAACTAACCTACAATCCCTTAAGTCTTTGGGAAGTGGGTGGAAACCCAGGCAGTCACAGCTAGAACGAGAAAATTCCACACAAACAGCACCCAAGTCAAGTCAAGTTTATTTGTCACATACACATACGAGATGTGCAGTGAAATGAGCTCAGGATGGTGCCAAGCTCAGGATGGTGCAGAATCATGGTATGGAAAACCTCATCCTGGGTGCAGATGCAACCTCCTGCACCCATGCAAAACTCACCAACTTCACCACCAATTGCACTCAAATTCACTTGTACCATCTCCGACATCTCCCTACCGTTTCTAGATCTCACCATCTCCATCACAGGAAACACACTATTGACCGACATCCACTATAAACCTACTGCTCCCACAGCTATCTTGACTACATTTCTTCCCACCTTTCTTGTAAAGATTCTATCCCCTATTCCCAATTTCTCCGTCTACACCGCACCTGCACCCAGGATGAGGTTTTCCATACCAGGGCATTGGGGGATATCCTCATTCTTTAGGTTCTTTAGGTTCCCCTTCTCCATATCCCACAGCTCCGCTCTTGCTCCCCCTCCCCTCCATTTGTAACAAGGACAGAGACCCCTTGTCCACACCTTCTACCCCATCAGCCGTCGCATACAGCATATAATCCTCCAGCATTTTTCGCCGCCTCTAACGGGATCTCACTACTGGTCACATCTTCCCATCGCCACCCCTTTCTGCTTTCCGCAGACACCGTTCCCTCCCCAACTCCTAGGACCCTTCCCACACAAACCACCCCCCGCCCAGGTACTTTTCCCTGCAACTGCAGGAGATGCAACACCTGTTCCTTTACCTCCTGCCTCGGCTGCATCCAAGGACCACAACATTTTTTTCAGGTGAGGCAGTCATTCTATTGCACCTCCTCTAACCTCATCTACTGTATCCGCTGTTCCAGGTGTCAAATCCTGTACATCGACAAGATCAAGTGCAGGCTCGTCGATTGTTCCGCTGAACGTCTCCGCTCAGTCGGCCTTAACCTACCTGATCTCACCATTATTCAGCACTTTTACACTCCCTTCCATTCCCTTTCTGTCCTGGGCCTCCTCCATTGTCAGAGTGAGGCCCAGTGCAAATTGGAGGAACAGCACCTCATATTTCACTTGGGTAGCTTACACCCCAGCGGTATGAACATTGACCTCTTAACTTCAAGTAGCCCTTGTTTCCCCTCTCTCTCCATCTCCTCGCCCTTCCCAGTTCTCCCACCAGTCTTACTGTCTCCGACTACATCCCATCTCTGTCCCACCCACTCCCACTACCCTGACATCAGTCTGAAGGACCTCGACCCGAAATGTCACCCATTCCTTCTCTCCAGAGATGCTGCCCGTCCTGCTGAGTTACTCCAGCATTGTGTGTCTACCGTCAATTTAAAGCAGCATCTGCAGTTCTTTCCCACACATAGCATGCAGATTATTGAATAGTAATCTGGATATTCAAATGGCCCCAGGGAACCGAGCAGCTGCGTCTAGCATCATAAGACCTAGGTATACGATCGTACGTTAATGGAACTGATTAACATGCCCCTAATGTGTAGGGCCCGGGCCCATCGTTGCACTGACGCCCTCCAGTCAGGTATTGGTGATGGATGGTCGACATGGCCTCTGTGGGCCAACGGCGCACGCACACACGCTGTTATAGGTGATAGTTTTTTTTCAGGTTGTGTTTAATAGTCTGATGGCTGTGGGGAAGAGGCTGTTCTTGAACCTCGATGCAGATTTCAGGCTCCTGTACCTTCTACCTGATGGCAGCGGAGAGATGAGTGTATGGCCAGGATGGTGTGGGTCCTTGATGCTGCTGCCATCCTTTTTGAGGCAGCGACTGCGATACATTCCCTCGATGGTATGGAGGTCGGAGCCGATGATGGACTGGGCAGTGTTTACAACTTTTTGTGGCCTTTTCCACTCCTGGACGCTCAGGTTGCCATACCAAGCCATGATGCAACCGGTCAACATGCTCTCTACTGTGCACCTGTAGACGTTCGCGAGAGTTCTCGACATAACGACTCTCCGTGATCTTCTCAGGAAGTAGAGGCGCTGATGTGCTTTCTTTATGATATGGCCAAGGCCATGATTTATTTTTATAAACTAAGATGTGGATTTTGAAATCCAAATATGGAGAGAACTGGATTTGGGAACATCAATGCTACAGGAATATGATACAAGGCTAGACACAAAATGCTGGAGTAACTCAGTGGGACAGGCAGCATCACTGGCGAGAAGGAATGGGTGATATTTGGGGTTGAGAGACCCTTCTTCGGACGATTGCCTTATGATACAAGGCAATTGCAGCGAAGCAAATTGGAAGGGCGGAGAATGTTACTCCAGTTAAAATTTAGGGCGAGGTTTGGGAGGATGGCAATTTATTATAATAATCAGGGTGACGAGAGTTATTGGGAATCTGCAGATGATTTGGTTTATTTACACTACTGCTCTTTCTGTTAAACCAAGTTCTTTTGTCAGTCCAATTCTAGAAAACTTAATTCAAGCCATTGCTGGTAAAATCAATTCTTTATTCTGACAATGCTGGATAATTCTTTAAACCTTCCAAAACAGAGCTACAAACTCTGGGGCAGGTCGAAAGAACTACGACTCTGGTACAAATGTAACACATTATATAGGTATTAGACAATTATGATACAGAAGGAGTGGCAAACTATTAACCAATCATTATGGTTTACCATACATTTAGTTTATTTGCATTAACCAATCAACTAAATCCTTTCCAGTGATTGACAACTCGTATAGTCGCATGATTTTCCCTTTTCTGGCCCCATTACAACCCTTTTCCCTATGTGGTTTTCTTTTACCTCTTTGCTCAAAATCATCTTATTTCAATGAAGTAAAACCACAGAAATATAAAACAAATTTTCAGAGACCACCTCTCAGAATATAAATTACACATCATGCAGCAATCACACAATACATACACACAAAACATATATTTTCACTTTTGGAAAGAAAGTTATTTCTAAAACTTCAAATTTAAACAAAGTCTAATACTTACAATCCTAATTAAAACACAATACACTTCACAAATAATTTCCCTACTTCATAGTTAAAATACAGTTACTTATGGATTAAATATGAGTTTTGCCCCATTCTTACAAAGTGGTAAGGACTTAAGTTATTTCTACAATCCCCACCCACACAAAGGCCACTAATTGTCACACATGATAAATTCTTCCCAAGCTCGGGTCTAGTTTCATTCTGAATTACAACCTCCCCCTTCTATCTCTGGATGAAAGGAATGTAAGGCCTCCTCACTAATTGCATTCCACACAGCAAATGGAAGATTATCAGTTACTTTCTCAGTTTTCTATAAACATAAGAAACCACCCTTATACAAAGGTCACACAACCATCACATGCCTTATCTCAACATAAATCCATTTAAACAGCACAAACCAGATCACATACTATTATCTAGTCTTGGTGGCCACGACCCAATATAGACTTCCATAAATCCACTTTATTGCACACCTGAGCTCAAAGATGTGCCATAAAGAAAGGACACATGATGCTCATGTCCTGAGACATGTCCGGTTCACTTTTAAACTTGTGCCTTTAATTATAAAGCTCAAAAATTCAACCTTGGCGAATGATCGCATTTTAAAATCCACACAATGGTATCAAGCTTGATGCTATTCTGGAGTGTATTAAACTCCAAATACTCACAGAAACATACTCCCTTGTGCTTTAAAACAAAAGGACATCCTTTCAGGCTGCAAATGCTGCTGTGTTAGGAACCTAGCATTAACAGCTACCCTCCACTGCCATTCCTTAAAAAAAAAACACTAATGGGTCAGTGAAGGGTAGCTCCCTGCAATGGAATAAACTGCAAATGTAGGAAATCAGCAATAAAACCAAGTTCCAGAAACAGTCAGCAAGTCAGTCAGCAGCTGCATAAAATGAAACAAAATTAACTTTTTTTCTACTTTGTTTCAGACTGTCATTGGGCAAGTGACTCAGCCACTCAGTGCCAAGAACTAGGGCTTGTGTTGACAGATACAGATTGCCAAGATACTGCAATCACGCTCATCTACTTCCTGTTAGGTATATTAGGAGCTGCTCACTCTCACATTTAATAACAAAGCACTACACAGCCCCAAGATTTTTATTGGCAGAAACCTCAATGCCCATAGAACTGCACAGCTCAGGAATGAGAGGTAGACTGGCAGTGCCGAGGTAGATCACAAGATCTGGATGGCCCGCCACCACACGCGATCAGTCATTTCCAGGCAGGCACAGCAGTATCAGTCAGAATGAAGCACAATGTTGCTATCTATCTTAACCCAAGGCAGTTATGCCATTTACACACCTAATCCAATACCAGACCTCACAAGCACTCTCCCCATACACCATGTGCGATTAAGTGCTGCAAACACCTCAGTGGACAAGTTCACACCAGGATCCCGACAGACTGCAAGGTCACGATCCGTCTCTGTATACAATGCTACAATTACCTCTTTTTGCACCAATTCCCTTAGTGTCTGAAATGTGTTTCAACACTAAGCAAAGCACCTGTGCATACCTACCATATAACAGCCTTATCTTCATTAATGCTTCAAATGTTCATCGAAATGAACGCACTGAAAAATCCTGGCATAAATGCTAAAAAGTCTCAACAAATGTCTCGCTTGCCACAGAACTCCAAGCAGACTCCAGCAGTAAATTAAAGTAAAGCAGTCAGTAGTAAATCGAAAGAACAACTGAGCCCAATAACATCAGGCCATCTATAATCATGGCCTTGAAATCCATTTGAACTTCTTGTTGAATCAGTCAAAACAGGCAAACGGTTGAGGAAAAAAGAGAATTTAATATATTGGAAAATCGTTTTAACAGGCTTGAAACTCTCAGGTGACAGAAATTATTTTTAGGATTAAAACCTCAAAGTTCAGTGTTCGCATCGTTAAAGACCACAAGATCTGCATACATAATATGGTTCACTAAAGTATTACCAGTCATGCACCCAGTATTACAGGCTTTCAATTGCTTGAACAGATCATCAATTTAAAGAGTAAAAAGGACTGGGGACAAAATTCCCCTGTCTAACACCATTGCTAACCCCAAATGGGGCTGAGACCCTACCTCCCCATTTTACTTGCATAGTCTGGTGGGTATACCAGTAAGCCAGAATTCTCGCAATGTTTTTAGGCACTATTTTTGACTCAATTTAACAAACAGCTTTCATAAACACAATCAAAGACTATGGAAGCATCAATAAAGCACATAAGAATTTATGAGTTTTTACCTCTATATTTGTTTACAATCTCCTTTAGGGCATATATACACGTCAGTGCCATGTTTAGCTTTAAAACCAAACTG
This sequence comes from Leucoraja erinaceus, assembly GCF_028641065.1. NCBI lineage: Eukaryota > Metazoa > Chordata > Chondrichthyes > Rajiformes > Rajidae > Leucoraja > Leucoraja erinaceus. The sequence continues at coordinate 31,360,622 of NC_073380.1, read as the reverse complement.
GTTATCTGTGGAGTTCAAACTTATTTAACCTATCCAGCAGAATTCTTTCTAGGACCTTTGACAATATGCTGGCTAAAGCTATGGGCCTGTAATTATTTAGGTTGCTTACTTTATTCACCATGGCTCCACGGGGCGGGCGGGGAAAAGAAAGGAAGAGGCGGAAACAGTAGGACTAGAAGGAGAGCTGGGAATAGTGAGGAGGGAGAAGACAAGGGCTATCTAAAATTAGAGAAGTCAATGTTGATACCGCTGGGGTGTAGACTACCCAAGCTGGTCTCCTCACTACATTTACTGCTGGCTCCAGTCGCAAATCTGAGTTTGAGTGATCTGTGCAAGGCATTCATTGATGCTGGAATTCCACTGTGGAAATTGGAAAACAAATCTATCAGAGATTTTTTGGGGAAATACACAGAGGAACATATACCGAGCGAGTCAACATTACGGAAAAATGATGTTGACAGCAACTTCAACGTTATTGTGCAGAAAATTAGAGATGAAGTTGCGTGCAACAAAATATGGATCTCAGTAAACGAGATAACCGATGCTGTGGGGAGATATGTTGCCAATGTGGTCATCTGTATACTGGAGGCAGGTCAACCATCAAAGGAGTATTTGTTGACATCGGAAGTATTGGAGAAGTCAAACAGCTCAACTATTGCTCAGTTGTTTACATCTCCACTTGCTGTACTTTGGCCAGAAGATATAAAACACGAGAATGTTCTTCTGTTTGTGAAGTTTTATTCCCCAAAAAGTTGCATTTGACATGCTTAGCTCAAGGACTTCATAGAATTGCCAAGCACATACGTAGCTCGTTTCAAAATGTCGATCGCCTAGTTTCCAATGTCAAGAAAATCTTCCTCAAAGCACAGTCACATGTGGAGTTGTTCAAGGAAATGGCACCCGAGATTCCGCTACCTCTGCCCTTTTTGACTAGGTGGGGTACATGGCTCTCTGCTGTACTCTACGATACTACAAATTTTGAAAAATTGTTTATTGCTTCTAACTTTGGAACTTCCCACAAGCTATCACTTCCCTTGAGGAACGTGGCAAAACATTAGTGAATAACTTACAGGTTTTCAACAAAGTAACTGACGATGTAGGTAAAGTTCCTGGCGATGTAAGTAAAGATATGCAAGGAAAATGTGAGAGAGTGATTTTAGCTAACAATGATCTTGAAGAAATACAAAACATAGCTAAAGTTCTCAAAGGTAGTTATAATGCACAAGGTATTGACATGAATATAGAGTTTCGGGTATGCCCCAGTGACCTCAGCTGAGGTAGACAGAGGTTTTTCACCTGAAGCTTTTTTAGGTCAATAAATGCCTTTATCGTGCCTTTTTTGTAATTTTATTATCTTTTTTCCTGCCTATTTCAGTGTTTTTTTAGTGCCTAAACATCCTAGCTCCATTTAGGATCAACTGCCTGAAACCTAAAGGTTCCCTTGAATCTTCAATAGCCGGCAATTTAAGTGATACAGGTGCACAACCTTTTATCCGAAATTCCAAATAACGAAAAGCTCCAAATAGCGGACATTTTTTCGGTCCTTGAAGACGTTCACCGAGGGCGGCCCGCAGAGGTGACAGCGGAACCACCTGTCAGTCCACAAAGAAAGGGGAACTAAATCCCCATTCATAAAAGAGAAGGTGAGGGTATATTGCGCGGGAGGGTTAATAATTGACAATCTGCTGCTGCCTGCCGAGTTAAAAAGTTCCCACGGTAGACTCACGATACAGAAGCTGATGGTGTGCAAGGTACGTTTTGTTCTTGGGGTTGCGGATGAGGGGGCGCAGCTCGGGCTGTGACGTCTCCGGCCACCCCTCTGTACAGGAGCTGAGACTGGGAACTGTACCGCCCTTGCAGGTGAACAGGACAGTGGGGTTGTTTGCAGTTGCAGAGGGAGGAGGCAAGGGCAGTACAGTTCACAGTCTCAGCTCCTGTCCAGGGGGGTGGCCGGAGGCGTCAGGACCAACGGGACACTGACTGCAAGCACGGAGATCCCAGAGACTCACAGCCAGCAGCAACTCTAGCCCAGCCCCGCTCCAACTCCAGAGGAACCCGGGTTGCAGATGAGGGGGCGCAGCTCGGGCTGTGGGCGAACTGCCACTTGTCGCTGTAGCGGCCCATCGGGGAGCGGGTTCCTGTTGGTCCTGACGTCTCCGGCCACCCCCCTGGACAGGAGCTGAGAGACGTCAGGACCACCAGAAGCCGCTCCCCGATGGGCCGCTACGGCAACAAGTGGCAGTTCGCCCACAGCCCGAGCTGCTCCCCCTCATCGGGACACCGACCCCCAGGCCCACTGCAAGCACGGAGATCCCAGATCAGCAACTCCAGCCCAGCCCCGATCCAACTCCAGAGGAACACGCTGAAGCTGATGGTGTGCAAGGTACGTCTTGTTCTTGGGGTGGCGCAGCTCGGGCTGTGGGCGAACTGCCACTTGTCGCCGTAGCGGCCCATCGGGGAGCGGATTCCTCTGGAGTTGGAGGGACAGGGAGACACAGCGGCTTTTGAGAATGGTGGGCAATCACATCCAAAGTTCTGCCCACACAGTCAGTACACCTCTCCTACACTTGTCCCCCGCACTAAGATCACCTCGCAGAGAATGATCCCAGCCTAACCCTCCCTATTCTCTCCTATTCTGCAAGAGAAAACTACATTCAAGACTCAAACTCGCGATCGAGTAACTGCCAGGATCGAGGCGCAAACTCGCGACCTTGTGGATATAAGCCGAGCACTCTACCACTGAGCCAGCCGTTAAAATCTACGCTAAAAATCTTCCATTCCAAAAGCCGAAAAATTCAGAATTACGAAAAGTGTCTGGTCCCAAGGCTTTCGGATAAAAGGTTGTGGACCTGTACCTTGCTTTGTTTGCTCTCCTCAAATGCGTCGACTCACTTCCCTTCAGGCTTGCTCATGCAGACTATAACCATCTTTATATTCAAATGCACTGCCAATTTTGGCATTGATCTCTTCCCCACCACCACAGGAACTGCAAATTCCACCAGTTTAAGGCATACCGATCTATATTCACTTTATCTTCCTTTCACTTCCCCCAAAGCAAAGTCACTTTTCTAAAAGCCTGAACGTTCTATTTCCACCCCGACTTAAGAATTTATGATACATTTTATTCAAATGTGAATAAAATACCAGATATGTATGCCTTCACGTGTTTAGGATTTTGCTCTTCCTCCATGCCAAAGTCTGTGTCATCTCCCTCTTTAATGATGATAGATGCAAAATGGTTAGGCTATAATTTGGGCCTAAAAGTGTTTTCTTTTTCCTTTTTTTCTCTTCACATATTTACAGATTAATCTTCTAAAAAAAAACTAGAAGTTGGGCATTTGGCCCATCATGCCTGGTCTGACCAATGGGGGAAAAAAACAGGAACGGGGTACTGATTTTGGATGATCAGCCATGATCATATTGATCAAAGGGTCAAATAGCCTACTCTTGCACCCAGGTTACACAGAAAAGCTGGAGAAACTCAGCGGGTGCAGCAGCATCTATGGAGCGAAGGAAATAGGCAACGTTTCGGGCCGAAACCCTTCTTCAGACTGGGACGTTGCCTATTTCCTTCGCTCCATAGATGCTGCTGCACCCGCTGAGTTTCTCCAGCTTTTCTGTGTAACCTTCGATTCTCCAGCATCTGCAGTTCCCTCTTAAACTACTCTTGCACCCATCTTCTTTGTTTCTATAAGATTAAAATAAATGTTTGCATGGGGACCATTTTCCTGCACTAACCACACACCTTTGATCAATTCAATATCTAAAATATCAATGTTTTATATACTCAATCACTGAGGCTCCAGGTGTCCAAATGCCAGGTTTCCAAATATTCACCAACTTTTTGAAGCTGTGACCTCCCAGACAGGGAAACCATAATTGTTACAGCTTACCTATCAAGCCCCTTAAAAAGTTTCATTATGATCGTTGTTCATTCTTGTAAACCTACAATAAATAATGAGAATGTCAAGGATCAATCAGGAGAACCTTCACACCTCTCTCTCATTCACAAGTGGTACCTTAGGGCTCCACATAATTAAAGCTAAATGTTTCTGTTGTACTCAAATGCTTTTGCTAGACATAACAAAATACCATTTCCCTTTCTAACTCTTTGTTGTACCTACATGCTAACTTTTCAGTAATGAGGGCACCAGAACTTCTAGGTCCCATTGAATACCACCAGTTGTCGGAATTATACAGCACACACACAGGCCATTCGGCACAACATTTCTGTGCCAACCACTCATTTATAGCATTTCAAGTTTTATTCACCCCTCATTACATCAACTTCTCGCAGGTTCTAACACAACTAATCTTCTAACCCATGCATCTTTGACATGTGGGAAGAATCCAGTGCACCAGAGGGAAAATATTTACAGGGACAACATGCAAACTCCATACATCACACCGATGGCCAGATTTGAATCTTGGTCACCACATCCGAGAGGCTACCAGCTGCACCACTGAATATTTCAGTATTTACAACAAAATACTATGTCTTTATTTTATGAATGATCTCATTAAAGGACATATTCTCCACATTATATTCTGTCTGTCATCTTCTTCACCATTCTCTCAGTCCTTACCCCCAGAAGTCCTCGGGCATCCTCTGCACAACCCACATCACCACTTGGCTTTAATTAATAAATTTCATAAATTAATAAAGCCGTCCCCCTCCCCCTCCCACACCGGCCCCCAACAGCCCCGCCTGATGCCGAGCCCCTCCCCAGGCTGCAGGACGCTCCCCCACCGGAAGGTCGCTAAGGGTGGATGGGGGAGGGGTGGTGTTTGTGCACAATCTAGAGACAGCCATCAAGGCTGTGCTACCTGCCGATCACCATCCCCTCACACTCACCCCCTACGACATGTACGTGGCACTGAGTAGGACTAATGCACGTAAGGCTGCTGGCCCTGACGGCATCCCCCGGGCGCGTGCTCAGAGCCTGTGCTGCGCAGCTGACAGACGTCTGGACTGACATCTTCAACCTGTCACTTGCCCAAGCAGTTGTCCCCACTTGCCTTAAAGCCACCTCCATCGTGCCAGTGCCAAAACACTCCACTGCGGCAAGCCTCAACGACTTCCGCCCAGTTGCACTTACCCCCATCATCACCAAGTGCTTCGAGAGGCTGGTCCTGGCACACCTCAAAAGCTGCCTACCCCCCACACTGGATCCCTATCAGTTTGCCTACCGCAAGAACAGGAGTACGGAGGATGCCATCTCAACGGCACTTCACTCCGCCCTCTCCCACCTCGACAACAGAGACACTTATGTAAGAATGCTGTTCATCGATTACAGCTCAGCATTCAACACCATTATTCCATCAAAACTGATCACCAAACTCGGTAACCTGGGCATCGACCCCTCCCTCTGCAACTGGATACTGGACTTTCTAACCAACAGACCCCAGTCTGTGAGGTTAGACAAGCACACCTCTTCAACCCTCACCCTGAACACCGGCGTTCCTCAGGGCTGTGTGCTGAGCCCCCTCCTCTATTCCCTCTTCACCTATGACTGCACACCTGTACATGGTACTAACACCATCATCAAGTATGCAGATGATACAACGGTGATTGGCCTCATCAGCAACAACGATGAGCTGGCCTACAGGGAGGAGGTCCAGCACTTAGCAGCATGGTGCGCTGACAACAACCTGGCCCTTAACTCCAAGAAGACCAAGGAGCTCATTGTAGACTTCAGGAAGTCCAGAGGCGGCACGCACACCCCCATCCACATTAACGGGACGGAGGTGGAACGCGTTTCTAGCTTCAGGTTCCTGGGAGTCAACATCTCCGATGACCTCTCTTGGACCCACAATACCTCTACTCTGATCAAGAAGGCTCATCAGCGTCTCTTCTTCCTGAGGAGACTGAAGAAGGTCCATCTGTCTCCTCAGATCCTGGTGAACTTCTACCGCTGCACCATCGAGAGCATCCTTACCAACTGCATCACAGTATGGTATGGCAACTGCTCTGTCTCCGACCGGAAGGCATTGCAGAGGGTGGTGAAAATTGCCCAACGCATCACCGGTTCCACGCTCCCCTCCATTGAGTCTGTCCAAAGCAAGCGCTGTCTGCGGAGGGCGCTCAGCATCGCCAAGGACTGCTCTCACCCCAACCATGGACTGTTTACCCTCCTACCATCCAGGAGGCGCTACAGGTCTCTCCGTTGCCGAACCAGCAGGTCGAGGAACAGCTTCTTTCCGGCGGCTGTCACTCTACTCAACAATGTACCTCGGTGACTGCCCCCCCCCCCCCCCCCGGACACTTATTATTTTTTTATTCATATCGTTTGCTATGTCGCTCTTCAAGGGAGATGCTAAATGCATTTCGTTGTCTCTGTACTGTACACTGACAATGACAATTAAAATTGAATCTGAATCTGAATCTTTGAGGGGTTGTGGGAAGAATCCAGTGCATTGCGTAGATGGACCAGCCCTCCCGTGTGAGAATGGTACCCAACGGTCCCACTTAGTCCAGCATCCCTCTAAACCTTTCTTATCCATGTGCCATTTTAAATGTATTTTAGATGTTATTGTATCAGCCTCAACAACTTATTCTGGCTGCTTGTTTCACATACCTACCAACATGTTGTCCCGCAGATTCCTAAAAATCTTTCCCCTCTTGTTCTTTATTCCCCTACCCTGGGAAAAACACTATTCATTCCACATATCTATCCCCTCATGATTTTATCCACCCAACAGTACCCTTCGGCCTGCTTCGCTCCAAGGAATGAAATCCCTGTCTGCCCATCCTTTTCATATAGCTCAAGCCCTCAAGTCCTGGCAACATCCTCTTAACTCTTCTCTGCACTCTTTCCAGCTTAAAATCTTGGAATATTTGCTAATTTTGCAGCCATATCTCTACTATATTTGTTAGATTTTAATTATTTATTCCTTTTTGGACTATTAGGTCACCTCTGCTGTTACAAAATGCTATGTGCATATAGATAAAGATCATTCTGTTTTGGCCGTCCTATTTTTCTGTATTACACATAATAGAAGTAGACACTAATTTTGCATACAGTTAGTTACCTGGCTGATATAATGAGCATCTAGATACTTGATATTCTCTTTTATTGAGAACATATTGGTCTGACCCATCAGTGACTCTGCCTCGAATGATTTCAATTGCTCTGGCATGAAATTTACTTTCAAGCAACTACTTCAAATGCACCTCAGCCTGATAAAAGTGCTCTTACTACAATTTATTTTACTCGTCCTGCACATATCAACGCCTACAAATTATGCTGTCAATTATTGGTGCCACATCCATATTAATACAGCATTTGCTACAATCCAATGATAATTCAATTTCCTTAAATCAAATTCCATTCCTTCAAATGAATTGCAGCACTTTCTCTCACGCCTGGAAGATACCAAACCAAATGGAAGATATCAAACCAAAATGGAAACATTTCCAACAGATAGAGTTTAAGAATAGTTAGTACAGATAACATGCTCCACAAAGCCTAAACTGTTCAAAATTCTCAAGACACTAATCCAGATAACTCTGACACCAAGAAAAAAGGAAAAATGTCATTCATCTCATTTCCACACTCCTTGCCATTCCCTCATTTTATTATTTGCCTGTACTTGATATCTTAGCAAGTTGCCCTTTGAGCTTTCTCCTGTTTGCCATATTTCATGAAAGACCATGACTTGAAATGTTAACCGTTTCTCTTTTCACAGATGCTGACTGGCCTGCTGCAAGATCCAGCATTCTCCATTTTCATCTCACTAACATCCTGGCAATAATTCTAATGGGTTCTTTTGAATTAAAACCAGTGATGGATATATTTTCCATGCCCAGGGATACATTAATATTGGTTTATTTAAAAAATAACTAAATTGTTGAAATAAATTGAACATTATCTGTTGTGTAATATCTTGACAGCACACAAAAAACATTTATGCAATGATTACCTAACTTACCATAAAATATTAAGAAAAACAATTATAGCTTTTGCCCGTCAGGGCAGCTTTTTAAGACATAAACCACCAAATGGCAGCACAGTGGCACTGCAATAGAGCTGCTGCCTCGCACCACCAGAGACCCAGGCTCGATCCCTATGGGGCAAAATTTGTACATTCTACTTATGACCCTGTGGGTTTTCTCCGGGTACTCTGGTTTTCTCCTACATTCAAAGGCGTGCAGGTTATTAGGTTAATCCTGTCAATTGCCCATGTGTAGGACACAAAAGTGGGATGAGATAAAACTAGTATACGCATAATTGATGATCAGCGTGGACTCGGTGGGTTGGAGGGCCTATTTCCAAGCTGTATCTCTAAACATAAACAAATCAAAAGTGAGGCCATGTGCTTAAAACAGAAAAGTCTCCTGGCATTGAAAATGTGTCCTTCCTGTGGTAGGCGATGCACAAGATTCTGAATGTGGAGTTTTCTTGTTGTTACATAGGGTTAAGCACACGTTGCTTGGCAACAGCAGGGAGCTGAAACGACCACTTTACAAACAAAAAACAAGTCAAATTAATTCACAGTTACACATTGAAGACAAATAAATACCAGGGCGCAGCAGGTAGTAAGGAAACAACAGGGAACACAAGAGAAGCGGAGATTTGAACATGTACAGGAAGTACCGATAGTGGTATTATTTGTACCCAGTCTTCGCAAAAACATTACAACAACAAAAAGACAGCAGCGTCTTGACCCGAAACGTCAACTGTATCTCATGCTCCACAGATACTGCCTGACCTGCTAAGTTCCTCCAGTAGTTTGGTTTTTGCTATTGATTACAACATCTGCAGTCTTGTGACTCCAAAAGCTAATAAAAGCACTGCTATTAGAGGCAGCAGGTATATTTCTGGCCACTGGACCATAGCAACTAGTTATTTTTCTTTTGCTTCCATATTATATTTGACAAAGTAGATGCAAGCTTTCCTGGAGTAACAAACAGGTTCAATTTTTACATATGTCCACAAGTCCCTATTTTTCACAAGTCTGAAAATAAACAGCAAAAAACTCAATCTGATAACCATACCTCTAGAATATTGTAGACATTCTGGCATCAAAGCATGTAAGGATAAAAACTAAGTGGAGAGAGGAACTAGCGAGCTCTGCCATTCAGGGGAATGCATGTTGCGCGTTTGAATAGTATGGGAGGTTATTTGCGTGTCGGACTTTCCATAAAACAAGCATTTGTAACCGGCGCATCATCTGTTAAAATCTGAATCATCATGGTATCAAAGTTTACATTACCTAGGTTTTTAAACAAAGATCTAGCACTCGAGAGAGAGAGAAAAAAAAGTTTAAAAAAGGGGGGGGGGGGGGGGGGGGGGAGGGAAACCCCAAAAAAACACAACCTGCCCCATGAAACAACCATTGTATAATTGTTCCGTCGGTGCTCCAATATCCCTCTACAATATTATAAACACTTTCAACCAATCCAAATGGAAATATCTTTCCATAAGGAGGCATAACCTATTCTTTTAAGCCCTTGACAGATTAAAGCAGACAACTGATCTTTTATTTGCAAACATCCCTTGCGGTACTAAAATGTTGCAAAAGATTCACATGCTGATTGAGTATAACCAAGTTCCTTAATAAATTGTGACAAAAATAAAAACTGCAATGCACACGTTGGGTCTGAACCAACAGATGACTCTTTCCATTAAAAGCTCCCTGAAGATATACAAATCCTTTCCAATAATCTTGCAGTGTACAAATCGACCACCATCCTATACAAAAATAAAAATGCTGGAGTTAATCAGCAGGTCAGGCAGCATCAGTAGAAGAAATGGATGGACAATGTTCCAAGTCGGACCCACCCCAGTGCCCTCCCATTTCTCCCACTGCCCAGAATACCCTATTCCTTTTCTCTCCTCCGTCCATTCATATCAGATCCCATATTTCCCCTCCCCCTGTCCCGTTCCACCCATATCCCCTCCCTCTGGCTTTACACAAATTGATGGGAATAAATCAGCAGAACAGGCAGCATCTCTGGAGAGAAGAAATGGATGACGTTTCAGGTCAAGACCATACTTCAGATAGCCAGGGAAGAGGGGGTCCAGAGCTATGGAATAGCACGGTATGAAAGCAAGATCAAAGCAGACAGACAAAAAAATGGCCTTACTCTTTTCTTATCTGCCACTTTCTTTTCTCCCCTTTATCTCTCGCCTTTGTCATTATCTCCAACACACTACCAATCCCCCTCCCCATATCCACCTATCACTTGGCAGACTTTGCCCCAACCCCACCTCTCTTTTCCAGCTTTCTCTTCATATTACATCAGTCTGAAGAACAGGCCAGACCCTAAACATCATCCATCCTGGATTATAGTTGGAAAGTGGGGGAATGGGTGCACACCCAGGTGGTGCCCTAGATCAGAGTATTCAGTGGTCATATCACTGGGTTAAAAGCTACATTGATAAATTAGCTGGACAGTAGGCAAACATGCTGCCTGTCCCACTGAGTTCCTCCAGCATTTTGTGTCTACCTTCAATTTAAACCAGCATCTGCAGTTCTTTCTTACACAATAGGCAAGGGTGTAGTTTCCCAGCAAGGTGCAACTAACAATATGCCACACGGATCAATGCAAGATCTTAACCCTTTTCTAAGTTTCATATATATAGGTCCTTCCCAATTTCTGTACAGCCCGTACATATGCATGAGCATTTGGAAGACAGGTGGAATGGATTTGCTTGCTACCACACGGCTGCAGGCATCTTCTGCCATGGGAGAATTTGGTTCCCAGCCAAGGAGAATTTGGTTCCCAGTTACATTACCCAAGTTTCAAGCTGTGTAGGTTACAAACAGTTTACAAGAAAATAACTGCTATATCCTGGAGAGCACCTGTAAATGTCTTGGATGAATACACTGATGGCAAGGTTACTAAATTTGCAACACAATAAGTAGAAAATTTAGTTATGAAGTGAAGGACATAAAAAAAAAAAAAAAATCAACAAAGTCTGACACTCGGTACAATGTAGGAAATGAGATTGCAGGGTGAGAGTCTTGAGACATCAATGATCAGGGCCCTAATGAGGGAATCACAAGACAGTAGAATGCAAGTAATTGAGAAAGCTAAAAAAAGTTTGGGACTTATTAAGGGAACTGAATGCAAAAGGTTACACTTTAGTTTCAGAGGTAAGACCACTTCTGGAGTACTTGCACAGCATTGTGAGGAAATATTATATAATAGAACTGCTCGGATAGTGACTTTTATATAAGTTAGGTAATTTGCAAAACAAAAGCTTAAGATATTCAGAAAATGTCTCCTAATGAAATAAAGTACAATGAAACATACACACAGGGAAAGATGAATCAAAGCATAGAAACTTGAACATGCATAGCTTACTTTATTGTTATTATAACACTGGAGGAAATTGTATTTGATACGACTTTGTGTTGAAGAATGGATAGCTGAATAGGGGCCTCTTCTTAGGCCAGAAGTCAACTGCTCTTTCTATATGGCACATTCTTGAGCTGTGAGGTTTATGCTGAGTTTGAGACAGAATTCAAGGCTGAGAGATAATAGACCCTGTAGTTAGCCTTGGCTATGTTAAATTATAATGAGATTGGGATAAGGGGTAGGATGTATATGAAGGGGAGTAGTTGCTTGGAGAGGAAGAGAATTAGATTGATGGATATGTTTATAGAAAGTCGAAGAAGCAGATGTAATTCTGATGTAATGGTTTGAGTTGTAAATCTCCCTTGTACATGAAATTGGAAATCCAGCTTCCAGATAGCAGGAAAGGGGCTACAAATTAGAATCGAGTTGTATCCTTGCACCAAACACTTATTAATTAAGTGGACAGATTTACGACCCATGTATGCTTGGTTGGGAGATTGGGGGTTTTGAACTTAGAAAATGTAATTCAGAAAACTTATATAATTAATGTTTTAAAAACATAGGTAATAGTATTTCAAACTGTAAAATTGTAGTGAACCAATTTATGAAATGTATTGTCTTAAGTAGGACTGTAAACATTAGACTTTGTTTGGATTTATAGAAATATCTTTCTTCTTGGTATGGAAAGTGTGTATGACTTGTGTGATCATTGTATTCATATGTATCTTATATTTTGAGGAGTGGTATTTGATAATTGAGCCTACTGGGGTTTTGCTGTGTTGAAATTAAATAATTCTAAAACAAAGTTATACCACAGGCAAACGAAGGTTGTAATGAGGTCAGGGAAGGGGGATCATGTGACTGATGTTGTAAATCACCAGAAGGACTAAGATGATTGGTTACTAGCTTGCCATACCCTCTGTATCTGAAATGTCTAATACCTATATAAATGACACGAGTTCTATCAAAGTTACTCCTCTCTGGACCCACCCCAGAGCATCAGCTCTGTGTTGGAAGGTTCAGAGACTAGTCTCAGCTGAATAAAGAATTGATTTCAACAGCTACATGCGTTTGAGTCAAGTTGACTTTAGATTGACAAAAGAACTCAGTTTAACATTTGAGGTCCTAATTTAAAAGATGCAAATACACTATTAGCATTTCCAGAGATTCTGCCTCACCCAAGGCAGGTTTTTGCAGGCCTACGAGCCTGCTAAAAACAGATTTACTAGCCTAATGTTTAGAATGGCCAGACTGTCTTCCAAGGAAAGGTAGGACAGGAGTTTGAAGAGAGGGGACTCGATTACAATGAAGGCAAGGTTCAAAGGGCCTTTATCAGAATGTATACACAAGGAACTGCAGATTCTAGATTATTAAAAAAGACAAAGTGGTGGAATAACGCAGGTCAGGCAGCATCTTGAAGAACATAGATAGGTGACGTTTCTAGTTGGGACCCTTCACAAGGAACTGCAGGTGCTAGCTTACAAAAAAAAAGAAAAAATGGAGTAACAGCGGATGAGGCAGCATTTCTGGACCCGACTCAAAACATCACCGATTCATGGTTTCCAGGCCTGACCCATTGAGATACTACAATACCATGTGTCTTTTTTTTTTGATATAGAGAGATATTTCTTGTTATGGGAGCAAGGGATTCCCCAATTAATAAGAGGAAGTGATTTGTGATTCCGCCTCAAACAAAAACAATATTCTGAAAGCTCTGAAGAAGGGTTTCGGCCCGAAACGTTGCCTATTTCCTTCGCTCCATAGATGCTGCTGCACCCGCTGAGTTTCTCCAGCATTTTTGTGTACCTTCAGAAAGCTCCTCCTAAAAAAGTAGTGAAAGCAGTGCCTTGAATATTCGCAGAGGCAGATAGATCACCCACAAACAAATGAGCATAAGGTTACAGTGTGCAGTGGCAGACTGATTATATGAAATTCCTGTTCAAAATGGGTGGCAAAAAGGACCCCAAATTCAATGTACTGGGAACATACAAAAGCTAAACATAGAGTAGTAGCAGTGTACACAAACTATCCACCCACTACATTTAGTACCTCCAGATCCACCCGTGGTTCCTACAGAGTTCAGTGATCTCAGAACCGAGTTGTACAAGTTACCCTCAATCCTGGGTGACTAACTTAAGAAACTGCAGAGCAAGTTACGGGAAGAAATAAATTGGCCTATTCCCAATTCATGTGTTATTTTCAGAGGATGTGCTGTTCTATAACAGACTGATGACGTGTAAAACAGTATTTCAGCACACTAATTCTGATGACTAAGCAAGTTTGATTTTATTTAACTTGCATGATATTCTGTACATTAATTTATTTCTCCTCTGAAAACAATAGCCAGCTTAGTAATGTATTACTTTGCTCAAATGCCTCAAATTGATGGGCAAGAACACAGGAGGCAGATACAACTCTGCTTAGCTTGCATACAAATGTCATTTCCAATCTTATTTTCTTCTACAATGTGCTGCAATATCCATTTGAAATATTATGAAGCCTCAAAAAGAAAACATGGTTACCCATCTTTTTCCCCCCTCAAACCCATCCTAATTGTTAGTAATCTCATTAGAAAAAACAAGCAATTCTCCAACAAACTGAGGAAAAAGCTGTATAATATGCACTGTATATCAAAGCACGAGCAATAATATGTATTTAATATTTATTATACTTCTTGTAGAATAGCTCATGTGTAAAATGGTTATAAAGTCTTAATGAGTTGAATTAGGCAATCAAGTATTCAGCAAACTGTTTCCGATTATGTGATAGCTTTGGTGAATTTAAAACCCAAGAAAGAAATCTGTCCATGCATAATTTATTTTCTCCCACGTATAAATATTAAGTGTTTAACGGAATACAAACAGTGTGGCCAAATTGTATCTTTAAGTTTACATAATAACATTTACTTACAGAAAATCAACTGTTTACCGAGTCATAACCTAAAGCTGAATTATTAATTTCCAATGTTCATTGATAATAAATGCAGCCAGCAACCAATTTGAATTGATCCAATTTCCAATAACATACTACACAAAAATAACGATCTACAGCTTCAGTGAACTTCAGTCTTCAGTCCCAACCACTCCTGATCTTTGATTGCTCAAATTCAAGGTGATTTACATGTATCATGGACACAATTAGTTTAGTGTTTTTGTACATTCAGTAAAATTCAGAATCAAAGATATGAAATCATTCCATATCCAGTCTCGACCCGAAACGTTGCCCATTTCCTTCGCTACATAGATGCTGCCTCACCCACTGGGTTTCTTCAGCATTTTTGTCTACCCTCTACATCAAATGTTTCCTTAACCCCATCACCTTAACTATTTCTCTCCTCACTACTACCAAGTTCAATGTCTTTTGTCAGTAACTCCCTATGCATGTGGCAAGCTCCTGCACTTCCTCCCAGAAACTAACCAACAAGCTCAGGACAGGTTTCTCAACAATCTTCTGCATGTTCTCATCAGCCTCATCTCATCCAAAAGAGCTATCCCCATTTCCAGATATTTTATTGCAACCACATGATCTCCCAGTGTCTCCACTGCTTATCCACACTGGCTGATATTATAACTGGTTCCCCATTTCAGGTATGTTTCCCTTTCAAACTCAGTCATCAAAATGCCTATATTCCAAATTCCCATTCCTTCACCCAACTTTCCTCTCCAAAGTCTTCAAGAGTTCACTTTTGAATTCTGTGCCCACTTCACAACTTTCTAACTGCTTATTTTTCCAAATCAGATTTCTATCCAAACACCATCACAAAAGTCGCTGGTTAAGTGCCACACATTTCTACTTGTTATCTGCAGTTACTTTAATTTTCTCTGCTGGATTTGGCATGGTTTTCACCATTTTCTTCGAGCACTGCTCAAAATGGATCTAAAGCATTCTCAGCTCTAGATTTGTTTTCTGACCAATTGCCTTTGGCATCCATCTGTAATCGCTCTAATCTAGTTGGTCATCATTCACAAGCACAATAGCAGATTTTGCTATCAAAATAACTAAATGTCACTAACCACAACTAATGCATTACAAGAACAAATGAGCAGGTTAAATGCAAATGTAAAAGAGATGCTGTTATCGTACCACTCCATTACTAGAAAATCTCCCTCATATTTGCATGCACTGAATGTTGCAAAACTGAAGTAAGTAAAAACTTGCCAATGTAACCAATGGTACGATTTTAACCGCATGCCAATTGTTTATTGTCAAATACAATCTGGTATTGAAATTTAACTATATGAATGTAGATTCTCATCCTTTCAGTAGTCAATTGAAGATGGTGACGTTTTAAAAACGATTTAAACTTCTATCACTCTCAATCCAATTTTACTGCACATGGTTTAGCATTAAATGTGTCCTATTTATTTCTTAATCCTTCAATTTATGATATGGAAAATGCAAGGTCATCTACTTGAGCACACAAAACAAAGCAACATTTGAGATTGAAACCAAAGTTATGTTCAAAGAGAACCAAATGCCATTGTACAAAAGTTACTGGATGCCACATTGATGGTTCAGCAGACAATTAGAAAGGCAAATAACAGGCAAGCCTTCATCACAAGGATACATCAACTAACAACGTCCTCTACAGTTGAGCAGAATCTTGCAGAGACGTTTGGCTAGAGCATTACATACAGTTTCGGCCTCCGTAAAAAGGTGGTGCTTACTACTGTTTCACTGAACTAATTCCACAGATAGTAAAACTGAAGAGAGACTGAGTAGAATAAGATAGAGACGAAGGTCTAGAACAACCCAGCAGGTCAGGCAGCATCTCTGGAGAAAATTAACAGGTGCCATTTCAGGTTGGAACCCTTCTTCAGACTGGACCGCTTAGACTAAGTTTGCAGATTAAGCGGGTAGGATATGATTAGACTATGTTTGTATTCTATTTATTATTATCACATGTTCCGAGGTAGTGAAAAACTTTACTTTGCATGCTATCCAAACAGATCAGATATACCATAAATATAATCGTCAACCTCATTCAATAGAGCGAAGGGAAAGGTACAGTGTGCAGAAAATAGTTCTCAGAAAATAAATTTGTCTTATCGAGCCAAAGACACGATTAGAAGTTGTTCATCCAGAGCTGAATACACTTCTTGGCATCTGCATACAATGGTGTCTGTCTTGCACTTCTTGTGCATGGTGGTGGAAAGATTGGTGAAAACAGGGCCGCGACGTGAACGCTCTTTCCTTGACCCCTCTCAGCATTATGGCAAATCAGTTCACTCTTAACATTTAGAAGAATGAAAGAAGGTTATCTCACTAAAACTTTTTTTTACAGGGAAGATTGGAGAGCCTAGAACCAATAATCAGTCACAGAAGATGGGATATGCCATTTACAGCTGAGATTGTGAAATCTCTTCACTCAAGGGGGAATTTTTGAGTAGACCCATTTCAAAGTTCTGTGCAGGTTCAGTTTTTCCAGTGCACTCCAAATGAAGATGGAAAATAACAAGGGAATCATATTACCCTTGTTTCAATATCCTAGATCACTTTACTTAACTGCTTTGTAAGGATTCCTTCTATTGGTTGATATCTCAAAATCAGTTGGGGATAGATATTTACTTGATAAGGGAGGGAGGGAGAGAAAACGGGGAATTACAGACCAGTTAGCCTAACATCGGTAGTGGGGAAACTGCTAGAGTCAGTTATTAAAGATGGGATAGCAGCACATTTGGAAAGTGGTGAAATCATTGGACAAAGTCAGCATGGATTTACGAAAGGTAAATCATGTCTGACGAATCTTATAGAATTTTTCGAGGATGTAACTAGTAGCGTGGATAGGGGAGAACCAGTGGATGTGGTGTATCTGGACTTCCAGAAGGCTTTCGACAAGGTCCCACATAAGAGATTAGTATACAAACTTAAAGCACATGGCATTGGGGGTTCAGTATTGATGTGGATAGAGAACTGGCTGGCAAACAGGAAGCAAAGAGTAAGAGTAAACGGGTCCTTTTCACAATGGCAGGCAGTGACTAGTGGGGTACCGCAAGGCTCAGTACTGGGACCCCAGCTATTTACAATATATATTAATGATCTGGATGAGGGAATTGAAGGCAATATCTCCAAGTTTGCGGATGACACTAAGCTGGGGGGCAGTGTTAGGTGTGAGGAGGATGCTAGGAGACTGCAAGGTGACTTGGATAGGCTGGGTGAGTGGGCAAATGTTTGGCAGATGCAGTTTAATGTGGATAAATGTGAGGTTATCCATTTTGGTGGCAAAAACGGGAAAGCAGATTATTATCTAAACAGTGGCCGATTGGGAAAGGGGGAGATGCAGCGAGACCTGGGTGTCATGGTACACCAGTCATTGAAGGTAGGCATGCAGGTGCAGCAGGCAGTAAAGAAAGCGAATGGCATGTTGGCTTTCATAGCAAGAGGATTTGAGTATAGGAGCAGGGAGGTTCTACTGCAGTTGTATAGGGTCTTGGTGAGACCACACCTGGAGCGTGCAGTTTTGGTCTCCAAATCTGAGGAAGGACATTATTGCCATAGAGGGAGTGCAGAGAAGGTTCACCAGACTGATTCCTGGGATGTCAGGACTGTCTTATGAAGAAAGACTGGATAGACTTGGTTTATATTCTCTAGAATTTAGAAGATTGAGAGGGGATCTTATAGAAACTTACAAAATTCTTAAGGGGTTGGACAGGCTAGATGCAGGAAGATTGTTCCTGATGTTAGGGAAGTCCAGGACAAGGGGTCACAGCTTAAGGATAAGGGGGAAATCCTTTAAAACCGAGATGAGAAGAACTTTTTTCACACAGAGAGTGGTGAATCTCTGGAACTCTCTGCCACAGAGGGTAGTTGAGGCCAGTTCATTGGCTATATTTAAGAGGGAGTTAGATGTGGCCCTTGTGGCCAAGGGGATCAGAGGGTATGGAGAGAAGGCAGGTACGGGATACTGAGTTGGATGATCAGCCATGATCATATTAAATGGCGGTGCAGGCTCGAAGGGCCGAATGGCCTACTCCTGCACCTAATTTCTATGTTTCTATGATGGTGACATGCACAATAGGTAAATTCGTAACCAAAGCTTGAGTGAGTCAAGATACACTTTGGATTAATGCATGTATAATACACACGTCTCTTCAGTGACAAGTCTCTAATCTAAAATTAACAAAGATGTGTAGTTAACAGTTACAAAATCAAGCTGAATCAAGGATACAACAGCAGTGAGCTGGGAAAATAAATTTTCAGTGATATAGCTTTCAAAAATTATACGAGTCCATCGTCTCTTGCTCGAGTTGCAATACTTTGTAAATAAAGATCCGAACCAAAATTATCTCATCTGGTTCCCATCCCAACTGCTTTCCATATTTGTTACATCATCCAAGCAACATAAACTACATGAATGAACTATTCATAACTTTGCCATCGCATCCAATATCCTTTCAATCACAAGGGTTGTTCACAATACATATAATCGCGAAACTTAAACTTTCAAACTCCATGGAGAACTTAAACATTCCAATCATTACCATATTAGCCTCCTACTTTCTGTCCCTTGGTATTAACTGCTTCTTTAAAATATATTCCTTGAACAAGAGATGGCAAGGCAGGGAGTTTCATAAGGAAATTTCAAATTCCAGCAACACAAATCCTGCGTTCCACCACTAATCCTTCTAATAGTGCTTTTATTGTCACGTGTGCAAACACACAGTGAAATTACTTTCGTACATACAGTCCAGTTTAGTGGCAATAGAATTAGAAATATAATTTTAATACAGGTCAAGGTGCACATTTATGTGAAGTCTGCAGTGCTACAATTATCAAACTGTTTAGCCAAATAGTGATTTAAATCACACAAGAGATGCACTCTTAAAATAAATATAAACAAAAGTGTAAAATTTCAAAATTACATAACCGACAGAATAAATATGGGATTAAATAGCTACTAGCAAATCAGCATAAATCTCCTTTGCATCTTTAATATTGATGGGTTTTCTTATCCAAAATTTATAATGTTACACATGACACATATCTTCCCTAACTTTTCCTTCCAAGTTAGTCGCACAAATTTAAACATTAAAACTTAAATCCTGTCTGTAATTAATTTACAAGAGCACAAAATGCGTGTATTGGATCAGTTCTTTGGAATGAAGTCTAGTGATATTGAGAAGAAATATAATCCACCTGGTGTCAAAGGGCATGGATTGCTGCTCAGTTGCGTTTCCAACAGCCTCGTTGGCACTTTGGGCGGAGCTAGGCATTACCATGGTGTACAGTTCATGAGACCACCAGTGTCATGTCTTATTAAGGCAGCCAAATAGACTGTGTAGTACTGAGTTTATCCTCATCAATTAGCCATGGCCCAATTTTGGCATAGCGTCTTGAAAATAAAATTTTGACAAGACTATTTTTACCCTGACCCTACGAAGCCTCCAGACTGTAACACAAACTGTTTCCAGCTTCAGCAGAGAACCTTACTCCATTAAGGCGACCATACTTTAGGCATCCAATCGATTGGCTCGACACACTCCGAGATATTAAGAATATTTTTTCATAAACTGGAAAAGGAAAATCAATCGAAATATTTAAACCTTTAGTATTTCTACCGCGGAGTAGGTGTGATCCCACAAAACATTCACGCAAATAATGCACCAAAATGAATGAACTCTCGCTTATTGTCACCATGCAGTTGCACGGATTTTATTTTCAATAAAGCATTTCAAGGTTGAAATCACCTAGATATTTCCAACACCCCATGGAGATAAATTGAGAGATGGGTCTGGAAATAAAAAGGGGGGGGGGTATTTGTGCAAGAGATGGGTGAAGGACGGGGGTAAATGCACATGGTGTCCCCACTTGTGCCCGCATCACATACGGGCCAGCTCCCCCAAACCCCCAGCTCCCGACAGGCCATCCCGTTGGGGCGGGGAGCGGAGCCCCTCTGGAGCCGGGAGCTCCTGTGTACGAGGCGCCGCGGCGCCGGGCACACGGACTAGGCCCACTCGGCAAGGCCAAAATGGCGGCTCCCGGCGGGACTGAGTCAGAGCCGGCGGCTCACACGCTGGCTGCGGCTCACACGCTGGGGCTGGAGCTGAGGCTGCGGCCCGGGGCTGGAGCTGGAGCTGGAGCTGAGGCCCGGGGCTGGAGCTGGAGCTGAGGCCCTGGGGCTGGAGCTGGAGCTGGAGCTGAGGCCCGGGGCTGGAGCTGAGGCTGGAGCTGGAGCTGAGGCCCGGGGCTGGAGCTGGAGCTGAGGCCCGGGGCTGGAGCTGAGGCTGGAGCTGAGGCCCGGGGCTGGAGCTGAGGCTGGAGCTGAGGCCGGGGCCGGGGCTGGATCTGCGGCCCGGGGCCGGGGCTGGAGCTGCGGCCCGGGCTTGGACAGCACCCCACCCCCCCTCACCCGCCCCCGGCTGTCGGCCGGCAACAAGATAGGAGAAAAGTAATAACAGCTGCAAATAAACGCCAGAGCGACAAGCCCAACGCCGCGAACCGCTCACTAAATGCATTTCACATCATTATAAATAATTTTAAATTATATAAATACAAGTTCGTCGCCGTCACCTTTGAATTTGAGCTCGATGGGCGGTTCTAGTATCAGCACTTGCTCCAGTTTGGCCATTGTCGGCTCACAGGAACACCGAGTTGCTGCCTGATGGCGCCCGACGCTTATTTTATCCGATTTTTTTTCCCACCCTCTTCCCCCTCCCCCTTCCCCCCCCCCCCCTCCCTCTCCCCTCTGCGGGACGTCAGCCCACACCAGCCAGCGTGCGCGCACTCACGCCGCCCCACAGCAGCCAGCGTGCGCGCACTCACGCCGCCCCACACCAGCCAGCGTGCGCGCACTCACGCCGCCCCACACCAGCCAGCGTGCGCGCACTCACGCCGCCCCACACCAGCCAGCGTGCGCGCACTCACACCGCCCCACACCAGCCAGCGTGCGCGCACTCACGCCGCCCCACACCAACCAGCGTGCGCGCACTCACGCCCGCCCCACACCAAACCAGCGTGCGCGCACACTCACGCCGCCCCACACACCAACCAGCGTGCGCGCACTCACACCCGCCCCACCACCAACCAGCGTGCGCGCACTCACACCGCCCCCACACCAGCCAGCGTGCGCGCACTCACGCCGCCCCACACCAACCAGCGTGCGCGCACTCACACACCGCCCCACACCAGCCAGCGTGCGCGCACACTCACGCCGCCCCACACCAGCCAGCGTGCGCGCCCCACACCAGCCAGCGTGCGCGCACTCACGCCGCCCCACACCAGCCAGCGTGCGCGCACTCACGCCGCCCCACACCAGCCAGCGTGCGCGCACTCACGCCGCCCCACACCAACCAGCGTGCGCGCACTCACACCGCCCCACACCAGCCAGCATGCGCGCACTCACACCGCCCCACACCAGCCAGCGCGCACGCACTCACGCCGCCCCACCCCAGCCAGCGTGCGCGCACTCAAGCCGCCCCACAGCAGCCAGCGTGCGCGCACTCACACCGCCCCACACCAGCCAGAGTGCGCGCACTCACGCCGCCCCACACCAGCCAGCGTGCGCGCACTCACGCCGCCCCACACCAGCCAGAGTGCACGCACTCACACCGCCCCACACCAGCCAGAGTGCGCGCACTCAAGCCGCCCCACAGCAGCCAGCGTGCGCGCACTCACGCCGCCCCACACCAGCCAGCGTGCGCGCACTCACGCCGCCCCACACCAGCCAGCGTGCGCGCACTCACACCGCCCCACACCAGCCAGCGTGCGCATTCTCACGTCGTCCCACACCAGCCAGCATGCGCGCACTCGCGCCGCCCCACACCAGCCAGCGTGCGCGCACTCTCGCCGACGCATGTCCCACACCCGCTAGCGTGCACGCACACAATAGACAATAGGTGCAGGAGTAGGCCATTTGGCCCTTCGAGCCAGCACCGGCAGCACACACCACGTCCCGACTCCAAGCCAGCGTGCACACACTCACATCGATCCCCAAACCAAAGATATTATGAAGGTACACAAAATGCTGGAGAAACTCAGCGGGTGCAGCAACATCTATGGAGCGAAGGAAATAGGCAACATTTCGGGCCGAAACTCTTCTTCAAAGATATTATGATCTTTGCCCCAAACCCTCAGCCGAGCATCAGCCCCAGACCCGCGAGCCCACTCGAGTTGGAGCGCGCAGGTGGGTGGATATCCGCCCATACGATGGTTAAACATTTGTGAAATTTCAGAAATGTACAGACTGTATTGAACTATTTGTATAGCCTCCGAAAATGTCGGATGAATTTTTCGCACGATTCACGTATTGTATATATTTATTACTTGAATAAAGTCTATTTTGAAATTTAAAAAAAGGTTAATCATGCATAGTATTAAGGTGAAGGAGAAGCGGGTGCTTTAAACCTCTAGCCTTTGTCACTTCACCCTTCTGCCTGTTAAAGAAGAAGAAGTCTGTCTTTTCAACCTCTTAGGCTTTGGCACTTACTCCAATCATCTCCCCCCCCCCCCCCCCCCCCCCCCCCCATCTGTCTGTCCACCTATCACTTTGAGAGAAAGACACAGTGCTGGAGTAACTTAGCTGGTCAGGCAGCATCTCAGGAGAATGTGGAACAGGAATCAGTCTTAAGAAGGGCCCCAAACCCAAAATATAATCTATTCATATTCTCCATAGATGCTGACCTGCTGGGTTTCTCCAGCACTTTGCATCTTTTTAGTATAAACCAGCATCTGCACTTCCTTGTATCTCTTTATCATTTGCCAGGCTTTGTCCTGACCCATGCCTTTTATTTATGTTTGCTTTGTTGTTACATTTTCCCAGCTAACAATGATCTATTGGGGTCAAGGAAAGAGCGTTCATGTCACGGCCATGTTTCCACCAATCTTTCCACCACCACGCACAAGAAGCACAAGAAACGACAAGACAGACACCATTGTATGCAGATGCTGAGAAGTGTGTTCATCTCTGGCTGAACAACTTCAAATCTTGTGTGTGTACTCGATAAGAAGAAGAAGAGGATCTATTCTACCTTCTCCTTGATCTCCATCCCCTGTATCTCGGTTTCACATCTTACATTTCCTCGTCTCTGATTTTCTCTCTCCCCTGACAATCTGAGAAGGGTCTCGACCCGAAACGTCACCCATTCCTTCTATCCAGAGATGTTGCCAGTCCTGCTGAGTTACTCCAACATTTTGTGTCCATCCATGCCTTTTCCAGCGATCGCCACCCTATCCCAATCAGTCTTAAGATAGATCCAATCCAAAACCATTCCCTCCACAGACACGGCCTGATCCGCTGAGTTACGCCAGTACTTTGTGTTCTCTTTTAAACTCCTTGCAACAAGGAGATTCAGGGGGGAAAATCTTCAAGGAAAGATCATGATGCTCATGACCTACTGTGTTCCGATGAAACGGTCAGATAGCTGAAACATTAACTCAGTGTCCGAAAAAAAAAAACTGAAAATACTGCAATCACCCCTCAGATCAAGCAGAATTTGTGGAAAGAGCAATGGAGTGAAATGTTTAATGTGGAAGATTCTTCATTAGATTTTTAACTCCCAGGGTGAATATACCCACACATTAGGAGCAAGAGATTCTATGGGTCAGGATCTACCTGCATTTGTAAAAGCAAGAGTTTTAGTCAACAAGTATGTTGGATTAATTAGCAAAGAAGGCAAAAGATAACTTCTGCCTGATTGCTGTACAAGAGGTTGGTTAGACCACACCTGGAATATTGTGTGCTGTTTTGGATGCCATCCTCTGGGAAGGTCGTGATTGAGCGAGAGAGGGTGCAGAAAAGATTCACAAGGATGTTGCCAGAACAGACTTGAGTTTGAAGGAAAGCATGGATAGACCACCAACTACCCTAAACAATCATTACCTCCACCATCACACCACCACTATTCTCTGTCTTCCACAGCCAAGCCAATTTTGAATCTAATCTACCAAGTCACATGGATCTCATGTGCCTTAATCTTCTGGATCAGCCGACTATTTATTTACTATAATATATCTAAACTTGCTGATGCAAAGATTCTGGAAAGAATCGAAGAGTCACCCAACACAGAAACAGGCACTATGTCCACTATGACCATACCAGCTTGTCTCTATTTATCCCATTTCCAGCACTAGGTCAGAGGCCAAATCCCATGATGTTTCAAGTGCTCATTAAATGTTGACAGGGTTCCGGCCTTCCAATGGGAAATGCATTTCTGTCTGAAACATCAATAGAAATTATTGGAATTTTTAAGGCAGTTAGGTTAAGCAGCATAAATGGAAAAGGTAACAATTCAATGTGTTTACGTGTTTAAGAAAGAACTGCAGATGCTGGAAACATCGAAGGTAGACAAAAATGCTGGAGAAACTCAGTGGGTGAGGCAGCATCTATGGGGCGATGGAATAGGTGACGTTTCGGGTCGAGACCCTTCTTCAGACTGATGTGGGGGTGGGCGGGGGGAGGGAAGAAGAAAGGAAGAGGCGGAGACAGTAGGCTGTGGGAGAGCTGGGAAGGGGAGGGGAAGGAGGGATAAAGCAAGGACTACCTGAAATTGGAGAAGTCAATGTTCATACCGCTGGGGTGTAAACTACTCAAGCGAAATATGAGGTGCTGCTCCTCCTATTTGCGGTGGGACTCACTCTGGCCATGGAGGAGGCCCAGGACAGAAAGGTTGGATTCGGAATGGGAGGGGGAGTTGAAGTGCTGAGCCACCGGGAGATCAGGTTGGTCAATGCGAATTGGCAGGGGAGAGACCGTGATCACAAAGGCGGTTCTCCCAGGATGAATCAAGTGTAGTATCTGTTGCTACTTGAGTAAAAGAGACTGTCTGTTCTTATCAGAACAGTTCTGGCGGTCCTCCCGGGACAAGGGTCGTGGATCACTGATCGAAATTGGAGGTCACGTCGGTGATGAGGAGTCTGTCAGTTGCTGGCCTAGAGGTGGATCCATGCTGGTTGGGTAACCAGCCTAACACCTCATCCAGTCACAATGGCAGCAGCAACTGGAGCGAGAGGACAGGGTATCCGCAATACCCTGCAAATCAGTGTGAAGGACCTCAGCGATGGGACTCCCTTCTCACGGGACCTGTTCGTGAGGAAGGTCTTGCTGGAGGCTTGCAAATTCGAGGCCAAGGACATCTCCAGGACTTCCCGGGTAATGGATACTTTCCACTGAGGTTACCTTCAAGTATCTGACGGGATGGCAGAGCTGATGCAAGACATCCGGGAGAAGGGGAACAAAGTTCTGCTGTCGCTGCTGAAGGTGCAGCCGCTCTTCATCCTCCCCGCCCAGAAGGAACAGATGATCACGGTGCACATGTTTAACCCACATGTGCCCGTCGTGGATGTCCTCACCTTCCTTGCTCGGAGCAGGGAACTGTGCGGATGTGAAGGACCTGTTCGGGATCTGGACGAGCAAGCGGCAAGCCAAGGTGAAGCTGAGGGTGGACGAGAAGGGAGCCATCATCCACCCTCCCTCGGTGTTCGCTATCGGAGGGAACCGAGGGTACATGACCTATGCGGGGCAACCAAGGCTGTGCAAGAAATGCAACAAACCTGGGCATGTGGTGGCCCACTGCAGTGCAGTTGTCTGCAAGAACTGCAAGCTGGAGGGCCACGAGCAAAAGACTGCCAAGTCAGCAAGAACTGCAACCTGTGCGGGGAGGCAGGTCACCAGCCCTAAAAGAGCCTGCACCTACGCACAGGTGATAAGAGGGGCTATTGCCAACACCCTCAGGGTGGGCGAGATGCCCTCCACCACTGCCAAGACCCCAGCAGATAGAGAGAACAGGGATGAGGACAGCCCGACCACCTCGAGCCCCCAACCGCCGGACATGGACCCGCAGCCCGCTCTCCAGGAGGGAGAGTCGATGGAAGACGGGGAACAGCAGGAGGAATGGCAGGTGGTGAAGAGGAAGAAACACATAGAAACATAGAAAACATAGAAATTAGGTGCAGGAGGAGGCCATTCGGCCCTTCAAGCCAGCACCGCCATTCATTGTGATCATGGCTGATCGTCCCCTATCAATAAACCGTGCCTGCCTTCTCCCCATATCCCTTGACTCCGCTAGCCCCTAGCGCTCTATCTAACTCTCTTAAATCCATCCAGTGACTTGGCCTCCACTGCTCTCTGTGGCAGGGAATTCCATAAATTCACAACTCTCTGGGTGAAAACGTTTTTTCTTACCTCAGTCTTAAATGACCTCCCCTTTATTCTAAGACTGTGGCCCCTGGTTCTGGACTCGCCCAACATTTTTCCTGCATCTAGCTTGTCCAGTCCTTTTATAATTTTATATGTTTCTATAAGACACCTCCTCATCCTTCTAAACTCCAGCGAATACAAGCCAGTGAAAGGTGCTGCAATTCACCAAAGCGGTGGGCATGAGGGGACAAGATGATGGTCAGTGACACTAAAGGACAATGGAGCTAAAACTGGCATCACTAAGCGTGCGCAGTGTGAAGAACACTGCGCGATGTGTAAACGCCTTGCAGTACCTGGCCAAGGTCAAGGCGGATGTGACTTTTCTGCAGGAGTGCGGGTTGCCACACCTCTGCTTCTGGAGGTGGTCGCGATGGTGGCCCCACGGACGATCGTTATGGTCGGGGGAGCAATGACTCGTGCTTCTGGTCTTGGGATCTTGCTGCGGAGTGGGAGCTCCGCCATCACTGAGGTCAGGGAGGTGGTTGGGAGGCGTCTCCTCGTGGTGGATGTAATGTACCGGGGCTCTCCGCTCCGGCTGATTAATGTGTATGCCTCACCCGTGCGGAGTGAGCGACTGGCCATTCTCCAGCAGCTCCCACCGCTGCCGGCCACGTCCCGGCCGCTCGTTCTGGCCGGTGACTTCAACTGCATCATCGATGCGGCTGGACAATCCGGCAGTGTCGACAACAGACTGGACAGTACGTCCAAGTTCCTGATGGAGATAGTCAAAGACGCAAAGCTGCACGACGCCTTCAGCGACCCTGCAGGCGGGTCCCAATCATGGTTCACCTGGTCGAGATCGGATGGTTCAGTCCCGTCCCAGATAGACTTCCTCTTCACGTTGAAGGCCGTCACGGTCAGTCACACTGACCACTGCATCCTTCAGGCTTCCCGTCACCTACGGGAGGACCGGAAAGCAGGCAGAGGAACGTGGAAGTTAAATGTGATGCTGTTGACCCCAGAGAACATTGAGGAGCTAACAAAGGACTAGGCATGTTGGAGAACTGCAAGGACCCTCTTTGACTCCCCGACACACTGGTGGGAAGCAACCAAGGACATCAAGAGGTTCTACATATTTAAAGGGGTTCAGAGAGCAAGACAGAGGGAATTGTGTCAACTCCAGACAGATTTGCAGCAACTGCTCCTTCTGCAGTCGAGAGGGGTGGATGTGAGGGAGGAACTTAGAGTGTTGAAGGGCCGGCCGAAGGGACAGACTCTCAAAGAGAGGTGGAGAGAGAGAGAGAGGGGAAGGAGACAGGGAGACAGTGGGGAGAGAGACGGGAGAGACAGAGGGGGCGTGAATGGAGTGAGAGAAGATGGAGGGGCGGGGAGAGGGGAGAGAGAGGTAGGGGAGAGAGGGGGGGGGGTAGTGAGGTGGGAGAGGGGGGAAGAGAGAGAGGGTTAGAGGGAAGAAAGAGGAGGAGAGAGAGGGGAGGAGAGGGTAGGAGAATGGGAGAGAGGAGGAAGAGGAAGGGGTGGTAAAAGAGAGAGGGGGAAGAGGGAAAGGGGGGAGAGAGAGGGGGTGAGTGGAGAGACAGAGAGGGAGAGAGATGGGGAGGGGAGAGATAGAGGGGGAGAGGGAGGTTGAGAGGAGCGGAAGAGAGGGGGAGAGAGAGAGAGAGGGGGAGAGAGAAAAGAATGAGAGTGAGGTGGGAGGGGAGAGAGGGGAGAGAAAGAGAGAGAGAGAGAGACAGAGAGAGAGAGAGAGAGAGAGAGATAGAGAGTGGGAGAGAGAGAGGTGGGAGAGAGGGGAGAGAGAGAGAGGGAGAGGAGAGGGAGAGAGAGGGGGAGAGAGAGAGAGAGAGAGAGAGAGAGAGGAGAGAGAGAGAGAGAGAGAGAGAGAGAGAGAGAGGGAGAGAGAGAGAGGGGGAGGGAGAGAGAGAGGGGAGAGTGTGGAGAGGGGGGGGGAGGGGGGAGAGAGGGGGGGAGGGGGGAGAGAGGGGGATAGAGTCAGGGCTGCCAACCATGCATTGAGCGTGAGAATCACGCATTTCACCAAATTCTCACGCTGATCACAAATTTCTTTCGCTCTGCTGAGAGAAATTCAGTGATCAACGAAAATTTCAAAACTCATATCAACTGCATGGGCCACGGGTGTTGGAAGCAGAAGCAGCGGCGGGGACAGATGCGGACGGGGAGCGGGGCTGGCGAGTGTTTGCCGGGCTGGCGAGTCGCTCACTGCAGCTCCGGCCATGGAGCACCTCAGTGCAAGGCGTCGGAAGCATTGCGCCGCTGCCATGAGAGTCTCTGTGCCAAATTCGCTCAGGTGACTGGCATGGATCAGGCTGAGGCTCGGTGCATCCTCCTGGAGGACAACCTGTGTCTGCTGGAAGTAAGTGCCAAGCACTGGGTAGAAACAGTGGAAGAGAGTGGATTTCAAATGGGGGTGGTTGGAGAAAGCATCCTGTTTGCCTGCTAGATTTTCACTTACTGTAACTGCAGGAAAAATGTTCCCGATGTTGGGGGAGTTCAGAACGAGGGGTCACAGTTTAAGAAAAAACTGTTAGGCCAGTTAGGACTGAGATGAGAACAAACTTTCTTCACACAGAGAGTTGTGAATCTGTGGAATTCTCTGCCACCAAAGGCAGTGCAGGCCAATTCACTGGATGTTTTCAAGAGAGAGTTACATTTAGTTATTGGGGCTAACAACATCATGGGAAATGGGGAAAAAACAGGAAAGAGGTACTGATTTTAGATGAATAGCCATGATCATATTGATTGGCAGTGCTGGCTCGAAGGGCCGATGGCCTATTCCTGCACCTATTTTCTATGTTTCTATGCTTGAGTATATGGCAATAAAACTCGATCACTTGATTTTGAAGCATTCATGCATGGTGGAGGTATAATGTCGTCATAGAGTGATACAGTGTGAAAAATGCCCTTTGGCACAACTTGCCCACACCCGCCAACATGTCCCAGCTATGCTACCTGCTTTTGGTCCATACCTCCAAACCTGTTCTATCCATGTATCAGTCTAACTTTTTCTTAAATGTTGGGATGGTCCCTGCCTCAACTACCTCCTCTGTCAGCTTGTTCCATACACCCATCACCCTTTGTGTGGATAAATTTACCCCTTAAAAAGTTACCTCCTAAAAATACTTCAGACAAAAAACATTGAAATCATACTTCTACATTGCACTAAAATATGATTTGAATACATTAAATTTCAAAAAGTTCCTACCCTGGGAAGGGGGACACCCTTCTTCCACACCCTCTCCCCACTCAGTTGCTCCACTCCCTCACCGGGTACCCCCAAGGCCAGTGATCAGTGATTGCTCAGCCTCCCCACTTTCAAAAACGCTCCAATCTAATTTAAAACATATATATTGTATTCAAGTGTAAGTTAAAAGACTCGCTACAGTATGCACCATATTGCACAATTTCAAGCTGAAAAATGCAAAAGTTCCGTACCAATGGGAGGGGGACACCCTCCTATCACGCCCCCCCTCCGATCCCTATGCTCCTTCGGACTTGGTCTCTCGCAATTTCTCACACCCAATGTTGGCAGTCCTGTAAAAAGAAGTTTAATTTGACACCTAATTTACTTTCATATCTTCAGTATTAAAAAAGTTATGGCCATTTTAATACTCGGAAATTAGCATCTTGTTCCCTATTGTTTTTAAATTGACTTAACACAAAAGATGTGATCGAGGACAGTCTAAAGCCCATAACTTTCTTAAAAATTAAGAGAACTGAAAGAAATGTTCAGTTATTATAGATTGAAGCATTCTGAAACAAATATGAAACAATCTTACTTGGATGACCTGAAATTAAAGCATATAATTAGTTAGCTACCTAATTGTAGCTAATTACAAAATTCAATTACTAGATCTAAACATCTATCCATTTCTTAAGAAAAGGTTAACATTTTTAAATAGCCTAAGTGTCCAAATAACATTCACAAAATAATTCACAATAAAACATGATTTTTAAATCTCATTGTCATGAATTTATAGGCCAAATGGAAGGAATTTAATGTTTAATTCCCGTAAATTAATGGCCATTTAAATCATCTTGCGAGTGGTTTTTGTGGAACGAGATTGTTTGGAACATTGCATTTGCGGTGAATTTGAACCCCATATTGGCAAGAAAAACACTGCCAGTTCATTTGAGGCCATAATCACATTTTCGCCAAGGAAATGTTGATTAAAGTCATCCTAAGAAGTAAGTTTATATTTAAAATAAACAACTTAGCTTATATTTTGTCCCCTGAGATCTCCAAAATGATCTTTGGGGAGGGAATCAGGAATTGGATCCAACTGCTCTACACCGATACCTGAAGTGCAGTCCAAATCAATGGGTGGTTATCATACAGCTTCCCTGTCAGGTCTGGAGTTTGGCAGAGTTGCCCCCTCTCCCCTGTCTTGTTTGTCTGCTGTATTGATCCTTTTGCCGAGTCCATCAGGAAGGAGGCGAGCATAAGAGGAGTGACATTGCCAGGCAGTGGGGGCATTCAAGTCAAAACATCCCTGTACATGGACAATGTCGCCGTCTTCTGCTCGGATCCAAGGTCGGTCCGCAGATTGATTAGCGTCTGCGACCAGTTTGAGTCGGCCACGGGAGCCAGGGTGAACCGCAGGAAGAGCGAGGCCATGCTCTTTAGCAAATGTCCCTACCAATATTCCATCCCCTTCACCATCAAGCCTGACTTCTTGAAGGTGCTGGTTCGGGGGGGCTGAGGCAGGTGACAAGAATTGGCTGGAGTGGATAGCCAAGGTGGGGAAGAAGCTGTGGAAGCAGCGCTCCCTCTCTATAACGGGAAAAATGTGGTCATCAGGTGTGAGGTGCTCTCGAGGCTGCTGTACTTGGCGCAAGTGTGGCCTGTCCCTCCCTCCTATGCCACAGGACCGGACCGTCTTCCAGTTCATCTGGGGGTCGAGGATGGACCAGGTGCGACGTGCCACAATCCACGTTGGCAGATAACGGAAATAAAAGCTTGCCCAACGTCGCCCTCACCCTGACGGCCACCTTCGTGTATGGCTGCATCAGTCAGAGCATAGAGCCAAGGCACGTGGGCACTAAGTGTCACTACCTGCTGAGGTTCCACCTGTCCCCGGTGTTGTGAAGGATGGGCCTGGCGCAGATGCCACGTGGAAAGGTTCTTCCGGACCAACACCTTTGACCACAAGTCCATGGGCAGTGGTCAGCACGGAACGTCCTGCAGGCACTGCAGGGAAATGTCTCCATGGATCCTGTGGCGTGGATCCCAGAGCAGACTGCCCACTTGTCTGGGGAAATGCCTCATCGCCAGAACTCACCAACAAGCACCAAGACCTGGCTTGGCTGGCGGTGAGGGGAGCCCTCCCAGTCAGATCCTTCCTGCACCATCAGAACCTCACTACCAGCGCACGCTGCTCTCAGCACGGCTGCTATGGAGAGGAGACGGTTGCTGACCGCTTTGCAGAGTGTGGATTCGCAAATAGAGTCTGCGGGGGTCCCTGTCATGGTTTATTCCGAACAGCTCCGTCACAGAGGACTCTGGGATTTACAGACTGTTCCCAGGGACGCACTCGGAGACTGACATCGAGTGCTGCTGGAAGGTCATCAACTCGGTGAAAGACGCTCTTTGGTCTGCCCGAGCGTTGTTCATCACCCAGCAGAGCAAGATGTCCGTCGGGGAATGTTGCCGACTGGCCCGCTGCAGACTGCAGGAGTACGTGCTGAGGGACGCACTGAAGCTTGGTGCAGCCAACGCCAAGGCTCGGTGGGGGAGGACCACAGTCTAGGATCCTTCCACTGCTGGACATGGGGGGCAGAATGTGGTGGAGATGCCCTCAAAATAAGGGAAGGGATTCCATGCCAGTGGGCCACATGAGCGGCAATGGCGTGGGGTAAAATTGTGATTTGGGGAAACTGTATTGAATGTATGTACAGCCTCCGAGAACATCAGATGGAGTTTTGTATGGATCATGTATTGTATATATTTATTTCTCAAATAAAGTATATTTTGAAATAAAAATGCGAACTGAGCGGAAGTGTTGACACCTAGAGCAGCGGATGCAATAGATTAGGCTGGAGGAGGTGCAGGTGAACCTCTGCCTCACCTGGAAAGACTGCTTGGGTCCTTGGATGGAGTCAAGGGGGAAGGTAAAGCGACAAGTGTAGCATTTCCTGTGGTCGCAAGAGAAAATACCAGGGGAGGATGCGGTTTGGATGGGAAGGGACAAATTTACCAGGGAGTTAGGGAGGGAGCAGTCTCTGTGGAAAGCCGATAGGGGAGGAGATGGGAAGATGTGGCCAGTGGTGGGATCCCGTTGGATGTGACGAAAATGTCAGAGGATTATCTGATGTATGTGATGGAAGACGAGGACAAGGGGGACTCTGTCCTTGTTACGAGTGGAGAATGGGGAGTGAGAGCGGAGCTACGGAATATAGAGGAGACCCTGGTGAGAGTCTCATCTATAGTACAAGAGGGGAACCTCCGTTCCCTAAAGAATGAGGACATCTCCGATGCCCTGGTGTGTAACACCTCATCCTGGGTGCAGATGCGGCATAGACGGAGGAATTGGTAGGAGGGGATAGTCCTTACAGGAAGCAAGGTGGGAAGAAGTGTAGTCCAGATAGGCATGGGAGTCAGTGGGTTTGTAGTAGATATCAGTCAGTAGTCTGTTACCTGCGATGGAAATAGTGAGGTTTAGAAACGGTAGGGAGATATCGGAAATGGTCCAGGTGAATTTGAGTGCCGGATGGAAGTTAGTGATGAAATGGATGAAGTCAGTGAGTTGTGCATGAGTGCAGGAGATAGCACCAATGCAGTCGTCAATGTAGCGGAGGTAGAGTTCGGGGAGTGGGCCACAGTATGCCTTGAACAAGGATTGTTCGACGTATCCCACAAAGAGGCAGGCATAGCTGGGGCCCATTTGCGTGCCCATAGTTGGGTGATTCTTCAGTAACTGTCTCCTTTTAAGTTTCTGGAAATCCGATTATAAAACTTAAATTTTTGCAACTTTGAATGCTGTTTCGCATAGATGAGCATCTCTACTATGGGAAAAATATGTTTTGCGCAATCTTTTAGAGAATTTTTCCTCTTCGTTTTCCAGGATGGCCATTGCATTCAGTCATATCCGTCGCATTTTATGATGTTAACTGTCAACTTTTCACCAACCTCCTCAAAAATGGCATGAACATTGAATTCTGTCCGCATTAACCAACCTGACCTCCCGGTGGCTCAGCATTTCAACTCCCCCTTCCATTCCATATCTGACCTCTCTGTCCTGGGTCTCCTCCATGGCCAGAGCGAGCACCACTGGAAATTGGAGGAATAGCACCTCATATTCCGCTTGGGGAGTCTGCATCTTGATGGCATGAACATTGAATTCTCCCATTTTTGTTAGCCTTTGCTGTCTCCTCCCCTTCCTATCTCTCCCTCAGCCCTCGGGCTCCTCCTCCTCCTTTTTCCTTTCTTCTTCCCATCCCCCCCCCCCCCCCCCCCCCCCCCCCCCCCCCCCCCCCCCCCCATCAGTCTGAAGAAGGGTTTTGGCCCGAAACGTTGCATATTTCCTTCGCTTCATAGATGCTGTTGCACCCACTGAGTTTCTCCAGCATTTTTGTGTACCTCCTCTAAAACAGTATTAACTTCAGATGAATAGGCAGAAGCATACTGTTAATTTATCAATTACAATTGATAATTATGGGCATTGTATTATTTTACATATTATGAGCATAAAACACTAATGTGACGGATATGACTCAATGTGATGGAAACGGTCAAGTTCGGGAGTGTCGCGTGACGGAGCTGACTAAGACCATCTTTAGGGCCAGGGTTAGAGCTAGGGCTAGGGTTAAGGCTAGGGTTAGGGTTAGGGTTAGGGCTAGGGCTAGGGTTAGGGTTAAGGCTAGGGCTAGGGCTAAGGGTTTTTGAAAAATTCAGAAGATTAGTCAAGCATGATTTCCCCTTCGTAAATCTGCGTTCAGTCCCAACAGTTTATGCTAACTTTGAGCAATCCTGTCACTGCTTTCCAAATGTGCTGCTATAACATCTTTATTAATCAACTCAAGCAACTTCCCCACTACCGACATAAGCCTGACTGGTCTATAATTCCCCATTTTCACTCTGCCTCCTTTCTTAAAAAGCAGTGTTACATTAGCTACCTTTCAGTCCACAGGAACTGATCCAGTGTCTGTCGAACATTGGGAAAACCTGGGGATTTATCTGCCTTCAGTCCCAACAGTTTACCTAACTCCATTTCCTGACTAACGTGGGTTTGCTTCAGTTCCTCCCTCCCACTAGATCCTCTGACCCCTAGTATTTCTGGGAGATTGTTTGTGTCTTCCTTAGTGAAGACAGAACCAAAGTACTCGTTTGCCATTTCTGCCATTTCCTTGTTTCCCATGATAAATTCACCTGTCTCTAATTGTAACGGACGTACATTGTCACCCATGATAAATTCACCTGTCTCTAATTGTAAGGGACGTACATTGATCTTTTCCTTTTTACATACAGAGCTTTTATTTGAAGAAGCTTTTAAAGTCTGTTTTTATAGTCCCTGCAAGCTTTCTTTCTTGCTCTTTCTTCCCCCTCTTAACTAACCCCTTTGTCCTCTGTTGAATTTTAAATTTCTCCCAGTCCTCTGGTTAGCTGCTTCCTCTGGCCAATTTATATTCCTCCTCCTTGGATTCAACACTATCCTTCATTTCCCTCGTTAGCCACGGTTGAGCCGCCTTCCCCATCTTATTTTTTCGCCAGACAGGGATAAACAATTTATGGAGTTCTTAAAGTCTTTTCCCATTGCAATGCGATCTTTAAGTCTTTGCCATTGCAAGTCCAATGTCAACCGTTTAAATATAATTTGTCAGTCTATCCTAGCCAATTCCCATCTCATACCTTCAAAGTCTCCTTTCTTTAAGTTCAGGACCCTAGTCTCTGAATTAACCGTATCACTCTCCATCCTAATGCAAAATTCCACCAAATTATGGTCACTGTTGCCCAAGCGACCTTGCACAACAAGACCATTAACTAATCCTTCCTCATTACACAATACCCAGTCTAGGATGGCCTGCCCTCTAGTCAGTTCCGCTACATATTGGCTTAAAAAACCATCCCGTATACATGCCAGGAAATCTTCCTCCTCAGCGCTGCTACCCATTTGGTGGGCCCAGTCTATATGTAGATTAAAGTCACCCATGATAACTGCTGTACCTTTGCTACATGCATCTGTAATTTCCTGCTTGATGCTATCCCCAACCTCCCTTCTTCTGTTTGGTGGTCTGTATACAACTTAACAAGCATTTTCTGCCCAGCTATTTTGCAGTTTTACCCATACCGATTCTACAGCATCCAAGCTAATGTCTCTCCTTGCTATTGCATTAACCTCCCATTTGACCAGCAATGCCACCCCACCTCCTTTTCCTTTTTCTATCCTTCCTGAATATTGAATACCCCTGCCTGTTTAGCTCCCAGC
This sequence comes from Leucoraja erinaceus, assembly GCF_028641065.1. Taxonomy (NCBI): domain Eukaryota; kingdom Metazoa; phylum Chordata; class Chondrichthyes; order Rajiformes; family Rajidae; genus Leucoraja; species Leucoraja erinaceus. The sequence goes on along the minus strand of NC_073380.1, from coordinate 31,324,780 downwards.
CTTGGTCACCCTGGAGCCATGTCGGCGTAATTCCATCTATATCATATTCCTTAACTACTAACTGCGCATTCAAATCAGCGACGTTATTACATATGCTCCCCGCATTAATGCACAAAGCTTTCAGGTTTGCTTTTCTTTTCTCTCTTCTATCTTTCGCTTCTGCCCTCCTTTTATGGCCCTCTGTCTCCTTACATTGGTTCCCATCCCCCTGCCCAGTTAGTTTAAACGTGACCTTTCTGACACTCTTTCCCGTTAACTGCACGCATACGTTATTGACCCCTCCCCTCCCCCCATGCAGTGCGCATACCGTCCAGACAGATCCACGGATGATGCGGTCTCCAAGGTTCTGCACACTGCTCTCTCTCTCACCTTGACAGCCAGAAGGAGGACCATGTGAGGATGCTGTTCATTGACTTCAGTTCAGCTTTCAATACAATAGTCCCCACCAGACTTGCTGAGAAGCAGCTGGAACTGGGGCTGAACACTCCCCTGTGTGCCTGGGTCCTGGACTTTCTCATCGCCAGGCCCCAGGTGGTCAAGTTGGGGAGGCATACCTCCAACCCCCTCACCCTGAACACGGGATCCCCCAGTGTTGCGTCCTTAGCCCTCTACTGTACTCCCTGTACACACATGACTGTGTGGTCAGGTTCAGCCTATAATCCTGTACCGACGGGCGCACATGTCTCTGTACCTTGGAAGTCTGGCATGGGATGCAGGAACGAGCCCATGCTGTGACCTGCTTCCTCAACCCATGCCAGATGAACTTCGGCCAGATGAGCCAAGGCAGAGGTGGCGCGAATGGACGGTGTGCTAGGCTGTGGATAGCGTCGAAAATCCGACGGCGCCAAGCAACCGGAACAATGCCCGTGGAGATATCGCAAAGGACTCGCATGCCAGTGGCGCCGCAAGGTACCTTAGCCAGCTTGAGACCTAATCCAGCATTGCGGTAAACCTCCATACCCCGGCATCTGCCTATTGGGCAGCGGCCAGCTCCTCATAATCTACGTCTAGACATAGCGCTGAAACTTCGGGCAGCGCTGGACGGGACAACGCGTCAGCCACAACGTTCAGCTTCCCTGCCACATGCCAAATATCGGACGCGAATTCGGAAATGTAGGTGGTGCCATTGCTGTCTGGCAGACCAGGAGTCAGATACTTTGATCAAGGTGAACGTGAGTGGCTTGTGGTCTGTGAATGTGGTGAAAGTGCGCCCCTCCAGGAAATAACGAAAATGGCGGATCGCTAGGTAGAGTGCAAGGAGCTCCCGGTCGAAAGCGCTATACTTAACTTTGGGGGCTCGTAGCTGCCTGCTGAAAAATGCCAGCGGCACCCAGCGACTACCTACGCGTTGCTCGAGGACGGCGCCTACCTCGACGTCGGAAGCGTCCACGGTGAGGGCTGTTTGGGCTGACGCCCTAGGGTGTTCTAGCATAGTGCCGTTGGCCAATGCAGTCTTAGCCCCCTCGAACGCCTTCTGCGCCTCCTTGGACCAGACCAGGTCCTTAGGCTTACCGGCCAGACATTGGAACAACGGCCGCATGATGGCGGCTGCTGATGGGATGAATCGGTGGCAGAAATTAACCATCCTGATAAACTCCTGTAGACCCTTGACCGATAGGGGCCTCAGGAAGCGACAGATAGCGTCGACCTTCTAGGGAGGTGATGCTGTGACCCAAAAATGAAATGGAACGCAATCCAAACTGGCACTTTGCGGGGTTGATCACCAACCCGTGTTTGCGCAGCCATTCGAAAAGCAGGCGGAGGTGCCTGACGTGCTCTGCCTGTGAGCTGCTGGCCACCAGAATATCATCGAGGTACTTGAATATGAACGGCAAACCCCGACCGACCTGATCCATTAACCTTTGGAACGCCTGAGCAGCGTTCTTCAGACGAAAAGACAGTGTAGGCCATTCGAAAAGGGGTGATGATGGCCGTCTTAGGGACGTCGGCGGGATGAACCGGAATTTGATTATACCCGCGAATAAGGTCAACCTTCGAGAAAAAGGTTGTGCCTTCCAGATTGGCCGAGAAATCCTGGATGTTTGGGACTGGGTACCGATCGGCTGTGGTTACCACATTCAAACGCCCGTAATCACCGCAAGGTCTCCAACCCCCGGACGCTTTAGGCACAATGTGTAGCGGGGAAGCCCAAAGGCTGTCCGACCGCCGGACATTCCCCATGTCCTCCATAAGCTGGAACTCGTCTCGTGCAATGCGCAGTTTATCGGACGGGAGACGGCGCGCGCGGGTGTGTACCGGTGGGCCCTCGGTGGGAATGTGGTGGACCACGCCATGATGGGGCGCGGCCCTGTCGAACTGGGGCGTGAGCAACCCTGGGAAGTCGGCGAGCAGGGCTGCGAAAGGTTGCTGGATCTCAGCTACCTCGTTGAGTTGCTGTAGGGGCGTGGACGGAACAAGCGGCTTGGCAGGGCACAGGTCCAACAGAGGGACCATGCGTCTGCCTCGAACATCGACTAACGGAGAACACGCGCAAGAAATCGGCCCCCAGGATCGGTTGGGCGACGTCAGCAACGATAAACTTCCACCTGTACTGGCGGGAGTCGAAATTTAAGTCCGGGGTCTGCGTACGGTAAGTGCGAATGTCACTCCCGTTAACAGCCGAGAGGACGGGTCCTACTTTACCGGCGCGAATATCTTGGGCGCTCGGAGGCAGGATGCTGGCATGGGCACCGGAGTCCACCAGAAAACGGTGGCCGGAATAGCGATCGCAGAGGTAGAGGAGTTTGTTTGGGCTGATCGCGTTTGCCTCTATGGACGATCGGCCGAGGCATTTCCCTGGTATGAGCAGGGGCTCTGACATCTTTGAGCTTCGGGCCCGTATCGTTGATGGTAGTAACACCATCAGTGTTGACGGTAGACCACTGGCCGCGGCGATGCTTCTTCGGCGCTGGGCTGGGTTTCTTCCTCCTCCCGATGTCGGCTCGGCTGCACCCGCTGAGTGACCAGGGGGCGGGCGAAAGCAAACACTTCCCACTGTGCCCACAATTCATCAGCTCTCTCCGCGAGTTGTTGCGGGTCGTTGAAATCGGCTCCGGCGAGCATTAGCTGGACCGTCAGGCATCTGCTCCAGGAACGCCTGTTCGAAAAGCAGACATGGGCGGTGCCCGTCCATCAGGGCTAACATCTTCACCATGATGGTGGATGGCCACTGGTCGCCGACACAGTCCATGTGCAGCAGCCTCGCTGCCCTGTCTCTGCGGCTGAGACTGTAAGCATGGAGCAGCAGGGCCTTCAGCCCTTCGTATTTACCGATGGACGGCGGGTCCCTGATGTAGGGCAACAGCCTCGAGGCACAGTCCTGCGGCAGTGCCCCCACCACATGGAAATACATTGTGTTGTCCGCTACGATGCGATGGAGGTGAAACTGTGCCTCAACATGGGCGAACCACACCTGAGGTTGTTCAGGCCAAAAGGCTGGGAGTTTGAAGGCCGGTGAGCCCTGCCGCGTGCTGGCTCATTCTGCGGGAACGCTGTCTTCCAGCATAATTCTCTTGTCTAACGATGGCTAGACAGGTCGGTGTCACCAATTTGGCGGTCTCAAGAACGACAACTGAAGTTTCAAACGGATCTTTAATCGAAAGTTTGGTTTTCAGTACACAGGTTCTCTAGACACGTCTGGCCACATCTGTGATCAGTGCTGAACTAACGCGCAAAAGCAAAACCACGCAAAAACAAGCAGCCCCTCCCGAGCCACGTGACCTCGGCTTCCGAGCGCCGGGTTCGATACCTGCGTGCACCAGCAGGCGCCGCTACACTATGATTATTCTACATTTATTAACGTCGAGTATTAATTTAATGTTGAGTGTTTGCCTACTTGTCTTGAAACAAGGAACAGTAGATAATATTAACTCACAAAGTGCTGGAGTAACTCTTTGCAACTCTGGTCTTTGCTTACCATATGCTGATCAAAAACTAGCCTCACCTGTATCAACCTATAACCTCAGCAAGTCAGGTAACATCTCTGGAGAAAAGGAGTAGGTGATATTTCGGGACTCACTGAGCTACTCGAGCTTTTCATGTCAATCTTCAGTTTAAACCAGAATCTGCAGTACCTTTCTACACTTTCAATCGATTACCTACAGATTTTGTCCAGACGTCCATACTTCCAGCTTTCATTCTCCACTGCCCCCCCTTCCCCGCCCCTTCCCCGCCCCAACCCCGCCCCCCCTACTCCCCTACCCTGCCCCCCCCCCCCCCCCCCCCCGCCCCAACCCCGCCCCTACCCCCCCTACCCTGCCCCTACCCCCCCCTTTGGAAGGGAGGGAGTACTCCAGTCAAGTGACCACTATAGACACTTGACCGTCCTCAGTCCACTTCCCTGAACAACAAAATTACATTGCATTTTATAGTGTTTCTTTGTCACCTTAGCACATTCCACATACATTAGTCATGGTCAGAGGTACAGGAAAAGGTTTCTACAGAATGCATCACATCAAAGGCATTTTGTCACATGGTACAAGATATATTAAAAACATTGGCCATTTGGTTTACGACATCTTACTGCAAAGAGATGACTCTAGCTCTTTCTCTCTTCCTCTCTGTCACCTCCTCCCTCATAAACATAGGACACTTGGTTTACGGCATCTTACTTCAAAGAGATGACTCAGCTCTTTCTCTCTTCCTCTCTGTCACCACCTCACTTGGGAGACAATGTTATAGTATTTATTACCTCACACACCGCAACCTGAGGCAAGCCTAATTTGAGACTAAATATAAGCTGTAAGCTAGCCCAGAAGCCAATTTAATAATATCTTCTTATATTTTAACTAATATTCGGCTTCATCACACGCAGGAACATTGGACCAAATTACAGGAAATTTTACTGGCCAATTTGCACCTTAGAATCATTTTGTTCATCTAAATTTGTAGTAATGATCATTGAGAAATTGATCCAAGCACATTCACTGTTTCCCACCTGAAACATGCCCGGCATCGCATGCCATCACCTGGAGAGCTGCAATTTTGTGACTATCAGCAGAAATTGGACTTCAAAGGTGCGTTCAAAAAACCTGCAATCATAAAAACACGAAGACCAAACCCAACAGCAGCTCTGCAAAGACACAAACACACTGCTCCCTAAATCTGCCAGCCTCAACTATAAGTCCGAAGAACCCGTCGCCTGTCCACAGATGGGAAATTAGTGCGGCAGTGGTGCAGCTAGTAGAGCTGCTGCCTCACAGTGCTAGAGACCTGGATTCGATCCTGATTTAAGTTATTGTCTGTGTGGAGCGTGCACGTTCCCTCTGTGACCGCGTGTGCTTCCTCCGTGTGCACCAGTTTCCTCCAACATCCCAAAGGCGTGCAGGTTTGAAAACTAATTGGTCTCTGTAAATTGCCCCTAGTGTGGAGGTGGTGGATATGAAGGTGGAATAATATATAACTAGGTTGAACAGGTGATCAACGGCCAGCATGGACTCGGTGGGCCGAAGGACCTGATATCCTTCTGTATCTCTGAACTAAACACGATGGCTGATCCGCTGAGTTCCTCTAGGCTGTTGCGTTCAGCTACAGCTTCTACTGCTCAGAGTTGCTGGTTGAAGCCCTAATACGCATTAATATGGATAACATAGAGATCTCTACAAGAGTCATGGATGGTACCATGTCTTGCAATGTTTGGGGGCCACACTTGCAGAATGATCGTCATATATGTGTCGATGATTGCAGGGTAGGAGTGAGACACATTCTCCCCCATCCTCCCAAGCTCCCCCTGCCCCCTGCCCCTCCCCAGCATTTTCTAAATGTTCCCTTATCTCCATGGCAACCTTGCATTTGCTCTGCAGTTGTCATGGAGAGAGATCTGACACAGTTCGGCCTTCCCCTACATTGCAGTGACAATGATGCATCTGTAAGCCTTGCAGTTGCTGCTGTTGGAAATTACAGGTAAATGCTTTTTTTTAATAAGCCCTTTTACCAATTTACTAATTTTGATTTTGTCGGTCACTGATTACACCAAAATCATTTTGAGAGAAAAAAAATCATGAGAAAATCATAGCAGCACATTGGCAGAGTTGCTGCTTCACAGAGCCAGATTTGATCCTCACTATGGGTGCTGGCTGTGAGGAGTTTGTACGTTCTCCCTGTAAGTGCATGGGTTTTCTCCAGGTGCTCCAGTTTCCTCCCACATTCAAAAGATGAGCAAGTTTGTAGGTTAATTGGCTTCTGCAGAATGATAATCCATCTCAGTACTCATTTAGGCAAGTCCCAAGCTATAAATAATTTTCCCCCACCCTCAATCCCCCTCCCCCAACCTTTTTAACGCGATTAGTATATTGATTATTGTGTTGCTTTCAAATTTTCTCAGAAGCCTGAACAAATATTCTGCAAAAGCAAAGAAATGGTCTTGGTACAGGGTCTTGGTGAGACCACACCTGGAGTATTGCGTACAGTTTTGGTCTCCAAATCTGAGGAAGGACATTATTGCCATAGAGGGAGTGCAGAGACGGTTCACCAGACTGATTCCTGGGATGTCAGGACTGTCTTATGAAGAAAGACTGGATAGACTTGGTTTATACTCTCTAGAATTTAGGAGATTGAGAGGGGATCTTATATAAACTTAAAAATTCTTAAGGGGTTGGGCAGGCTAGATGCAGGAAGATTGTTCCCGATGTTGGGGAAGTCCAGGACAAGGGGTCACAGCTTAAGGATAAGGTGGAAATCCTTTAAAACCGAGATGAGAAGAACTTTTTTCACACAGAGAGTGGTGAATCTCTGGAACTCTCTGCCGCAGAGGGTAGTTGAGGCCAGTTCATTGGCTATATTTAAGAGGGAGTTAGATGTGGCCCCTTGTGGCTAAGGGGATCAGGGGGTATGGAGAGAAGGCAGGTACAGGATACTGAGTTGGATGATCAGCCATGATCATATTGAATGGCGGTGCAGGCTTGAAGGGCCGAATGGCCTACTCCTGCACCTAATTTCTATGTTTCTATGTCTTAGTCAATAACAAGAAATTGCATTTAGATAGCGTCTCCAACCAGTCAAGCTTTCCACGTGGACAGGTGGGAGAGTTATAAAACAGTATTTGGTAGGAAGGAAACGTTACAGCGACTGAGTAAAAGATTGGTCAAATGGTAGGTTCAATGAAGATCGGGCGAGGGGGATTGGGGGTGGGGGAAAAGTATCTATAGCTTGAGACTTGCCTAAATGTGTACTGAGATGGATTATCATTCCACACCATATTTCTTAGACCGTTTATGCAATTATCACAACATTATGCTGGATATGGATAAAATGACTATGTATGGTACATAGAAACATAGAAAATAGGTGCAGGAGTAGGCCATTCGGCCCTTCGAGCCTGCACCGCATATGATCATGGCTGTACATGCTTGTAAATTAGTAAAACAAATGTTCTTCTTTAGGTACTGTTGTTTCTGGGATGGGGTGACTGATTACTAGAGCCAGGATGTTTAGGCGCTAAAAATCTCTGTAATAGGCAGGCAAAAAGGCAAAATAAAATTACAAAAAAGGCCTGAAAAAAGCATTTATTGACAAAAAAGGCATAAAGAGGCATTTATTTCCACCACCAAAATATGGTTAAAAATGATAATTACAAAGGTATACTACATTAAATGACCAAAGTTGCCTGGTTGCACAGAACTACCAGCATTTTTTCAAATTATCTGGTGTTAAACTATGCCGTCTGTCAGACAGAATATGCTACAGTTGTGAAAAACTTCTTTCTACCCCAGCTGAGGTCACTGGTGCATTCCTGAAACAAGCTACAAACTCTACATTCATGTCGATATCTTGTGCATTACAACTACCTTTGAGAAATTTAGTTATGTTTTGTACTTCTTCAAGATCTTTGCTAGCTAAAATCCCCCTCTCACATTTTCCTTGTATGTCTTTACCTACATCGCCAGGAACTTTAAGTACAAAGTCCAGCAAGTGAAGATGTAGACAACTGAACAATAGTTGTGCTTTATGACTTCTCCAATACTTCCAATGTCAAGAAATACTTCTTTGATGGTTGACCTGCCTCCAGTTTACCGATGACCACATTGGCAACATATCTCCCCACAGCATTGATTGTCTCGTTTAATGAGATCCATATTTTGATGCATGCAACTTCGTCTATAATTTTCTGCACAACATACTGCACAATTGCTGTCAACATGATTTTTCTGTAATGATGATTCGCTTGGTATAGGTTCCTCTGTGTATTTCCCTAAAAAACCTCTGAGAGATTTGTTTTCCAATTTCCACAGTGGAATTCCAGCATCAATGAATGCTTTGCACAGATCACTTGAAAACTCAGATTTGCGATTGGAGCCAGCAGTAAATGTTGTGAGGAGACAAGCTTGCGTATTTCCCACCTTCAATTTCTCTGCCATCGACTTGTGTTTAGCTGTCTGTACATGCTGGAAGACTAAATATTTCTTCTCGTGATTCACTGCTTTCTCACATATTGTGCAAAACTGCACACAGTTGTCTGGAGAGAATATATCACTCCCGTACACTCTCACCAAATTGTTCAGTTTTTACAAGGCGTTGACTTGACTTTAGGCATTTTGACGCTTGCAGGGGTAGATCCTACAGCAGCAGGGATGCAGACCTCTACAGACAAGCAAGTACAAGCTGAGAAGAGGAGACAGAGCTGCCAAGGAAAGGCACTCTGAAAAGTTGAGGAGCATGTTCTCAGCAAATGACTCTTCTTCACTGTGGAAGGGCTTGCAAGAAATCACAAGCTCCAAGAGGAAACCCCCCCGCTCCTTGGGCAATTGTCAGCTGACCAATTACCTGAACGCGTTCTACTGCAGGTTCGATAAACAGAAACTTAACCCTGGTACCCCACACCCCATCCACAACCAACACCTCACACCTACTCACAGGCTTGACTCCAGTTTGAAAAGACTTTGGTTATATGGTTATATTGACTCCAGTTTGAATAGACTAGGTCTTTCCCCACCTACTCCTCCCCAATCACCACTTCACACCTACTTAAAGCATGATTCCAGTCTGCAAAGACTGGACCCTTTCCCACCCATCCCTCTCCAAACACCACTTAACACCCACTTACAGCCGGGTTTCACCCTGGTGCTGTAAAATTTCTTGTAATGTTATGTTAAAATGGCAAAAAAAAAGGCTGATTTATAGGCCATTCTCACGGGGCGACTTGACGCAAGATGTAACCAGAGTGAAGTGGTCGTGGTGTAGCACGATATCACACAATATAACGGGGGGGGGTAGATAAAGAGTTCCCACGGTACTTGGCATTTCTGTTATTGGTCTGAGTGACTTGTCCGTCTCCCGAGCTTTCCCGTTAAATCTTGAATGAACATTGCGAACTGTGAAGTGTCACGTGGCACAAATGATGTCACTTTTTTTTCACACACTATAAATATCCTCCCTTGGTTGAATTGGCTCATTTGGAGACATGCCTGTACTAATGCCGTGACTTTACTGCAGGAAGATGCCACATTACTTAGACGATGTTAGTTGCGCCCAAGTTTAAATTTCCGACGTGTGTTTCAGAGTAAAGAGTCAGCGCAGAATCCTTGATAATCAAAAACTGTCTGAATCAGCAAGTTAGACACAAAATGCTGGAGTAACTCAGCGGGCCAAGCAGCATCTCTGGAGAAAAGGAATAGATTCCATTTTTGGTCGGGACCCTTCTTTGGGATGATTGTAGGGGGGAGCTGGAAGCAAGGAAAGACCGGGACAAATCAGGGCCAACAACAGATGACCTCAGCAGGGTACTTTGAAGAGGGGTCCCGACCTGAAATGTCGCCTAACCCTTTCCTCCAGAGATGCTGCCTGACCCATTGAGTCACTCCAGCACTTTATGTCTATATTTGGTTCCCTGATAGGCCAATTGTTGGCTAGGGATAGTGTGATCCCAAGAGGGAACCATCGTTGCAAACCTTGGACTGGTTAACCGACATTTACTGCATGGGGGAGGGGGGGGTGGGGCGAGGGCGAGGGAGGTGGAGAGAGAGAGAGAGAGTGTAAGTTACCTAAAATTAAATAATTCAATGTTCATAGTGAACACAGACACAAAATGTTGGAGTAACTCAATGGGTCAGGCAACATCTCTGGAGAAAATGAACAGGTGGCGTTTGTGTCTATCTTCGGTAAAAACCAGCATCCGCAGTTCCTTCCTGCACAATGGATCTCAGTGTCAAGTCTCTGACTCCCGTTGGCAGGCCATTCGGCCCACAGCCCGCCCAGCGATGACTAACCCATGTCACAGGGGGATGGTGTGAAGGCGGAGTTAGACAGAGCTTGATTAATGTTACGGTTGGGGAATGGGCCATAATATGGCCAGGGAAACGCTGTTATTCGTGACGCCACCCCTCCGCCCTTTCCCAGCTGTTCTCAATCGCACCCCTGGCCACACAAAAATTTATACTTTAAGAAGGAATACACGGAACATTTAAACTCAGAACGCTTCTAACAGAGTGAGCCATGTGAGCACTTTGATCATTCTCCCTGTATTTGCATTTGACAAAATAGTCGGAAAAAAATGTTTAAAAGTGTTCATACCTTTTGCTATGCCTAATTGGCCCTTACCTCTGCGAAAATAGTCTGATATTTGTAGGTGAAATGTCACCAACAATAATTGATTCTATTATTAATTGACTAATAATTGACTCTATTAGCGTAAAGATGCAATTCTGATCTAATATTATCAATGCCTCTGTCTTTGGAAGCAACACCAGCAATTTATTAAGGGTTACACAGAAAAGCTGGAGAAACTCAGCGGGTGCAGCAGCATCTATGGAGCGAAGGAAATAGGCAACGTTTCGGGCCGAAACCCTTCTTCAGACTGATCAGGGGTGGGGGTGGGTGGGGACAAGAAAGGGAAAAGGAGGAGTAGCCGGAAGGCTGGAGGGTGGGAGGAGACAGCAGGGGAGCTGAGGAAGGGGAGGAGACAGCAATTTATTAAATCTGACTACATGCGGCACAGTGGTAGAGTTGCTGCCTCACAGCCCCAGAGACCGGGGTTCGATCCTGACCATGGGTGCAGTCTGGATGGAGTTTGTATGTTCTCCCTGTGACCGCGTGGGTTTTCTCCGAGTGCACCGGTTTCCTCTCACACTCCAGAGATTACAGGCTTGTAAGTTAATCGGCTTTGGTAACATTGGAAAATTGTCCCTGGAGTGTATAAGAATAGGTGGTCGGCGCGGACTCGGTGGGCCGAAGGGCCTGTTTCCGCGCTATATCTCTAAAATCTGAAGTTAGGTAATATTCAAGATTCAAGATTCAAGATTCAATTTATTTGTCATTTGGACCCCTTGAGGTCCAAACGAAATGACGTTTCTGCAGCCATACCTTACAAACAAATAGACCCAAGACACAACAACACAACATAATTTACATAAAACATCCATCACTCGAATGGTGGCGGAACCCTTCTTCGCTGTGAGTCTGAAGATGGCCGAAAAATCACCTATCTCCAGAGATGCTGCTTGACTCGCTGAGTTACTCCCCCCCCCCCCCTGTCCCCCCCCCCCCCCCAGCATGTCAGTTCACTCCTTACAGCCCCCGGCTGGCGAATGGCGATTGGTCCCGTCCGGACCCTGCTTTGGGAAAGCCATCGCCGGTGTCGTGCAAGGTCGCACACCGGGTCTTGACGTTGGAGCCCCCGGCGTCCGCTCGCAGAGTCCCGCGGCCATTCCAAGCCGCGCGGGGCGGTGCTGTAAGGTCCCGCTCCAGGAGCTCTTCGACCCCGCAACTCGGGCGGGAAAAGTCGCCGTTCCGGGAGCCCTGAAAAACGGTCTCCCTCCAGGGACCCGCGGGCTCCCGGTGTCGCCGTCCGCCAGACCCGCAGTTGCAGCCTCCGAATCTCCGGAGGTCGGGCCGCAGCAGCAGCAGCGCTCCACCACCGCTCCACCCACTCCGGACTCGGCCAGCTCCGCGACGGTGAGGTGAGGAGAGTCGTCGGCACCAGAGCCCCCGGTCTTCTCCTGTTGGAGGCCGCTCCTCATTGCAGCCCCAACGACAACGGAGACTCCGACAAAGAAAAGGTCGGGTCTCCCGTGCAGGGGGAGAGATTAGAAGTTTCCCCCCCTGTTCCCCCCACCCCCACCCCCCCCCCCCCCCCCCCCCCCCCCCCCCCCCACACACACACACACCCCCCAACAAAAAATAACAAAAACTACATAAAAACATAGACAAAAAATAATAAAAACGCAGACGGGCTGCAGAGGCCGCTGCTGACGAGAGTCGCGCCGCCTACCATCAACTTATTCATGAGTTATGTTAAGAAAATAACTATAATCTTTAAAATGGACTTTACTGAAAGGTTCCGCTGACTTACTTCAGGTAATGTCTAAAGGAACTGCAGATGCTGGTTAATACACACAAAAGGACACAAAATGTTGGTGTAACTCAGCAGGTAAGTCAGATCTGGGAAGAAAAACATAAAAAGCTGTAGTAAGTCATGGGGTCAGGCAGCATCTCTGGAGAAAAATAATAGGTGGCGATTCGAATTGGAACCCTTCTTCAGACATCCTAATCGGAATTGAGTCTGAAGATGTGTCTCGTCCCGAAACATCACCTATTTTTCTCCAGAGATGCTGCTTGACTCGCAGAGTTACTCCAGCTTTTTGTGTCTGTCTTCGGTTTAAACCAGCATGTGCAGTTCACTCCTTACACGGGTCTCTGGAGAACATTGATTGGTAGCGTTCCGGACACTGCTTCGGAAAGGCATCGATCGCTAGTCGGCGAGGACTCCGAGCTGTATCTCTCAAAGAAGTACATGTGAAAAATTTCTCATGGACCATAAAAATGCGGAACCTTTCAGTAAAGTCCATTTTAAAGATTATAGTTATTTACTTAACATAACTCATGAATAAGTTGATGTCCATATGCGGATGCAAATCTTTATTTTTTTAATTCAATCCCACAGAAGACAATTTTTACTCACCTTCTGTCCCCTCTGTCCAGCTTCCGGATATCGTACTGGCCACTACGTGCATATAATGTTGCAATGTTCAACCACAAGTGTACAAGTCACTCTTGGAGAAATTCAAGCTTGCTTGAATTTTCTCCCTAGTCACCAAGTTACACGAGTACCTGCCGTTAGCGCCACGGTGGTCCACGGTGGTCCACGAATGCCATACGGTTATCGCACGAGGTTCCCACGATGTTCAACTCTGGTTAACTCTTGCGTCAAGTCGCCCCGTGAGAATGGCCTATTAGGCACTCAATCGTGAAAAAAGCATAATCATCCTGAAATCATCAAAAAAGGCATGAAAAGGCACATGGCATTTATGGCAAAGTCCTGGCTCTACTGATTACAAATAACCTACATTCTATATTTTGTCATACAGAGTGTTCTTATTTCCATCATGAACATTCAATAGTGATATAGGACACCAGGTCCTACTATGGTAAACTCACGAGCTACTACGGTATAACTAGGAGTTAAAAAGTATCACATTTTTCCATCCCGAGTATTAGCGCTAAGAGACGTCCCGAGCTACGTGCTTACCACAACTTTGATTTTTATTTAAACTCGTGAGAGCTCTTGGGTGAACTCGCACAGTGGGACAGGGCTTTCAGACTGTGACCGCAAGTGAGATCCACATCTGGAGACTGGGGGAGGATTGAAAAGGAAACCTTCATTCCCTCTGGTGACTTCACGTCCTGATTGTCCCAAGATGTTCATTGAAACGACCCAGTTCTGGACTGTTAAGATGCTACACTTCACTGTTGCTGCATGCCCAGGCCCAGTTTGATACAATCCCATGAGTTTTACCATAATTGCTGATTCTCAATAAAATTCATCATTCTTCTGAAATGTTAAAATCTTGGAATTGGAAGAAGGGTCCAACCCAAAATGTTACCCACCCATGTTCTCCAGAGATGCTGCTTGCCCCACTGAATTACTCCAGCAATGTGTCTTTTTTTTGGAAAACAGCATCTGTAGTTCCTTATTTCTATAGGAGAGACTACTTGCCTTCTTACCATCTATAAGCATCATACATTGCAGTCCTTCTTGTAATCATTTAAAAATCTATTCATGTTCATTTTCCAGGCTTTATATGTCAATAAACACAATGACCTATAAAGATGACAAAATCATTGTTCTTTCATATACCAAAAAGCTAATGATTACACAATGGCATTAAAGAGGCTATTCAAGCCATTGAGTCTATGCCAGCTCTCGGGAGAATCCACTTTTGTCACGGTGATCTGTTCTCTCTCTCATGTACATTAACACCGTACTCCAACGCATCACCGGTTCCTCGCTCCCCTCCATTGAGTCTGTCCAAAGCAAGCGCTGTCTGCGGAGGGCGCTCAGCATCGCCAAGGACTGCTCTCACCCCAACCATGGACTGTTTACCTTCCTACCATCCGGGAGGCGCTACAGGTCTCTCCGTTGCCGAACCAGCAGGTCGAGGAACAGCTTCTTTCCGGCGGCTGTCACTCTACTCAACAACGTACCTCGGTGACTGCCAATCACCACCCCCCCCCGGACACTTATTATTATTTATTCAAATCGTTTGCTATGTCGCTCTTCCAGGGAGATGCTAAATGCATTTCGTTGTCTCTGTACTGTACACTGACAATGACAATTAAAATTGAATCTGAATCTGAATCTGAATCTGATTCTCCTATCAGTCACTTGAGGGTAATTAACAGTGGTTGATCAACACAACAACCAGTAGGCCTAGATATGGTAGGAAACTGGAACACCTAGAATAAGCTTGTGCAGTCACTGGGAGAATGTACAAACCAGATGTACCCAAAGTCTGGTTCAAAACAGGGCTGGTTTAGGATCAACAGCTCTAACAACCAGATACTCTAAACTCCAGCAAAATCCAGGAGGAACTGAGCAGGTCAGCAGCATCTATGGAGGGAGTGAACAGATGACGTTTCGGCTCGGAACCCTTCTTCAGTCCCGACATGTAACGTCGCCTGTCCATTCCCTCCCCAGAAGTTTGGTTTGGTTTGGTTTAGTTGAATTTATCGTCACGTGTACCAAGGTACAGTGTAAAGCTCTTTGTTGCATACTATCCCGTCAGTGGAAAGACTATACATGATTACAATCGAGCTATCCATAGTGTACAGATACAAGATAAAGGGGATAATGTTTAGTGCAAGATAAAGCCCAGTAAAGTCCAATAAAAGATAGTTTGAGGGTCGCCAACAATGTAGATCAAGAGTCAAGAGTCAAGAGTCAATTTAATTGTCATTTAGACCCCTTGAGGTCCAAACGAAATGCCGTTTCTGCAGCCATACATTACAAACAAATAGACCCCAGACACAACATAATTTACATTTTACATAAACATCCATCACATTTCTGTGATGGAAGGCCAAAAAAAAAACTTATCCCCCCACTGCACCCCCCCCCCCCCCCCCCCCCCCCCCCCTCCGATGTCAGAGTCAAAGTCAAAGCCCCCGGCTGGCGATGGCGATTGTCCCGTGGCCATTAAAGCCACGCCGGGTGGTGCGAGGTCGCACACCGGGTCTTGGTGTTAGAGCCCCCGGCGTGCGCTCGCAGAGTCCCGCGGCCATTCCATGCCGCGCGGGGCGGTGATGTTAGGCCCCGCTCCAGGAGCTCTTCGACCCCGCAGCTCGGGCGGGAGAAGTCGCCGTTGCAGGAGCCCTGAAAAGCGGTCTCCCTCCAGGGACCCGCGGGCTCCCGGTGCCGCCGCCCGCAGACCCGCAGTTGCAGCCTCCGCATCAGCATCAGCAGCAGCAGCAGCAGCAGCAGCAGCAGCAGCAGCAGCAGCAGCAGCAGCAGCAGCGGCGCTCCACCACCGCTCCACCCGCTCTGGACTCGGCCAGCTCCGCGACGGTGAGGTGAGTCGGCACCAGAGTCCCCGGTCTTCTTCTGTTGGAGGCCACACCTCATTGCAGCCCCAACGACAACGGAGACTCGACAAGAAAAGGTCGGGTCTCCCGTGCAGGGAGAGATTTAAAAGTTGCCCCCTCCCTCCCACACACACACCCCAACAAAAAATAACAAAAACTACGTATAAACATAGACAAAAAATAATAAAAACGCGGACGGGCTGCAGAGGCCGCTGCTGACGAGAGTCATGCCGCCTACCGGGTCCTCATCCAGGTAGTCAGATGGTAGGTCAGGACTGCTCTAGTTGGTGAGATAAGGATGGTTCGGTGGCCTGATAACAACTGAGAAGAAACTGTCCCTGAATCTGGAGATGTGCGTTTTCACACTTCTGTACCTCATGCCTGATGGGAGAGGGGAGAAGAGGGAGTGTCTGGGGTGTGACTCATCCTTAATTATGTTGGTAGCCTTGTATGAAGTGTAGTTGGAGTGAATGCCAGGGAGGTTGGATTGTGTGATGGACTGGGCTGCGTCCACAATTCTCTGCAATTTCTGGCATTCCAGGATGGAGCTGTTCCCAAACCCTGCTCCTGACCCACCGAGTTCCTGCTCCTGACCCACTGAGTTCCTCCAGCACTTTGTGTTTTGCTCAAAATTCCACCAACTGTAGTTTCTTGTGTCTGCTAAACCCGAACTATTCGCAGAGTTTAAGGGTTTTTTTCTCCAGTCTTCTCCTTATAAGACCATTAGCTTCCTGCGAAGGCATCTGTTCTGTTTATCCTTTGAATTCAGGGATCAATTTGTTTGACCTCCAGTAGACAAGTCTTTCTTTGGAATAGAAAGTGTCATAATCCAGGTGTGGTAAGGATTTATAATTATCATTACATTTCTAAACCTGTTTGGTGATTCGTAACTTTCTTCCCATATAGTAGTGTATTGATCATCTAGAAAATGAAGGTGATGAAATAAAGCATTTACTTTTGATTGTTATGAAATATTGTTTATTAAAGGTACATTAAAACTGCTTATCTGGCCATAAGGCACCATTTCTTAAGCCACATCATTATTTCAATAGTCGTACTATACAGTATTAGTAGAGAGTAACACAGACATTGTACCCATTCAATCGGCATGTTCTACATGGGGCCAGCCCAATCTAAAAAAAATTAAAATATATTTGGCATAAAATAAGATACACTTGAATGACAAAATACCTAAACTATTCCAGCTGTGTCAAGTCACCAAAAACATTGTTGTTCCTATTGGTGAAGACGTATGTGAAAATAAATTCTTGAATCGCAACTGATTGATTCGGAGAATAGATTTGCCTTTACAATGGTAGTCACATTTTCCAATGTCACATGAGCAACATGCAGATTCATTTGCACTATCTATATAATTACAAATGCATCAAAATCAAAATTTAGTTGGGATGTTTTTATACAAAGTTACACCAGAGAACCATAACATTCAGTCATCATTCTGAAAGACTACATGATATCAAATCAAGACAGTTAAAGAAATCAAAGGCAGCAAAGATTCAATAATTATACAACAAGATATGTTGCAGTATACATTTATGTTACAGTTATACAACACATCAATGAGGCTGTAGAAAGATGCCATTAAGTTGGAGCGGGTGCAGAGAAGATTTATGAGGATGTTGCCAGGGCTCGAGTTGTAGGGAGAGGTTAGACAGGTTAGTACTTTATTCCTTGGAGTGCAGGAGACTGAGAGGTACATAAAATCATGAAGGGAATAGATAGGGTGAATGCATAGTCTTTTTCCCAGTGTGGAGAATCAGGAATTAGAGGACATAGTTTGCTCTTACCTGTATAACTTGCAAACATAATTCACATTTCCAGGTTCAGGGTCTGTAGAGTTCATTAACAAATCTCCAGTTTAAATGCTGAGGAAGATCTACAATCACTTCAATGACCAAATGATCTCTAGAAGGTGTTGCACGGTGTCAATCTCTGATTCACACCCGCCTACTTAGCGAAAGCTAATGGAAATTAAACAGAAAAGGGAGGAGATATGTTTACACTCTCCAGTTTACAAAGGTAACTGGATAAAATTTTGGAATAACTAGTTAAGTTTACTTTCGATATCATTCTACCTTGAATCATTACTTGATTTAACATAATTTAATGGCTGGCATTTATGGTACACCACGATGATTCAGAAACTGGTAGGACCATTATATTATGTTAATTAAAGTAATGATTCAAGGTAGAATGATATTGAAAGTAAACTTACCTAGCTATTCCAAAATTTCATCCAGTTACCTTTGAGAAGCAAACCATTCAGTGTCATTGGAAGGACCTGGATTGTAGGATGGAATGGTTCTTTCAAGTTTTAGCAAGATAAAGGCCAAGTGCAAAATCAGTTTGGAGCAGTTTCAATCCAGATCCAAATATAGGTCTGCATCAATAATCTATTCATAGTTCAACACCAACTTGGACAAAATCAGCAGTCATACTCAACTGGCCCTCAAGAATAGCCAGTTATAGTGTGCAGTTTTGGTCTCCAAATTTGAGGAAGGACATTCTTGCTATTGAGGGAGTGAAGCGTAGGTTCACGAGGTTAATTCCCGGGATGGTGGGACTGACATATGTTGATAGAATGGAGCGGCTGGGCTTACATACTCTGGAATCTAGAAGGATGAGAGGGGATTCCTATTGAAACATATAAGATTATTAAGGGATTGGACACGCTAGAGGCAGGAAACATGTTCCCGATGGTGGGGGGAGTCCAGAACCAGGGGCCATAGTTTAAGAATAAGGAATAGGCCATTTAGAATGGAGATGAGGAAAAACGTTTTCACTCAGAGAATTGTGAATCTGTGGAATCCTCTGCCTCAATAGACAATAGACAATAGGTGCAGGAATAGGCCATTCGAGCCAGCACCGCCATTCAATGTGATCATGGCTGATCATCCACAATCAGTACCCCGTTCCTGCCTTCTCCCCATATTCCCTGACGCCACTATCTTTAAGAGCCCTATCTAGCTCTCTCTTGAAAGTATACAGAGATCCGGCCTCCACCGCCCTCTGAGGCAGAGAATTCCACAGACTCACAACTCTCTGTGAGAAAAAGTGGTTCCTCGTCTGTGTTCTAAATGGCTTACTCCTTATTCTTAAACTGTGGCCCCCGGTTCTGGACTCCCCCAACATCGGGAACATGTTTCTTTGGTGTTAGGAAGATGGTTCAGGATTTAACATATGGAACACATTGAGCCATCTGTACTTAGAGCATTATTTGTTTCATCTTTTGAACCTACTACTTCTTTGTAAATTAAGATGTGATTATTTTTCCCATTCATAAAGACTGTGTCCATTAATACTATATTCCATCAACCTACCCACCCACACTCTCTTCTAAACTTCTCTTCTGAAGCCACTGATACATATTGGGGATCGACCAGCCACTTCTAGTATAGGAACATATTCAATGAGTTGGGCAAACTATGTATCCTTACTAACAACGAAACTCCATTCTGTTGAATAGGAATCACTTACTAGTAAAAATCCTGACATAATTTCTCCAGATGCCTATTCACATTCAAGTTCAAATCAGATTGCAGTAAAAGTAATTGTTCCATCTTTATGAAATTCATACCACATTGCCATACACAAATAATCTCTGGATTATTTTAGGATACATTTTAATTTTTATATGGCCATGCATCTTAACAGATTTTAAATATGGAACGTCATTAGGAATAGGAGTAGAATTGGGCCATTCGGCCCATCAAGTCTATTCCGCCATTCAATCATGGCTGATCTAGCTCTCCCTCTAAACTCCATTGTCCTACCTTCACCCCATAACCTCTGACACCTGTACTAATTAAGAAAGGTTCAAAGTCAGTTTTTGCCTTTGACAGTGTATTTAGTTAGTAATTCTTGAAAATCTTAAAAAAGTGCCATTTAAAATTGAGGTTAACATTACAGATAAAGTATTTACCTTTAGATCAGGCACATTAATTAGTATCATAGCAAATGAAAAACATAATTTGTGTCTGGATATTTGCAAAGTGGATTAAAAAAAAACTTCAATCACTGCACTCAGAAAGCAAGCAGAAAGTCCAGAAAAGAAATCTGAAGATGAACAAAGGGAATAACTGGCATTTTAATGCTGGCATTCATAGTGCATCTATTCTCTGTGGAACTCCTTACAGGAACCTAATGAAAGCAGGTCAACAGTGTGCTGGAATGAAAGAGCCAGCAGTCCAACAATTTGCAACTGACCTTGAGACTGCGAAATAATTCAAACAATAACACAAAAACAAGTATTGTTTTTCTTTTTTTCCCCCGTTTAACTGCTTGGTCCGAGGGTGATGATTCTATACTGCTGCTTGGCCTTGTTCTCCAGCAAAACTCAGCAGCAACGCTTACTAGATTGTACTGTGTGCCTTCCGACTTTGAATGCTCCATTGCTGCTGATCTGAGCGGGATCCAGAGGTGGAATTTGCTGACCTGAAAAGGCAGAGTAAGATTAGTACTGATCATTGATTAAAGATCTCTGTGGCTCTATCAGGTGGGACTAGTGAAGGTCGGCATGGGCAAGTTGGGCCGATGGTCTGTTTCTGTGCTATATGTCTCTATGACTTGTTACACATGGTACAAACAGTTTTAACATCTCACAGATTCTGGGTTTACTGGAATAATAGCTCATGAACTCTCATATGTAGCAGATAGGGACACAGTGCTGATATAACTCAGTGGGTCAGACAGCATCTCTGGAGAAAAAGGATGTGACATTTCGGGTCAGAACCCATCTTGAGACGATATGTTCATATACAACATTTGTGTAGAAATGTCATCTCCCTTTTCATTAAGAGATTTATGTAATTGAGTTTAGTTTAGTCGAGAGCTACCGCATGGGAACAGGTCCGTTCGCCATCCGAGTCCATGCTGACCATTGATTGCCCTTCACACTAGTTATCCCACTACACACGTTAGGGGCAACCTACAGAGGCCAATTAACCTACAAACCCACATGCCTTTGGAATGTGGGAAGAAACCCATCGCGGTCACAGGGGGAACGTGCAAACTCAACACAGACTGCACCCGAGGTCAGGATCGAACCTGGGTCTCTGGGGCAGTGTGGCAGTAGCTCTACTGTGCAAGTTCTTTAGTATTTCTAGTTCCGGTTACACGGCGATCAGCCTGTAGCCAAGGCAGTAAACTCTCGACTGTTGCAACGATATATGGAAAATCATACCAAGCCAACCAACATGTCCCATGTAAGCTAGTCCCATATGCCGGCACTTAGCCCATATCTCTCTCAACCTTTCCTATCCATGTACCTGTCCAAGTATCCATTAAATGCTGTCATAACTGTCGCAACTACATTCCTGATATCTTGAGGAGCGTCCGTATTATGATTGGATGTCCTAAGGCATATGTAGGTAGATAAATCTCCTGGGCCTGATCAGGCACATCCAAGGACACAATGAGAAGATAGAAAATAAATTATAGTAGCCCTAGCTGAGATATATCTTTAAAACTTCATTCCCTGCATATCCTTGTGCCAATCCTTGCCACAGAAGGCTGTGGAGGCCAAGTCAGTGGATATATTTAAGGCAAAGGTAGATAGATTCTAGATTAGTACGGGTGTCAGAGGTTATGTGGAGGAGGCAGGAGAATGGGGTTAGGAGGGAGAGATTGATCAGCCATGATTGTATGGCATAGTAGACTTGATGGGCCGAATGGCCTAATTCTTCTCCTACCACTGACTTAAAAGCCTCTTAAACGCCATAATAATATCTGCCTCCACCACCATCCCTGGTAGCTTGTTTCAGGCACTCACCCCCTCTGTGTAAAAAAACATATCCCACACATCTGCTTTACATTTTCTTGCTCTCAGCTTAAAGCTACAAGGCGGCACAATGACACAGCGGTAGAGTTGCTGCCTTACAGTGTCAGAGACCTGATTCGAACCTGACTGCGGGTGCTCTCTGTACAGAGTTGGTACGTTCTCCCCGTGACAGCGTGGGTTTTCACCGGATGCTCCGCTATCCTCCCACGCTCCAAAAACGTACAGGTATGTAGGTTAATTTGCTTGATAAAATTGTAAATTGTAAATTGTCCCGAGTGTGTAGGATAGTGTTAGTGTACGGGGGAATCACTGGTCGGCACGGACTCGGTGGGCCGAAGGGCCAGTTTCCACACTGTATCTGTAACTAAACTCTATGCCATTTTTTGTATATTTGATATTTCCATCCTGGGAAAAAGACTCTGACTGTCCAAACAATTTACATCTCTCATGTTTATATACTTCTATCAGGTCTTTCCTCAACCTCCGATGTTCCAGAGAAAACAAACCAGCCACAGTGTAAGTATGTGTCATCTATGGTTGACAAGTGGGGGTTAATGTTTGTCTATTGCTTTACAATTGTTTACTTATGTTTGGTTACTTCATATATGAAGTTTGTATGTGTATAATAGTTGTATGTATATATATGTCTGTAGGTATTATGGGAAATTGACTTGGGGTAGTATTATTATTATTAATTAATTGATTTTTAAATATGGTAGAAGTGTTGGGGAAAAGGGGTGAGATTTAATAAGTTATTCTTTTTCTCACTCCTTTTCGAGCTTGTACAGACACAGAGTTGGACATTGGAAATTTGCTTTTTGTTCTTTTCATTGCTTGTAAATATTGATTGTAATGTCCAATTGTTTGATAATTTCGATTTTGTTACTATTAATGTCTTTAATGTCTTTACTTGTTCGGAATAAATAAAATAAATAAATAAAATAAATAAATCTACAACGTACTTTTCACCATTGCTGGCCTCCATCCCCATTCGTTTTTTTCACTGCCTGCTGCACCTGCAAGTAGGCATGCAGGTGCAGCAGGCAGTGAAAAAAGCGAATGGTATGTTAGCATTCATAGCAAAACGATTTGAGTATAGGAGCAGGGAGGTTCTACTGCAGTTGTACAGGGTCTTCGTGAGACCACAAATGGAGTATTGTGTACAGTTTTGGTCTCCAAATCTGAGGAAAGACATTCTTGCCTTAGAGGGAGTGCAGAGAAGGTTCACCAGACTGATTCCTGGGATGTCAGGACTTTCATATGAAGAAAGACTGGATAGACTCGGTTTGTACTCGCTAGAATTTAGAAGATTGAGGGGGGATCTTATAGAAACTTACAAAATTCTTAGGGGGTTGGACAGGCTAGATGCAGGAAGATTGTTCCCGTTGTTGGGGAAATCCAGGACAAGGGGTCACAGTTTAAGGATAAAGGGGAAATCCTTTAGGGCCGAAATGAGAAAAACATTTTTCACACAGAGTGGTGAGTCTCTGGAACTCTCTGCCACAAAAGGTAGTTGAGGCTAGTTCATTGGCTATATTTAAGAGGGAGTTAGATGTGGCCCTTGTGGCTAAAGGGATCAGGGGGTATGGAGAGAAGGCAGGTACAGGATTCTGAGTTGGATGATCAGCCATGATCATATTGAATGGCGGTGCAGGCTCGAAGGGCCGAATGGCCTACTCCTGCATCTATTTTCTATGTTTCTATGTTAATGAATAGAGTGACGAAGCATGTGACAGATTTCCCAGCATTTTCAAAACCAGGGGAAGATGGAGTTTTGTTGTCAAACACCATGAGCAAAGATAGACACAAGGTGCTAACTCAACGGGTCAGGCAGCATCTCTGGAGAAAAAGGTTGGATGACGTTTTGGGTCGGGACCCTTCTTCAGACTGAAAGTATATAGTGGAGGGGGGGAGGGAAAGTGAAGAGTTGGAGGCAAGAAAAGAGCAGAACAAATCAGGGCCAACCACAAATGACCTCAGGCAGGGCGGTGCATAGTAGGTCCATTATTGGCTAGGGAAGGTGATCTCGAGAGAAACAATGTGGAGATCTGTGCAGCTGGTAAAATGACTAGGGAGCAGGAAGGGGGCAAGAAGGGGGGGGGGGGGGAGGAGGGGGTGAGATGAAGTTCCACAAAATTGGAGAATTCAATGTTCATACTGATGGGTTGTGTACTAGCTAAGCAAATTATTTTCTACATGGAGAGGTAGAGCAGGCTAGGACTTTATTCCTTGGTGTGTAGAAGGATGAGGGGTGATCATACAAAGGTGCATAAGATAACGACAGGAACAGAGAGGGTAAATGCAGTCTTTTCTCTGGAGTGGGGAAAAGACTGCAAAAGAAATCAAAAGTCAGAGGAGATAGGTTTAAATTGAAGGGAGAAAAGATTTAATAGGAACCCGAGGTCAATTATTTTTACACAAAGGATGGTAGCTTTATTAGCATGCCAGATGGATTTTACCACAACACGGAAGTTGCAAGGTTAATAAAGTTATTTTTTAACATTCCAGATTTATTTAATTACTGCTTTCTAAATTGTCCATCTGCTGTGGTAGGATTCCAATCTATGTCACTGGGTTAATGATCTGGAACTTTGGCTGGATGTCTGGTAAGTTGACCACAACTGTGGGCGGCATGGAGACACAGCGGTAAGGTTGCTGCCTTACAGTGCCAGAGACCTGAGATTGATTCTGACTAGGGGTGCTTTTCACTGCACCTCAGTACTAGGAATACAGCTTTTCACTGTACCTCGGTACATGTGACAATAAATTCAACTAGACTAAACTGTAGATGGGGCATGTTGGTCATAAGGTCATAAGTGATAGGAGCAGAATTAGGCCATTCAGCCCAATCATGGCTGGTATATTTCTCAGTCCTAATCTCATTCGCCTGCCTTCTCACCATAGCCCCTGACACCTGTACTAATCAAGAATCAATCTATCTCTGCTTTAAAAATATCCATTGACTTGACCTCCACAGCCTTCTGTGGCAAAGAATTCCACAGTTTCACCACCCTCTGACCAAATAAATTCCTCCTCATCCCCTTCCTAAAGGAACGCCCTCTAATTTAGTGGAAATATCCTCTCCACATCCAATCTATCCTAGCCTTTCACTATTCAGTACGTTTCAATGAGGTTCCCCCCTCATTCTTCTAAACTCCGTCAAATGCTGTCAAATGCTCACTATAGGTTAACCCACTCATTCCTGGGATAATTCTTATAAACCTCCTCTGGTCCTTCTCCAGGGCCAGCACATCCTTCCTCAGATATGGCGCCCAAAATTGATCACAATACTGCAAATATGGCCTGACCAGCACCTTATAGAGATTCAGCATTACATCCCTGTTTTTGTATTCTAGTCATAGAGTCATAGTGATACAGTGTGGAAATACCAACTCGCCCACACCAGCCAACAATGGGCCAGCTACTTTAGTCCCACTTGCCTGCATTTGGTCCATATCCCTCCAAACCTGTCCTATCCATGTACTTGTCCAACTGTTTCTTAAACAATAGGATAATCCCACCTAGCCTCAACTATCTCCTCTGGCAGCTTGTTCCATACACCCAGTCCCACCACCCTCTGTGAGCTCTTGAAATAAATGCTAGCATTGCTTTGCCTTCTGTACTACTAATTTGACTTGCTGATTAACCTTTTGGGAATCCTGCACCAGCATTCCCAAATCCCTTTGCACCTCCGATTTTTGGATTCTCCCCCCAATTAGAAATTAGTGTACGCCTTTATTCCTACTACCAAAATGCATGACTCCCCATTTTGCTACATTATATTTCATCTGCCACTTCTCTGCCCACTCTCCCAACCTGTCCAAATCTTTCTGCAGAGTCCCTGCTTTCTTTGCACTACCTACTGCTCCACCTATTTTCGTATCATCTGCAAACATGACCACAAAACCTTAAATCCCTTCATCCAAATCATTTATACAATGTGAAGAGTAGCGGCCCCAGCACCGACCCCTGCGGAACTCCGCTAGTCACGTAACCAACCAGAAAAAAAACCCTTTATTCCCACTCTTTGCCTGCCGCCATCCAGCCAACCTGCTATTGGTTGGCGTGGGCAAGTTGGGCCGAAGGGCCTGTTTCCACACTGTATGACTCTATGACTCTAAGTTAGCCAGGAGTATCTCCTCTTGCCAGACTGCAATTTCTTCGAAAAATAGATTTTTAAATCTGGCCAACTTGTCCATGGACCAACTTGCCCATGCTGACCAGCAACCCCCATCTACACTAATCATACCATGAATCCATGTCTTTAATCAGACTTTACTCAACTTTATCTTGCACTAAACATTGTACCCTTTATCCCCATTTACCTGGACAGTGGATGGCTTCATAGTAACCTTGTCCAGTTTTTTCACTGATTGGATAACATACAACTAAAAGCTTTTCACTGCACCTCACTACATGATGATACTAAACTAAACTAAGATATTAATTTCTTGAAGACACTGACCCAAAACTTCACATATCCATATCCTCCAGAAATGCTGCCTGACCTGCTGACTTACGCCAGCACTTTGTATTTTACTCAAGATTCCAGCACCTACAATTCCCCATTCATTTCTTAGGTCAAGTCAAGTTTATTGTCACATGCATGAGTACAATGAGATACAGCTACTAAAATCTTGCTTGCAGCTGCATCACAGTCACATAGACTCAAAAACGCAAAGCATAAATTATACATAAATTACACACAGCATTTTGCAAGAAGAAGTCTGTGTAAAAAAAACCCCAAGACTTTAGTAAACAACACAAATAGAGAAAGAAATCTGGCCATGATAGTACAAGAGGTGGTCTGTCATGTTCTGTTTTAAGTAGGATTAGGGTTAGCCTGACTTCGGTGGTGGGAAAGATGCTGGTGTGGCGTCAGCTAATACACGGGCCACTTATGGTCAAACACTCGTCAGTAGATATGAGGGCTGGCACATGACGTCATGGACTAGAGGGAGTGTCCTGCTACTTAACGTTATCTCACCTCGAGACCTTAGCAGTCAACAGGTAGCTGAGCCCGAGAGAACAACCTCGCTCAGCTACAGTAGCAATGATAATATAGTTAGCGCACCAACCTAACATGTAGAACCAGAATAAACGACTGTTTGAACCTGCCAGACGTCTGGCTTTATTCACCACGTTTGGTGCCGCTACACTGGAGTCAATTATTAAAGAGGTAATAATGGGGCATTTGGATCGCAGTAAAACGATTAGTCCAAGTCAGCATGGATTTATGAAAGGAAAATCATGCTTGACTAATCTTCTGGAATTTTTTGATGTTGTGACAAATAAAATGGATGAAGGGGAGCCAGTGGATGTAGTGTATCTAGACTTTCAGAAAGCCTTTGATAAGGTCCCGCATGGGAGACTGGTGACTAAAATTAGAGCACATGGTATTGGGGGTAGGGTGTTGATGTAGATAGAAAATTGGTTGGCAGACAGGAAGCAAAGAGTAGGAGTGAACGGGTCCTTTTCAGAATGGCAGGCAGTGGCGAGTGGAGTGCCGCAAGGCTCGGTGTTGGGGCCGCAACTGTTTACCGTATATAATTAATGATTTGGAAGAGGGAATTAGGAGCAACACTAGCAAGTTTGCGGATGACACAAAGCTGGGTGGCAGTGTGAACTGTGAAGAGGAGGTTGCAGGGTGACCTGGACAGGTTGAGTGAGTGGGCAGATGCATGGCAGATGCAGTATAATATAGATAAATGTGAGATTATCCACTTTGGTGGCAAAAACAAGGG
This sequence comes from Leucoraja erinaceus, assembly GCF_028641065.1. Taxonomy (NCBI): domain Eukaryota; kingdom Metazoa; phylum Chordata; class Chondrichthyes; order Rajiformes; family Rajidae; genus Leucoraja; species Leucoraja erinaceus. The sequence goes on along the minus strand of NC_073380.1, from coordinate 31,297,444 downwards.
GGCAGATTATTATCTCAATGGGGTTAGGTTAGGTAAGGGGGGGGGGTACTGCGAGACCTGGGCCTCCTTGTACACCGGTAACTGAAAGTTGGCGTGCAGGTACAGCAGGCAGTGAAGAAAGCTAATGGAATGTTGGCCTTCATAACAAGACAATTTCAGTATAGGAGTACAGAGATTCTTCTGCAGTTTTATAAGGCTCTGATAAGACCACATCTGGATTATTGTGTACAGTTTTGGTCTCCTAATTTGAGGAAGGACATCCTTGTGATTGAGGCAGTGCAGCGTAGGTTCACAAGATTGATCCCTGGGATGGCGGGACTGCCATATGATGAAAGATTGAAAAGACTAGGCTTGTATTCACTGGAGTTTAGAAGGATGAGGGGAGATCTTATAGAAACATATAAAATTATAAAAGGACTGGACAAGCTAGATGCAGGAAAAATGTTCCCAATGTTGGGCGAGTCCAGAACCAAGGGCCACACTTAGAATAAAGGGGAGGCCATTTAAGAATGAGGTGAGAAAAAACTTTTTCACCCAGAGAGTTGTGAATTTGTGGAATTCTCTGCCACAGAGGGCAGTGGAGGCCAAGTCACTGGATGGATTTAAGAGAGAGTTAGATAGAGCTCTAGGGGCTAGTGGAATCAAGGGATATGGGGAGAAGACAGGCACGGGTTATTGATTGGAGACGATCAGCCATGATCAGAATGAATGGCGGTGCTGGCTCGAAGGGCCGAATAGCCTCCTCCTGCACCTATTTTTTATGTTTCTATGTGTGGGCTGAAGGGCCTATTCCTGTGCTGTACTGTTCTATGTTCTATATTTGAAGGATCGTTTGTCTGACATTAGTTGGATAGATTCAGGCAACCTCCATTTTAGGTATAATTTTGGTCTGTAAATGCCATTATGCGTCGTATTTGAGAAATGTATTTGAGCAGGGAAAACTATTCTTCATTAAGATTACAGTAGTATTTTTATTCCGATGCCGTGTTTGGATGGCTGACGTGTTCACAGTGTTTATATCTGATTGTTTTTTGAAATTTTAAATGGAAAATCATGTGGTTTTGTTTGGATGAGAATGTCTTAAATTGTTTTTTCCTGTGATTGTTGAAGTCTGTGAATGACTCAGGTTATTAATCAATTATCTGGCTTGTGTATCCGAACTAAAATATAAACAGATGTAGAAGTAAAACAGAGAGCATATCACCGATTACACATAGCAACAGAATTGCCATCTGGAGTTTTGTTTAATGTGATCAAATTTTTGTGTATTTAAATTAATAATTACAGTAACAAGAAAACCAATATACCTCTTTGGAATGTTTTAATTTTAATATTCAGGGTAGCACAGTGGTGTAGCTAGTACAGCCACAGCATCACAGCGCCAGAGACCTGAGTTCAAATCTGACAATATTCCACCACTCACCCATTCTCCCAACGCAATATTCCACCAATCACCCAAAGCCCCTAACTGCGCAGGCACGGCTCATATGCCCCAGTATGTGGGAGGGGGGTGTGTGGAGCACAGGAGAACGGTGAATGAGCTGGCGAAAAATCATAGCGCTATCGCGTACCATTTTTGCACAAATAGAAAATCCCCGAAGAGCACAATATCAGAGTTTTAGTTATGTCCTGAAACAAAACAATTACATTCATTTTTTGCAGCAGCTCAACAGATATGGTCAGTGAAACACATTCCTCCAGATTCAGGGACAGTTGCTTCCCAGCTGTTAGCAGGCAACTAAACCATCCTCTCACCAGCTAGGGTGCAGTCTGGTCCTCCCCATCTACCTCACTAGAGACCTTTGAACCAGCTTTAATCAGACATAACTGGACTTTATCTTCCACTGAATTTTGTACCCTTTATCTATTCTTCGGATGGCTTAACTGTAATCATGTATAGTCCTTTATTTGACTGGACAGGAAACAAAGAGTAGGGATTAACGGGTCCTTTTCAAAATGGCAGGCAGTGACGAGTGGGGTACCACAAGACTCGGTGCTGGGACCGCAGTTATTTACAAAATATATTAATGATCTAGATGAAGGGATTAAAAGTAACATTATCAAATTTGCAGATGATACAAAGCTGGGTGGCAGTGTGAACTGTGAGGAGGATGCTATGAGGATGCAGGGTGACTTGGGCAGATGCATGGCAGATGCAGTTTAATGTGGATAAATGTGAGATTATCCACTTTGGTGGCAAAAACATGAAGGCAGATTATTATCTAAATGGTGTCAAGTTGGGAAAAGGGGAAGAGATCTGGGGGTCCTTGTTCACCAGTCACTGAAAGTAAGCATGCAGGTACAGCAGGCAGTGAAGAAAGCGAATGGCATGTTGGCCTTTAGAACAAGAGGAGTTGAGTATAGGAGCAATGAGGTCCTTCTGCAGTTGTACAGGGCCCTAGTGAGACCACACCTAGAGTATTGTGTGCAGTTTTGGTCTCCAAATTTGAGAAAAGACATTCTTGGTATTGAGGGAGTGCAGCGTAGATTCACAAGGTTAATTCCCGGGATGGTGAGACTGTCATGTTGACAGAATGGAGCGGTTGGGCTTGTACACTCTGGAATTTAGAAGGATAAGAGGGGATCTTATTGAAATATATAAGATTATTAAGGGTTTGGACACGCTAGAGGCAGGAAACATGTTCCCGATGTTCCGGAGTCCAGAACCAGGGGCCACAATTTAAGAATAAGGAGTGAGCCATTTAGAATGGGGATGAGGAAAAACTTTTTCACACAGAGAGTTGTGAATCTGTGGAATTCTCTGCCTCAGAGGCAGTGGAGGCCAATTCTCTGGATACTTTCAAGAGAGAGTTAGATAGAGCTGTTAAAGATAGCGGAGTCAGGGGATATGGGGAGAAGGCAGGAAAGGGGCATTGATTGTGGATGATCAGCCATGATCACAGTGATCACAGATCTGGCTCGAAGGGCTCCAATGCACTGTAACTTGGTGCACATGACAATAATATACTAAACTAAACTAGTTCTCTGTATCACTCAATGATAGATTCAGAAGGAAGTTGAGGAAAATGTGGGGGGAAAAACAAAATGTGATTATCGTAGCATTAGTGTAAACAGGGTCAGCATGGATGTGGTGGGCTAAAGAGGGCCTGTTTCTGTGCTGTATCTCTTTCTCGCTCTGAGATGTGAAAGGTTCAGAGAAGGTACCATAACTTTACAGCAAAAATGTTTATTGGTGGTTTACATTTTAACTTTAGGGTTTAAATCTCTTTTCACTGGCAGTTCCTTTGTCAGAGTGTGAAGTATTTTAGCCAAGGGTGCCACCTGGCAGTGTGATTTGCCGGGTACTTTGCTGGGGTGGAGGACCTGGGGTGAAGTGTTTCCTACATGGACCAGCAGTTTATTCATGATGCAGAGTTTTAAAACAACCAATCCTGAAATCTGGAAGAACTCAGTGAGTCAAGCAGCATCTGTGGAGGACATGGATAGGCGATGGGTGGGCTCAGTATCCTTCTTCAGACTGATTGTAGTGGGGGATGATAAAGCTAGAAATGAAAGCTGGGGCAGGATAAAGCCTAACAATTGAATCAGAGATGGGGAGCGATGGGAGAGGGTGTCACAGAATTCCCGTCAGAGAGAGAAGGTGAGCTTCTTCTAAGTAGCTTTGTTTTAGGAAGATTTTGCAGTAAAATGGGGCCACAAGAAACTGCTGATAACTGGAATCTTGAGCATACTTAAAGTGCAGGAGGAACTCAGTGGATCAGGGAGCATCTATTGAGGGAATGAGCGGATGCCTTTTCAGTTCGGGACTCTTTGTCAGACTGATTATAGTAGGGGGTAGAAAGCTGGAAGAGAGAGGTGGGGGCAGGACAAAGCCTGGGAAGTGAATCACAGAGGGGAAGCAGTCATTCCCCCCACAGATGCTGCCTGACCGGTTGAGTTCCTCCAGCACTTTGCTTTGCTCCAGATTCCAGCATCTACAGTTCCTTCTGTCTCTAATCTTGAAATCTGTTTCTCGAAGAAATTGCAGTCTCTAAATGACTTCATAATCATGGGCCAATTTGGAACGTCCTGGTTGAAACTTCTCTTCTTCCTGTCATTTGATGCGTGCATCCTTCAAATGGTTTCCAGCTAAGTTAAAACAAACGTTGAAACGCAACGACTGGCAGCGGGTGAGGATTTGTATTTACTTTTGGCAGGTGGTTAACATATCTCAGGAGTTTGTCATTCACTACTGATTTGGCCCATCTCGCTTGTGGAAATAAAAACAAAGAGAGGCAGGAAGTCTCAGAGCACTGCTGAGTTTCATTCCAGACAGCTTCAAATAGTCTCTGCCCGCTTGGCCACCCTCCCAGAGCCACAAGCAGCTGGAGCAGCTGTAGCGAGGGCACAACACTGCTTCATTGCTCTTCTCCATCCACTGCCTGCCAACTCACTCGCTCGCCTATCTGGTAAATCCTCTTCTCCATTTTAACATTGAAACTGTTGGCCTCTTGTACTGCAGTTCTAGCTACACCTGTCACAGTCAGTCTTTAATGAGAAATAGACGTTTGGTCAGTTTATTGAAAGAAAATCCAGTCCAACTGGTCTCTGACGTTCAAGAGCTATTAAACTCTATATATAACCATATATATACACATCAGTACATATTAAGGGCGGCACAGTGGCACAGCAGTAGAGTTGCTGCCTTACATGCCAGAGACACGAGTTCGATCCAAACTAATGGTGCTGTCTGTATGGAGTTTGTACGATCTCCCTGTGACCCTGTGGGGTTTCTCTGGGTGCTCCAGGTTCCTCACAGATTGCAAAGACATGCAGGTTTGTACGTTAATTGGTGTCTGTAAATTATTCCTCAAGTATATGATAAAGTAGTGTACGGTGATCGTTGGGCAGCATGGACCCGACGGGCCGAAGGGCCTCTTTCCACACTGTATCTCTAAAACTAAGCCTGGCACTGGGCAGGTATTAGTGCTATAATTCACTGAACTCAATTTCAGGATCATAAAACTGAAGTCTGCAGTAAATTTTTGAATCACTGGTCTCAAATTTCAAAATAACACAGGCAGACTGATCAGCTGCTTTAATCTGGCACAAATTGTTGCCAATGATTGGAGAAACATATTCTGAGGGGTGAGTAAATATGAATCCGATTTTTAAAAATTGTTATAAAAGAAATTGACGTTTTTTAGAGTCATAGAATCATACAGCGTGGAAACAGGCCCATCAGCCCAACTTACCCACACTGACCAACATATCCCACCTACACTAGTCCCACCTGCCTGCATTTGGCCCACATCGCACAAAAACTATCCTATCCATACATCTGCTTAAATGGTTCTTAAACATTGTGATAGTACCTCCTCTGGCAGCTCGTTCCATACACCCACCATCCTTTGTGTAAAAAAAGTCACCCCTCAGGTTCCTATTAAATCACTCCTCCATCAACTTAAACCAATCTCCTCTGATTCTTGACTCCCCTACTCTGGCCAAGAGACTGTGTGCCTACTCGATTTATTCCTCTCATGATTGTGTACATCTCTATAAGATCACCCATCATCTTCCTGCGCTGTGTGGAATATAGACCCAGGCTGCTAAACCTCTCCTTATAGCCCAGGCCTTCAAGTTGTGGCAACATCCTCGTAAATCTTCTCTGCACCCTTTCCAGTTTGACAACACATTTTCTAATAACATAGTACCCAAAATGGAACACAAACGTGGTTTCATCAATGTATTATACAACTGTAACATGACCTCTCAACTTATATGCTCAACACTCTGACTGCTGAAGCTCAATGGGCGAAAGCATTTTTGACCACTATCTACTTGTGACGCCATTTTCAAGGAACAATGTACTTGCACTCCCAGATCCCTCTGCAAAACAACACTCCCCAGCGCCCTACCTTTCACTGTGCAGATCCTGCCCATATTAGACTTCCCAAAATCCAAAATCTGTATTAAATTCTATCAACCATTCCTCAGCCCACCTGCCCAACTGATCAAGATCCTGTTGCAATATTTGACAAACATCTTCACTATGTACAATACCACTCACTTTTGTGCCAATGTGTGTCAAGTGTCGGCACGGCGGTGCAGCAATATAGTTGCTGCCTTATAGCGCTTTCAGTGCCAAAGACGCGAGTTTGACCCCGACTTTGGGTGTTGTCTGTGCGGAGTTTGTACGTGCTCCCTGTGACCACATGGGCTTTCTCCGAGATCTTCGGTTTCCTCCCACACTCCAAAGATGTACAGGTTTGTTGGTTAATTGGCTTGGTATGAATGTCAATTTCTCTAGTGTGTGTAGGAAAGTGCTAATGTGTGGGGGATTGCTGATCGGTGCAGACTCGGTGGGCTGAAGGGCCCCTTTCTGCGCTGTATCTCCATAAACCAAACTAAAAGAAGTTGCTAATCATGCCTTGTACGTTCTTTTCTTTGCACTCTTCCAATGTTTGAAAAATGACTTTACGTTTTGTTTTCGGTCTAACCAAATATGTGTACACAAAATAAATGTTATTTGCATCTCATGTGCTCTGGACAAGAAAGCGGGACTTACTGATGTCCGTCCGGTTCAAAATACAGAACAGCTTTCACTTCAGACTGTGAGACCACACATCGGCAGCAGATGGCAGTATAGCACTACATCGCCCAGAGATGTCAATAGTAACACCTTTAAAAACCATATTCTGCATGGGTTCAACCCAATGACATGAACATTAAGTTCTGTAATTTCAAGTACCCAGTAACCTTTTCACACAAAGGGTGCTGGGTGTATGGAACAAGCTGCCAGAGGAGGTAGTTGAGGCTGGGACTACCCCAACATTTAAGAAACAGTCAGACAGGTACATGGATAGGACAAGTTTGGAAGGATATGAACCAGGCACAGGCAGGTGGGACTAGTGTAGCTGGGACATGGTGGCCGATGTGGACAAGTTGGGCCAAAGGGCCTGTTTTCACACTATATCACTCTATGAAGGGCCTGTCCCACGAGCATGTGACTCCATGCGGCAAGCGCGACCTAACGTGGTCGCTTGAGCCGTACGGCCTCGCGAGGCCCGTCCCACTTCGTTCGCCGGAGCCGTATGGAGTTTTGCGGAGCTGATCCCGACATCGCACGGGACTCCGAAAAACTGACTGTGTTCAAAAATTCCGCGCGGCAACGGCCTGTCGGCCCCCAGCCGCTTCGACGGGCGTGCACCGCATCTCAATGCCGTACGCACATCTTGACGGCGTACGTCACGCGCGAACTTCCCGCGGACTTGGCTCGAACTTCATGTCACTCACTCGATCTCCGCGCGGCCCCCGCTTCCGGTTTGGTCGCGCTCGCTGCATGCAAGCGCATGCTGGTGGGACCGGCCCTGTACGGGGATCACTCGACCTCCGCGCAGCCCCCGCTTCCAGTTTGGTCGCGCTCGCTGCATGCAGGTCGCATGCTGGTGGGACAGACCCTTTACTCTAACCTGCTCCCCCTGTCCCTCTCTCTCTCCTTCTGATCAATCCTGTTACTTACACACACATTCCAGATTCAGGGACAGTTTCTTCCCGGCTGTTATCAGGCAACTGAACCATCCTATCACCGACTAGAGAGTGGTCCTGCGCTACTATCTATGTCATTGGAGACCCCCAGACTATCTTTAATTGGACTTTATCTTGCACTAAACATTATTTCCTTTACCCTGTACACTGTGGATTGTAATCATGCAATCATAGTATTTACACTGACTGGATAGCATGCAACAAAAAAAGCTTTTCCCTGTACCCGTGACAATAAACTAAACATCTTTTGAACCACATCTCCATGCTCCTTCTTAGAAACCATGTAGAAATAAACAACTACAGAAGGATACTGGTTAACCCTATCATCCAGTTTCCTTCCACTCCCCCACCCATTCCACATGTCCATACGATACAATTAGATACGATAGAACTTTATTCATCCCCGGAGGGAAATCACCCTCTTACTACCCCCACTTCCCTTCCCAGTTCCCATCTGCCCATTCAACATGTGTAGGATGGAACTGCCGATTCAGGTTTAAATTGAAGATAGACACAAAAAGCTGGAGTAACTCAGCTGGACATGCAGCATCTCTGGAGAGAAGGAATGGGTGACCAAGAAGGGTCTCGACCCAAAACGTCACCCATACTTTCTCTCCAGAGATGCTGCCTGTCCTGCTGAGTTACTCCAGCTTTTTGTGTCTACCTGTTCTACCTCCCTTATTTGGTTCTATGTTTCATAGAAACATAGAAACATAGAAAATAGGTGCAGGAATAGGCCATTCATCCCATTCAATATGATCATGGCTGATCATCCAACTCAGTATCCCATCCCTACCTTCTCTCCATACCCCCTGATCCCTTTAGAAACATAGAAAATAGAAACATAGAAACATAGAAATTAGGTGCAGGAGTAGGCCATTCGGCCCTTTGAGCCTGCACCGCCATTCAATATGATCATGGCTGATCATCCAACTCAGTATCCCGTACCTGCCTTCTCTCCATACCCTCTGATCCCCTTAGCCACAAGGGCCACATCTAACTCCCTCTTAAATATAGCCAATGAACTGGCCTCAACTACCCTCTGTGGCAGAGAGTTCCAGAGATTCACCACTCTCTGTGTGAAAAAAATTCTCCTCATCTCGGTTTTTAAAGGATTTCCCCCTTATCCTTAAGCTGTGACCCCTTGTCCTGGACTTCCCCAACATCGGGAACAATCTTCCTGCATCTAGCCTGTCCAACCCCTCAGAATTTTGTAAGTTTCTATAAGATCCCCTCTCAATCTCCTAAATTCTAGAGAGTATAAACCAAGTCTATCCAGTCTTTCTTCATAAGACAGTCCTGACATCCCAGGAATCAGTCTGGCGAACCTTCTCTGCATTCCCTCTATGGCAATAATGTCCTTCCTCAGATTTGGAGACCAAAACTGCACGCAATACTCCAGGTGTGGTCTCACCAAGACCCTGTACAACTGCAGTAGAACCTCCCTGCTCCTATACTCAAATCCTCTTGCTATGAAAGCTAACATACCATTCGCTTTCTTTACTGCCTGCTGCACCTGCATGCCTACCTTCAATGACTGGTGTACCATGACACCCAGGTCTCGCTGCATCCCCCCTTTCCCAATCGGCCACCATTTAGATAATAGTCTGCTTTCCCGTTTTTGCCACCAAAATGGATAACCTCACATTTATCCACATTAAACTGCATCTGCCAAACATTTGCCCACTCACCCAGCCTATCCAAGTCACCTTGCAGTCTCCTAGCATCCTCCTCACACCTAACACTGCCCCCCAGCTTAGTGTCATCCACAAACTTGCCTTCAATTCCCTCATCCAGATCATTAATATATATTGTAAATAGCTGGGGTCCCAGTACTGAGCCTTGCGGTACCCCACTAGTCACTGCCTGCCATTGTGAAAAGGACCCGGTTTAGCCACAAGGTTTAACCGCAAGGGCCACATCTAACTCTCTCTTAAATATAGCCAATGAACTAGCCTCAACTACCTTCTGTGGCAGAGAATTCACTTCCCTTTCCCATCTGATTCCATCAAATGCAGCCATTCCCCCACCTGCTACCTCCCAACCCGTTGCATTTTCCACCTTTCTCCCCCACATCTGACTATCTGCCAATCAGCCCCTTCTCGACTAAATGCATCCACTGCTTGGCAGCTCCTGTTGCTCTCCACCCCCTCACCTCATTGTGCTGGTTGTCTCCCCTCTACTCTCTCAGCCCAGGTGAAGGGTTCTGACCCGAACCATTGATTGTCCATCTCCTTCCACAGATGTTGCCCAACCTGTTGCATTCCTTCAGCAGATTGCCAAACACACAGTCTACTGTGGTTTATTGAAAGTAAAATAGGAAAGCTTGAAACAAAAATATTCATTAAATAATCTCACTACAAGATAAGGCTTGACCCTTTTAACACCCAATGAACTACATCCCAATGCTTCCTCGTCCATGAATGTTGGTGCCGCATGCAATCACATTCAACCAATATGATCCAAATGGACCAAACCATCAGCCAAGGAGATTCCTAACAACCTTCAGATGATCAAAAGTTCATCAATCATAGGAGCAGAATTAGGCCATTTGGTTCATCAAGTATATTTTCTTCCATTCAATCATGGCTGATCTATCTTTTCCTCTCAATCCCATTCTCTTGCTTTCTCCTCCTAACCCTGACACCCATACTAACCAAGAATCTATCAATCTGCGCCTTAAAGAATAACCATTGATCTGGCCTCCACAGCCTTCTCTGGCAATGAGTCCCACAACCTGTTGCAGCTCACCACTTGATCTCTCTTCCCATTAAGTTCATTGAATTGCAAACAAGTTAAAGGGGCATTCATTCTAGGATGCCACCAGATTCAAGGTAGGATGAGTCAGTTCATGGATTTCATAATTTGGTTTGTGAACCATTCTTTTGGGATTAGCATGCAAGGATAAATTCTGGAAAAAGGGTTCTGGCCCGAAAAATCACCTATTCTTTTTCTCCAGAGAAGTGCCTGATGCACTGAGTTAATCCAGCATTTTATGTCTACCTACATCTGTCCTGTCTCCTTTGCTCCCTGGAGAACAATTAGACAGTATATGTAGATACAATACTAGGATCATGAGTACCATACCATGGAACCGTTCATTGACTTGAGAGGACAGAGCATACATATCAAGAGGATTAAATTGTGAAGAGGTATTTTATTAAACAGTAATGTATTCACTAGGACAAAACAAACTGCTAAAGGGACTCAGTGGGTCAGGCCGCATCTGCGGAGGCAGAGGCATTGTTGACATTCAGGGTCAAGTCACTGCAGTCTCACATGCACATTGGGAGTTGGGGTAGAGGTTAATTTGACAAACATCTTCAAGGTGTTAAGTAGAAGTGATAGGGTAGAAGAAGATAAATGCTTCTGCTGATTGGGGAGTCTGGGACAGGAGATTAGAGATTACAAAATTAAAGCCAGGCCTTTCAGGATTGAAGGATTCATGGCTCGATTGTAATCATGTATTGTCTTTCTGCTGACTGGATAGCACACAACAAAAGCTTTTTTCACTGTACCTCAATGACAATAAACTAAACTGAACTAAACATTTCTATATGCAGAGGGTGATAGAAGTTTGGATATGGTTAAAAGACGACACCTATTCCGTTTCTACAAAGATGCTGCCTGACCCGCTGAGTTACTCCAGCACTTTATGTCTATCTTTGGCATCTGCAGTTCCTTCCTACACTCAGTCAATTCTTCAGTTTAGATCTAGGATTATGGGATTATATTAACCTGTGTGCTAAGGGAATTGGAGAAAAAACAGGTAAACAGGTCATGAATTAGCCCTGATTTCACAGCATGGTTTGAGATTAATTAGCCTACACCTGCCCTATATGCCATTACAATCAAAAGGAATAATTTTAACATATGTATTCCCAGTTTGCTTACATCACTCCTCCTTAAATGTCTCTAATGATTTACAACTGATAGCACGTTAATAAATCTATGCTCCTTACTCCTCTGTGCCGTATGAATTGAGGAACTGAACACACTGTTCTTATTACTCACTTCATCAAAATATCACAAGGATTAATTCATTTGTTAAACAATGCTGGGAAAACTAACCAAACAAATGCAAAAAAACAATGATAGTTGATAGAATTTGGCAGGCCAGGGGGCACAGTGGTGCAGCGGTAGAGTCAGTGGCGGACTGGCCTGGGTGTCAGCTTGCCCGATGGCAAGTGGGCCCCTGATGAAGTGGGCCCCCTTTGTCTCCTGGCAACCAATATTTTTAGACCCAGTCTGCCACTGGGTAGAGTTGCTGCTTTACAGCGCCAGAGACCTGGGTTCCATCCTGACTACGGATGCTGTCTGTATGGAGTTTGTACGTTCTGTGATTGCATAGGTTTTCTCTGGGTGCTCCGGTTTCATCACACATTTCAAAGACGTGCAGGTTTGTAGTTTAATCTGTAAATTAATCGGTCCTTCATGTGTGTAGGATTGGACTAGTGTACGGGTGGTCGTTGAATGCTAACCAGTCAACTGAAACACTGTACATGATTATAATCGAGTCATCCACAGTGTACATTTACAGAGTACAGGGAATAACATTTAGTGTAAGATAAAATCTAGTGAATTCTGATTAAAGGTAGTCAGAGAGTCTTCAATTAGGTAGATAGTAGCTCAGGAACACTCTTTAGTTGTTGAGTGGTTCAGTTGAGAATAAATTGTCCCTAAACCTGGAGATACCTGCGCGTATTTTCACACTTCTGTACCTCTTGTCTGATGGGAGAGGGAAGAAGAAAAAGTGACCAGGGTGGGAAATGTCCTTGATTGTGCCGGAGGCCTTGCCGAGGCAGCGTGAGGTGTAAATGGAGTAACTGGAAGGGAGGTTGGTTTGTGTGATGGCCTGGGCTGCGTCCACAATTCTCTGCAATTTCTTCTGCTCAGCAGAAGGACATTTTCTATGGCATATATGATTCTCTGCCTCAGGAGTTACAGTGTCAGTTACAGTATTCTTTCTGTGTTTTACTGGCAACTCAACCGAGAGCACAAAAATGTTTAAAAGGAAGATTATTGAAAAAAAAAGGCATCCCCTTTGAAGTAAATGTCAGGCATGTGAAGCACAAGTTAGCAGTTTTTTTTCCTCAGAAGAAATCATATGTACGTTTATATTTTAAACCTGCTTTCCTGAACACATCTGCATGCACACGTATGCACATAAGGATCAGGGATTTCACGGTTGTTAAAGTGAGCCATTTCTTTCCACTTTTGCACTGATGGCCACAGTCAGCATTAGCAGGTCAATTGGATGCAGCCATCTGCCTGAAATGGAGTCTCTGGAGCCCTCTCCTGCACACGCTGTGGCTTTTCCATTTCCTGCACCATCTGGTTTATTGAGCAGTGTGAAGGTTAATCATTTTCAGATTCGCTGCGATCCTGCTTTAAGAAGGTATTGAATTCTAAATTGCGCGACACCAAGTATTGCAGCAAGCCGCAGTTGCAATTTAAATGCAAAATGTAATGAAAATGACTATTCATGTAACATTTTGCATTGTGAACCTTGAAAATGTCAAGCGAATTCACTATACCTGCAACACAGATTCATCAAATCTTTTCAGCAAATGGCTGACATTTCCAGCACTGTGTTCAACTGCTCCTGTCAAATGTCTGACAGAACTATCAATAAGATTGATAATTCACCTGTATAGAGAGAGGCAGAGAGAAATATAGCACTCAAACAGGCCCTTTGGCCCATCAGGTCAGTACTAACCATCAACCACCCCATTTATGCTAATATTGCATTAATCCCATTAGAACACTTAGCACAGGAACAGGCCCTTCAACCCAGGCCCTTCTGTGCCAAACATGATGTCGAGACCAACTCTCATCTGCCTGCACATGGTTCAATGGTGATTTTATTGTCACGTGCAAATGCACAGTGGATTTTTTTTCTTACACACAGTCCAGTACAGTATTCCCATAGCTAAGCACATCTTTGATTAGCAAGTGTACAGAGAGAGTCTAATGAGCCCGCATGCAAAAGGCACAATGTTTTGGCGCCATTTTCAAAGTTCAGTCCACGCTCTAGTTCTTATAGGAACAAAGAAACATTAAAAAATAGGTACCATTCGGCCCTTCGTGCCAGTACTGCCATTCAATATTATCATGGCTGATCATCCAAAAATCAGTAACCCCGTTCCTGCTTTCTCCCCACATCCCTTGATTCTGTTAACCGTAAGAGCTACATCTAACTCGCTCTTAAATACATCAACGTGTATTCAAGAGAATACATCAGGAATAGTTGGGGCTCATGTTGTCGTGGTGAGCCCTGTCAACTGACCTTAGTCTGGCGAACGACAACAAACAGAGACAGCAGCAGCGCTGCAGCTTGGCACCAACCCAGAGTATGTGCCCTTTGGAGGGCGGGCACCTAAGGATGTCGAACCAGATGGCATCACCCTGCCGCAGACTTCTGCTGCCTCAAATGCAAGAAGATTAGGAACAGTGAATTTGAGCGGTGCACGATCCTGGCAAACCCTGGGCTACATAATCCATACCCTGCCATTCCCTACATATCTATATGTCTATCCAAAAGTCTCTTAAATGGCACTAATGTATATGCCTCTACCATTACCCCCAGCAACATGTTTCAGCCACTCACCACCCCCTGAATGAAAAAAACTTGCTTTGCATGTCTCCTTTAAACTTACTCCTTTCTCCTTAAAGCCATGCCCTCCAGTATTTGATATTTCCATGCTGGGAAAAAGATTCTGGCTGTCTACCCAAAATTCAATCAACCCTTCCCAGATTCTGCCATTTACTAAGGAAAATTTGCAATGACCAATTAATTTACTGATCTGCTCACCTTCGGCGAGGGAGGATACAATTAGGACTGAGATGAGGAAATACATTTTTTAGGACTGAGATGAGGAAAAACCTTTTTCACCCAGAGAGTTGTGAATCTGCGGAATTCTCTGCCACAGAAGGCAGTGGAGGCCAATTCACAGGAAGATTTCAAGAGAGAGTTAGATTTAGCTCTTAGGGCTAAAGGAATCAAAGGAATATGGGGAAAAAGCAAGAACAGGGTATTGATTTTGGATGATCAGCCAGATCATATTGGGCGGCGGTTCTGGCTCGAAGGGCCGAATGGCTACTCCTGCACCTATTTTCTATGTTTCCATACCAAAGCAACCAGGTGAAGCCCGTTCGATCAGAGGGAGGATGTGCCAACTTCCCACAGGTAACATCTGACATCAGGATTGAACCCTGGCTCTCTGGTGCTGTGAGGCAGCTGCTATAATGGCCCATCGCCACACGTTTCTATCACTATGAATTCTCCCTGACTCAAAGTTTCTGAAAAGAAACTGCAATACCACAACCAGAAATAAAAGCAGTAAATACTGGAAAGAGGAAGGGTTACGAGGATTGCCAAGACTCAAGGGTCTACGGTAGAGGGTACGTTTGGTCAGGCTAGGAGTTTATTTCCTGAAGTGCAGGAGACTGAGAGGTGATCTTATAGAGATGTGTAAAATCATGAGGAAATAGATAGGGTAAATGCACACAGTCTTTTATCCAACATTGGGGAATCAGGTACTAAATCAGCCATGATCATATTGAATGGCGGTGCAGGCTCGAAGGGCCGAATGGCCTACTCCTGCACCTATTGTCTATGTTTCTATGTATCTAAAGGACACAGGTTTAAGCTGAGAGGGGCTAGATTTAATAGGAACCAAAGGGACAACTTTTCACTCAGAGTATGGTGGATACGTGGAATGAACTGCCAGAGGAAGTCGTTGATGCAGGTACTTTAACAGTATTCCCAACATATATTAGTGTTTGACTCTATGATACTTGGACAGGTACATGGATAGGAAAGGTTAAGAGGGATCTGGTACAGGCAATTGGGATAAGCTTATCTGGGACCGCTTGGTTGGCATGGATGGGTTGTGCCAAAGGGCCTGTTTCTGTGCCATAAGACTCTATGGTTTTTGGGCAGCACAGCGGCGCAGCGGTAGAGTTGCTGTCTTACAATGCCAGAGACCAAGGTTCGATCCTGACCATGGATGTTGTCTGTAAAGAGTTTGTACATTCTCCCAATGACCATGTGGGTTTTCTCTAGGTGCTCCAGGTTCATCCCACACTTCAAAAACGTACAGGTTTGTAGGTTATTTGGCTTCTGTAAATTGTAGATTGTCCCTTGTGTGTAGTGTATGAGGTGGGCGGAGCAGACATGATGGGCTGAAGTGCCTGTTTCCAGGCTGTATCTCTAAAGTCTAAAACTATAACTCTACTCAGTTGGTCAGTAAGGATCAGAACTTTCTCATTAGAGGTTACCGACTTAAAATGCTGTATTTTTTCCTTTTGCTAAGTATTATCTAAGCTACAGAAAGAGCATAATTAGGCCATTCAGCCCTTCAAGTTTACTCCACCATTCAATCATGGCTGATCTATCTTTTCCTCTCAAGTCCATTCTCCTGCTTTCTTAAAAACTGATATATTTAAGGCATAGATTCTTGATTATTACGGGTGTCAGGGGTTATGGGAGAAGGCACGAGAATGGGGTTAGGAGGGAGAGGTAGATCAGCCATGATTGAATGGTGGAATAGACGATGGGCTGAATGGCCTAATTCTGCTCCTATCACCTATGACCTTGTGATCTTATGAGCCAAACGCAGGCAGGTGTGACTAGTGCAGACGGGATATGTTGGTCGGTGTGGGCAAATTGGGACAAAGGGCCTGTTTCTATTTATCAGGTATTCAGTTCTTTCTATCCACTACCTTTCTGCTCTAGGATTCTTCCATGTCCAGCTCCTAGTTAGACAGACGGCCAAATGCTGCTTTCTAACACCAGTGCTTGGAATTCAAATATGTTGTGATCGTGTTTCACTAAAGAGGCTCCAAGAGCTAATTAAAACTTATCATCCATCTGTAAACTGATATGCCATGTGGATTCATTGTATGTTTAATTCAGGGACATTGATTCTAAAGATTAACAGCTCACAAACTCACCAAAATTACCAAAAGGTCCGTTTTTAAAGGCATGGACACAAGGAACTGGTTTACAACAAAAAGACACAGTGCTGGAGTAAGTCCACAAGGCAGGCAGCATCTCCGGAGATCATGGAGAGGTGACATTTTGGGTTGGGACCGTTCATCAAACTGAATGTGGTGGGGTAGGGGAAAGAAAGCTGAACGAAAGGTGTTAGACAAAAATGCTGGAGAAACTCAGCGGGTGAGGCAGCATCTATGGAGCGAAGGAAATAGGATGGGATACATTGTAGAAACTAAAAACTGCAGATGCTGGATTTTACTAAAGATAGACTCACTTCAGACAGGAAGAAGGGTCCCGACCCAAATTGGCACCGATCCTTTTGCTCCAGAGATGCTGCTTGACCCGCTGAGTTACTCCAGCATTTTGCGTCTATCTGTGACAGGATACAGTCGAGCATGTCATAGGTGGATACAGGTGAGTGGGGTGTTTGTTAGGCAGATGGTTGGACAATGGCCAGACTATATGTAGGTGATAAGGGTATTGTGAAAAACTTTAGGCCCCATACATGAGGATGGATGGACTGTCTCGCGAGAGGGTCCAGGGGTGTTTTACAACAATGATCCTGGAGATGACTGCGTTAATATATGAGGAGTGTTTGAAAGATCTGAGTCTATACTTGCTGGAGTTTAGAAGCATGAGGGGGGATCTCATTGAAACCTCCAGATACTGAAAGGCCTGGATAGAGTGGATGTGGAGAGGAAGTTTCCATTAATAGGAGAGTCTGGAACCGGAGGGCATGTGCCTTAGAATAAAAGGATGTACGTTTAGAAAGGAGATGAGAAGGAATTTCTTTAGCCAGAAAGTAGTGAATCTGTGGATTTCATGGCTGTGGAGACCAAGTCATGGTGAGAGGGAAAAATAAATCAGCCATGATTAAATGACGGAGTAGACTCAAAGGGCTGAATGGCCTAACTCTGCACCTATACATAGATACATAGACAATAGGGGCAGGAGTAGGCCATTTGGCCCTTTGAGCCAACAGCGCCATTCAATGTGATCATGGCTGATCATCCACAATCAGTACCCCGTTCCTGCCTTCTCCCCACACCCCTTGATTCCTCTGGCCCCAAGAGCTCTATCAAACCCTCTTTTGAATCTATCCAGTGAATCGGCCTCCACTGCCTTCTGAAGCAGAGAATTCCACAAATTGAGGGAGTGCAGCGTGGGTTCACGATGTTAATTCCAGGATTGGCGGGACTGTCATATGATGAAAGATTGGAGTGACTGGGCTTGATTTCACAGGAATTTAGGATGAAAGTTGGACCTTACAGAAACATATAAAATTATTAAGGGATTGGACACGCTAGATGCAGGAAACATGCTCCCGATGTTGGGAGAGT
Source organism: Leucoraja erinaceus (assembly GCF_028641065.1). Taxonomy (NCBI): domain Eukaryota; kingdom Metazoa; phylum Chordata; class Chondrichthyes; order Rajiformes; family Rajidae; genus Leucoraja; species Leucoraja erinaceus. The sequence goes on along the minus strand of NC_073380.1, from coordinate 31,279,615 downwards.
CCAGAACCAGGAGCCACAGTTTAAGAATAAGGGGTATGCCATGTCTCAGCCACATATCTAAGATGTTGACGCCATAGATAAAGTCCCAGCCATGGTGGTAATTCCCAATTACATTCAATACACAAGCTGCAGCACTGCATTTGACATTTTAAATTTATTTGTGTACAGGATGTAGGATGCCACTAGCAATATCAATATTTACGGTTCATCTCTATTTGACCCTGAACGGAGGAAGCTGTTAAGAGTGAATCACATTTGTTAGTTGCTCCTGAATTTATATTCTAGGCAAAACTGGGAAGAACCTGACCTCTACTGGATGGGTTTTTCCAAGAATCTGGTACTGTAAAATAAATATTTGGGCAATGCTCTGTATTATTACAAAAGAAGCCTGAATCATCGGCCAGGCTGAAAGGGCCTGACTGGGTAAGCGGACAGATATTGTGTATTGTGTATGGGAATGCACATTGTTCACTTATAAGTTAATAAGTGATAGGAATTAGGCTTTTCAGCCCATCAAGACTACTCCGCCATTCAATCTTTCCCACTCAACCCCATTCTCCTGACTTCTCCCCATAACCCCTGACACTCACGCTAATCAAGAATCTGTCAATCTCTGCCTTAAAAATATCCATTGACTTGGCCTCCACAGCTGTCTGTGGCAATGAATTCCACAGATTCACCACCCCCTAATTAAAGAAATGCTTCCTCATCTCCTTTGTGCATCCCTTTATTCTGAGGCTATGGCCTCTGGTTCTGGACTTTTCTAGTGGAAACATCCTCAACACGTCCACTGTAACCAGGCCTTTCACTATTCGGTAAGTTTCAATGAGGTCTCTGCCTCAACCAACTAAACTACAGTGACTACAGGCCCAGTGCCGTCAAATGCTCATCCTATGTTAACCCAATCATTCCTTTGTGATGCTCTGATCTGCTCATTGTGGGATAAGTTGGTGCTGAAAATATACAGCAGCTTTACAGGGTTGGTACTTTGTTGCTCGATATACCTGGTGTCTGCTCCTGACATGGAACAAGGGTTCATTTCCTGCTTTCTTCTGAGTTGGAAGCTGCCACACCATGAAGTCAAAGCTGCTGTTACACAATTCTACTTCTGCAATCCCGACTTCCTCTTTCGAATTTCAAAATTGTTTGTCCCACTTAACGTAACAGCAGGATGACAACACATGTACAATGCAGGATGTACTCAGTGTGCAGTAATATATGTTCTTGAAACATTTAAATCTCAGCCATTAAAATCACCATTTCATGAATTACTATTTCATCAATTAACTTGCAAGATGTCGTAGAGCAGTGTTTGAATTTTTGAACGGCTGTCCACAATCCTATATTATGAAGTCATAGAAAACGGAACAGTACAGCACAGAAACAGTGCAGGGGCAAGACACATGTGCACTGGTGGAGTAGCCGCCAAAGACCCGTGTTCAATCTTGACCTCATGTGCTGTCTGTGCAGAGTTTGCACATTTCCCCCTGTGACCGCGTAGGTTTTCTCTAGGCACTCTGGTTTCCTCCCACATGCCAAAGACGTGCAGGTTTGTAGGTTAATTGTCTTCTCTAAATTGTGCTGAGTTTGTGGGATAGAACTAGTGTACAGGTGAATGCTGGTTAGCATGGACTTGGTGGGCCGAAGGGCCTGTTTCCATGCAGCATCTCTAAACTAAACAGGCCCTTCGGTCCACAATGATGCCAATGACTGGCTATAAAAGTTCAAATTCCGTAACTTCAGCTGGATAAATTTAAATGACGTTAACTAAATAAATCAACAAATAGGAAGCTTGAATTTGCTGCATTTGAGAAAATGTTCGACAGTTAACTGAATACGTCAGTCAGTGGAGGGGCAATACATGCTGGCATGATTGGTACTGCATGATTGAACTTTTAGAACCAGTAAGTTTGTATCATGTTCAGCACAGTCATCGTGGGCTGAAGGGCCTGTTTACTTTAGAGATACAGCATGGAAACAGGCCCTTCGACCCACCAAGTGTGCACCGTCCGGCATTGTTACTCAGGATGGTGCAGAGCCAATATTCCTTAACACAGGCAGTTGCTCTAGTATGTTTACATAAGGCTTTGTGGAAGGACTGCTGTTCACACGATAGTTTTGTTGACCGGCAGTATAATTACAAAGGAAGAAATATAACTTACTGATCCTTTCAAACAGCTCAGCAATATTAGTGGCATTCTTTGCACTTGTTTCGACAAAAATTGCGTTTATGAACTTGACGTATTCCAGGGCGTCCTTTAACGTGACCTCCCTGCAACAGGAAAGAGGATCATTGTCAAGCACATATTGATTAGCAACTGAGAGATTAGACACAGGGAAATGTCTAGCCATGAGGTTGAATAACTTTCTGACATTGAGTTATTACTCATTCACACATATGGAGTAATCTTTCTTTTTAAACGCATTCTATCTGCCTTATGATGTTGTACCTACCTTACATTGAATGACGGCCTCTTATAGTGAAGACTGTGCACATCATTTCCAGAATAATAGACCATAAGACATAGGAGCAAAATTAGGCCATGTGGCCCATTGAATCTGCTCCGCCATTCGATCATAGCTGATCTATTTTTCCCTCTCAACCCCATTCAACCAACGTGTCCATTATGGGCATCAGACCACCTTTCACCCGAACACCACATTAGCAACAATTTATAGGTCAATTAACCTACAAACCTGCACGTGTTCAGAATGTGGGAGGAAACCGGAGCACTCGGAGAAATTCCACTCTGTCACAAGGAGAACATGCAAACTCCGTACAGGCAGCACCCATAGTCAGGATCGAACCCGGTTCTCTGGCACTATAAGGCAGAAACTCTACCACAGCACCTCTATAACCTTTAACTTATTTATTATAATTTTCCAAAACAATGAACCTGTTGGCAGTGTGGCACAGAGCTGAACAGAGTGACACCAGTAGGTAGACACAAAATGCTGGATAATTCAGCAAGTCATCTGTGGAGAAAAGGAATTAGGTGACATTTCAGCTCGAGACCCTCTTCAGACCCTTGCGAGTCTAGGTTAAAACGTGGTCGGAGAGCCGGAGGAATCACAGAGGGGGTGCAGCGAGAGAGGATGTTGCCGAACGCCCATCGGAGAGAGGAGGAGAAGTCAGCATACCTCGAGGAGATTTTGCAGTGGAGCAGACAAAATGTGCAGGAAGGAACTGCAGATGCTGGTTTACCCCAGCTGGTTCACCAGCATCTGTAGTTCCTGCCCACACTAAGTGACAGCAATGTTTTGCACAGATGCCATACCAAGACTCTCATGGACAAAACTAATCTACATTGTATCTTCTTTTCAAAGCAACATTGTGTGTGCAGTGCAGTGCAGATACCAACCTGATGTCTGCCAGGTCACACTTGTTGCCAGCGATCGCCACCACGATGTTCTCAGGCCCGTGCTCCTTCAACTCTTTCACCCATTTCTTCAAAGTGTAGAACGAATCCTGAGGGAAAATTTGCCAATTTGATAGAGCTCCAAATAAAACAGATTGTTCTCTCACAGTTCAATAGTTTGGTTTTAGAAATAAAAATACAACATGTTAGGGCTGAAATTCATCTATCTGTGCAAACCAGTGATGCGTGTGCAAGGAACTCCTAAAATTCATCTCCATTGAAGTCAATTTAACTTCCTGCCCATTTTGGGAATTTTTTTTCAATTCTCATTGTCTATTTGGTTATTCTATATTATTATTTTTCATACATTAGAGATGCTGCCAGGAAAAAGGTTCCTCAGCCTATCCGTCTGAAGTCTGATTTAGCAGTCTGAAGAAGGCTCCTGACCCGAAATGTCACCCATCCTTTTTCTCCGGAGATGCTCCCTGTCCCACTGAGTTGCTCCAGCAATTTCTGTCTATCTTCAGCCCATTAAGTCCACGCTGTCCATCGAGCACTTGTTCAAGCTAGTTCTATGCTATCCTATCTTCTCATCCACGCCCTATGCACTAGGGGCAATTTACAGAGGACAATTAACCTACAAACCCGCATATATTTGCAATGTGGGAGGAAACCTAAACACCCAGAGGAAACCCATGCGGTCACTGGGAGAACACGCAAACTCCACACACACAGCACCCGAGTTCAGGATCAAACTCAGGTCTCTGGCGCTTTGAGGCAACAGCTCTACCAGCTGCACCATTTAATCAATATTTATTTCCATTATCTCACACCAATTACCAATGAGAATGATGTTGATGTTTACTAACCGTCACCATATTCCTTTAGCAATGAACAATATACTGGAGAAACTTAGTGTGTCCAACAAATTGTTGCCACTCTTCCCACTGAGTACACCCCATTGGATTGCAACCTTGTCGTGGTCGGGGAGCTTGTGTGTCTCAGTGACCCTTAGAGCTATGCCAGCGGGAGATTCGTCTCCTGTTAGGGTCTCCCATGCTGGACAGGTCGAAGGGTAGAGGCGAGATGAAGAGTGATCCACTGGTCCTCCAGGTTGGAGGTTGAGCACAGGGCAAACAATCCTGTCTCGCAAAACAAATATGTTACGGAAACAGCAACGGAAAGAATCAACACTACTGGGCATGATGGACTTCCAGGACTTTCGACAGATGCTACGATGAATGTACCAGACAGCATCCCAAGGATAGTCCTGCACTGGACAGCGGAGGGGAAAAGGAGAATGGACCTGGCTTGGGGTAGTGTCCAGAAGCTAGCCCAGAACAGACAGGAGTGGAGGACCTTCGTTGCTGCCTTACATGCCAGGACGCATAATAGGCAGTAAGTAAGTAAGTTCCCATTGAGTTCATTCAACAGATTGTGGTCCTAGATTCCAGCATTTGCAGTCCCTTTTGTGTCTATTTTCCATGTTCTCCATTACAATGGTCACTGTTTGCTTTCTTCACTTGATCGTGTTTTACGACAACTCTCTATTGCACAGAATAATTGGATCCAATAGCACAATAGTCTCCATGAATCATCAGTAGTCCAGGCCTCTGGATTATAAACCGCCGTAATATGTATAACACAAAATGCCCTCTGCAATCTTTTATCTTTCAGACAGAAACCACCATTTAAATTTTGGAATTTTGAGAAGTAACCTATTCTTGTTCATTTTTTTCACCCAAAGGGTGGATGTAATCTGGACAACACTGTCCAGCTGTGTGGAGGAAGTTTAAGAAGTATTAAGAAAAGCAATTGAATCGTCAAGTGCTGAGAAATAGGATTGATATAGATGGGTACTTGGCGTTCACCATGGTTGAAGGGTCTGTTTGTGTCCTGTCCTACTCTAAGTCTCTGGAGGGAAGGGCTTGTTGTTCAATGCTCCTCTTTGGTGGGCTAACCAGATGTTTTCATTCCATGGGGCGAATCATCTATTTTGTTTATGTTGCGTCATCGTCATAATCACACAGAACAGAAACATGACTTTCGGCAAAACTTGTCCATGCCAACCAAGATGCTCCATCTAAACTAGTTCTATTTGTCCACATTTAGCCCATATCCCTCTAAGCCTTTCCTCTCCATGTATCTGTCCAAGTGTCCTTTAAATGCTGGTATAGTACATGGCTCAACTACCTCCTCTGGCAGCTCGTTCCATATACCCACCACTATCCCTTTCTATGTTTCTATGTCCTTCAAATTGAACTCTCTCACCATAATACTAACCATCTCTCTCAATAAGGCCTAGCAGGCTGATCATACTTTGGTACCAAATCTGGTGACTCGAAAAATAATTCCACTGTGTTTTACACATGTGACAATAAAGCACCATTGAACCATAATAGAAACATAGAAAATAGGTGCAGGAGGAGGCCATTTTGCCCTTCGAGCCGGCACCGCCATTCACTGTGATCATGGCTGATCATCCACAATCAGTAACTCGTGCCTGCCGTCTCCCCATATCCCTTGATTCTGCATGCCTCTCCAGCTCTATCAAGCTCTCTTTTAAATTCATCCAGTGAATTGGCCTCCACTGCCTTCTATGGCAGAGAATTCCACAAATTCACAACTCTCTGGGTGAAAACGTTTTTCTCATCTCAGTTTTAAATGGCCTCCCCTTTATTCTTAGACTGTGGCCCCTGCTTTAAGGCATACAACAATCTTCCCTTCCAGTTTTAAACCAGTCTGGTTGCTGGTCTATTTCTCCCCAAACCAGAAGTTCATATTTTTAATATTAACTGCCCAGTAATAAAAACAAAAAGTTAGGTAAAACCAAAGCCTCCATTATTTTATGATTTACAACAGGTGTCTTTATTTCCCAGATTTGATTTTGACCCACATCATTGGGAACATTTTTCCTGCATCTAACTTGTCCAGTCCTTTTATACGTTTCTTTAAGATATCCTCTCATCCTTCTAAACTCCAGTGAATAAAAGCCCACTCTTTCCAATCTTTCCTCATATAACAGTCCCGCCATCCCAGGGATTTACCTCATGAACCTATGCTGCACCGCATCGATAGCAAGGATGTCCTTTCACAAATTAGGAGACCAAAACTGCACACAATACTCAAGATATGGTCTCACCAGAGCCCTGTACAATTGCAGGCTGCAGATCAGGAGCAGACAGATGGTCCAGACATGACAGACAGGCTTTTCACACCAGGATGACCCTGCACCGGGAAGTGATGTGGGGTCTGTTTTGTTTGCCTGGAGCGGCACATCTGGACCAGTATAATATCGGAAATGTTGCAGATGAGATTATGGCTCTCTCTGACCCCAGCGCATGCAATCAGAAATAGACACCATTCAGGTTGGAAAGATTACTATTTGAGATACTTTACCGTGGTCCAGCTGTCCTGGGATGCTGAACACTAGATTTCGTCAAGCATTGCAGGTAAGTGCGAGGTGTTGCAGATTGGGAAGTCAAACCAGGGCAGGACCTTCACAGTGAATGGTTGGGCTCAGGGGAGTGTTGTAGAACAGAGGGATCTAGCAGTGCAGGTACATTGTTCCTTGAAAATGGAGTGACAGGTAGATAGAAGAAGAATTACCTTTATTGTCATTCAGACCTTACGGTCTGAACAAAATTTCGTGCCTGCAGCCATACATACAATAATACAATAATAAACAACACTAAACACAAATTAACATCCACCACAGTGAGTCCTCCAAGCACCTCCTCACTGTGATGGAGGCAAAAATCTTAGGGCTGCAGTCTCTTCCCTCCTCTTCTCCCTCTGCGCTGAGGCGATACCCCACCGGGCGATGGTACAAACAGTCCCGCGGCTCACCGAACCCCGCAAACGGGCCGGCTCAAACACCGCGGCCCGGGGTGGTCGAAGCTGCCGCCCTCCAGTCCAACGGACGCAGCCGCTGGCCCGCGGCTGAACCCCGGACTCAGGTCACCGCCGCCAGAACGCCGTCCCAGCCACCGGAGCACCGTTCCAGCCCCGAGCCGGATCGCCCTCACGTGAGTGCCGTTCCTCCCTCGAGCTGGGCCGCCCTGACGGGAAGCGCCACAGCCCCTTCCACCCGTTCAGCCCAGAGCCGGACTGCTCACGGGAGCGCCCTGAGGGAAGTGGCTGTTCTGCCCCGGATGTCTCGAGGTCGCCAGTCTCAGCCAGACGGAGGCGCCAGGGGGCCGACCCTCATCCCCCCCGAAGGGAGAGACAGCAAGCCCCGTTTCAACCCCCTACCACCCCCCACATAAACACAACCTAAAAACCAAAAACTTAACTAGACAAAACGAAACAAAAACAACACAAAAAAGTAAAAAACAAACGGACTGCAGGCGAGCCGCTGTTGCCAGATAGTGTGGTCATGATGTCCTTCACCATATTGGCCTTCTTCAGATAGGGCATTGAGTACAGAAGTTACCAAGTTGTGACCCATTCATTATGAATGGAAATTTACTATGTGGCTTGTGTTTTGCTCAGAAGATAGACACAAAAAAGCTGGAGTAACTCAGCAGGTCAGGTAGCATCTCTGGAGAAAGGAATAGATGGTGTTTTGTGTCAGGACCCTTCTTCAAACTGACTTTACCTTGCACTAAACGTTATCCACGTTATTCCCTTCATCATATGTCTGTACACTGTGGACAATCCATTATAATCATGTATTGTCTTTCCACTGACTGGTTAGCACGCAACAAAAGCTGTTCACTGTACCTCAGTACACGTGGCAATAAACTAAACTCAAAGTTCTCATTAACAAAAAGCTACCTTTAGGAAGGAGATGAGGAACTTCTTTAATCAGCGGGTGCTGAATCTGAGGAGAAGATAGATCAGTCATGATTGAATGGCAGAGTAGACTGAATGTGCCGAATAGCCTAATTCTGCTCCTATCACATGAACTTACATTCCAACTTTCAAATTACACTTAATTTCACCCTAAAATACGCTAAACAAGCATTTTCCCCTCCGACCATATCTTCAAATCCTTTAAACCATGTTCTTCTTCCGTTCACTGAAAGATACGATGTTTCCTGCAGCTGTAAAAACATCTCTTTATCTGTTGGTTGCTACATAGAAGATGTATTCCCAATTTGACCCTTCAGCCGTTTTAACATTTTAACCTTAATCTCTCCCTTTCATTCTTTCTACTCAGCATTCGTCCAAACCATCTCCTATTTGAAGTTTTACTTTACGTACATATTCTTACAACACAAAGCAGCATTGCTCAGGATCTCTCTCTCTCTTTGAAGTTTCACAATCAATCCGGAACTGTTATCTTTCCTTTTGTAGACACAGAGTGCTGGAGTAACTCAACAGATCAGGCAGCCTCTCTGGAGAAAAAGGATGGGCGACTCTGCTGGGTTGGGACCCTTCTTCAGACTTAAGAAGACTGCAAATGGATGGGTCATTTTTTGGGTCGGGAACCTTCTTACATAGAAACATAGAAAATAGGTGCAGGAGTAGGCCATTCGGCCCTTCGAGCCTGCACCACCATTCAATATGATCATGGCTGATCATCCAACTCAGTATCCTGTACCTGCCTTCTCTCCATACCCCCTGATCCCTTTAGCCACAAGTGCCACATCTAACTCCCTCTTAAATATAGCCAATGAGCTGGCCTCAACTACCTTCTGTGGCAGAGAGTTCCAGAGACTCATCCTCTCTGCGTGAAAAAATGTTTTTCTCATCTCGGTCCTAAAGGATTTCCCCTTTATCCTTAAACTGTGACCCCTTGTCCTGGACTTCCCCAACATCGGGAACAATCTTCCTGCATCTAGCCTGTCCAACCCCCTAAGAATTTTGTAAGTTTCTATAAGATCCCCCCTCAATCTTCTAAGTTCTAGCGAGTACAAGCCGAGTCTATCCAGTCTTTCTTCATATGTGATTTGCCACCAAAGTGGATAACCTCACATTCTTGAGACTTCTTCAGTAGAAGAAGGGTCCCGACCCGAAATGTCACCCATCCTTTATCTGCAAAGATGCTGCCTGACCTGCTAAGTTACTCCAGCACTTTGTGTCTATCTTTGCACCTGTAGATCCTTGCTTCTACTTCCATTCCTACCCTTTGGACCTGTTTGCTATCTTCTTTGCTAACTGTACATTAGTAAACAAAAATATCTCAATTTATCTTCAATCCCTTTAAAAATGTTGTTTTTTCCCCCCACTCGCTATGTGGTTTATTTCAAAGACTTAATTAATCACTGGTGCTTTCTGATCGCATGCTAATCTTTTCCTGGACATTTTAAAGAGAACAAAGTAGAAAAACATGGAACTGCAATTGCTGGTTAATACACAAAAGGACACAAAGTGCTGAAGTAACTCACAAGGTCAGGCAGCATCTCTGGAGAACATGGAAAGGTGATGTTTCAGGTCGAGACTCTTTTTCAGAGAAGCTTTATTAATAACATATCTCTCTAAAGATTGGGAGATTTGTTCCTGTGCAGCACAGTGGCTCGGCGGGTAGTATTGAGGTCTCACATATCTGTAAACCTCTGGTGTTACCTATTTGGAAGTTGCCTGTATAGAATTCCTCCAAGTGCTGTCTGATTTCCTCCCACATTCCAAAGACAGTATGTGTAGGAAGGAACCGCTGGTTTAAAGCAAAGATATACACAAAAAGCTGGAGTAACTCAGCGGGACAGGCAGCATCTCTGGGGAGAAGGAATGGGCGACATTTCGGGTCGAGACCCTTCTTTGACACACAAATGCAATGACCTGCATTGCAGCCCATTGCAATGCAGGTTAAAACAGTAGCCTGCAACATGGTGCAAGTCAAGTCAAGTTTATTTGTCACATACACATACAAGGTGTACAGTGAAATGAAAGTGGCAATGCTTGCACGATTGTGCAGAACAGAACAGAACAGAACAGAACAGAGCAGAGCAGAGCAGTACCAGTATTTACATTAAAAAAAAAGAAGACACAACAGTATTTACGCCCTGGTGAGATCAGAGTTTAAAGTCCTGATGGCCTGTGGGAGGAAACTCCAACTCATCATCTCTGTTTTCGCACTGTGACAGAGGAGGTGTTTGCCTGACCGTAGCAGCAGGAACAGTCCATTGCTGGGGTGGTAGGGGTCCTTCATGATCTTGCTGGCTCTGGATCTGCACCTCTTGGTGTATAGGTCCTGAAAGGGGGGGGGAGTGTAGTTCCCGTGGTGCGTTCGGCCGAACGCACTACTCTCTGCAGAGCCTTCCTCATGAAAGGCTCCCTGTGGTTCCTCCAAGTAACCACAAATGAATTGATGTAGGATGAGGAGAGGAACATCTGCAAGTGATCTTCCAGACTTTATACATCCAGATAGACACAAGGTAGACACAAGATAACTCAGCGGGACAGGCAGCATCTCTGGAGAGGAATGGGTGACTTTTTGGGTCGAGACCCTTCTTCAGCCTGATTAAATTATACATGAATACGTGGATTGTTTCAAACATCCGTACAGACAGCACCCATAGACAGGATCGAACCTGGGTCTCTGGCACTGTAAGGCAGCAACTCTACCGCTGCGCCACCTCCTCTGGCAGCTCGTTCTATATACCAACCACCAAGATGTGTCCATGGCGTTACGGTCCTGTTGAGGTTTGGAAACTGGAAGGGGCGGGCTTGTTTTAGGCTCTGGTATTTCTGAGCTCATTCTGACTTCACCTTCCCAAACTAGGCATAACGTGCTGAAGTAACTCAGTGAGTCAGGCAGCATCTCTGGAGAAAAGGAATAGGTGAAGTTTTGGGTCGGAACCCTTCTTCAGACTGAACGTAGGGAGGGAAGGGGGGGGGGGGGGGGGGGGGAGAGTACTAGAGGTAGGGAAATCACAGAACAAGTCAGGTCGGGGGGAGTTCCCCCTGCCATGGGTACCGTGTAATCCCGTGCTACCCGCTCCATAGTCGGATAGTCGGCGACTAAACCGTCTCCCCCACTTGGTTTGCCAGGTGAGGAGGGGGCTGTGGACTCCGAGCAGGACCAAAAATAAGACCTGTCAAAGGGCTGATGAGCTTCCAGCGAGACAAGATCCATCCACACTTCTGTAGAAGTTGTGATCACTGTCGTACATAGCATTGTAAGGAATGATGATAAAGCACACACACCAAAATCCTATACTTCCAGCAGCAGAAGTCCGCAGGAACTGGAGGACAGAGATGTGCGGTGCGTCCGTCACCGTTCCCGTTGGAAACCAGCACCATTGCGTCGCTAATGTTTTCAACGATGATGAATGAATGAAACTAAACTAAAGGAAGTAGTTGAGACAGGTACTATCACAATGTTTCAAAAAAAAAAAAACTTGGATTGGTACATGTACAGGATAGGTTTAGAGTGAATGGGACAAATACAGGCAGGTGGGGCTAGTATAGATGGGAGATGTTGGACAGCGTGGGCAAGTTGGGCCGAAGGGCCTGTTTCCATGCTGTATGACTCTATGTATCAGAATTCCTTGCCTCTATTTCTGCTCAGGAATTAATGGTCAATGTCAAGGTCAGGCAGCATCTCTGGGGAACAGGAGAACATGGATAGGTGATGTTTTGTGTCGGGACCCTTCTTCAGACTGATTGTAAGGTGGGAGGGGGGGGAGGAGAAAAGGAGCTGGAAAGGGGGAGAGGCAGGACAAAGCTTGACATGTAATAGGTAGCCTAAGAGCAGCAGGATTCACGAAGGGAGCAGTGAGAGAGGGGCAGATGGTGTTCCAAACAGGAAAATAGGAGTAGGAGACATGAGAAATTGCAGATGCCAGAATCTTGACACAAAAAACAAACAAGCAGCTGGAAGAACACAGCAGGACAAGCAACCTCTGGGGAGAGAATTGACAGACAGTGTTTTGGGTTGAATCTTTGTCGGTCTGATCCAAAATAGGCACATGTTGCAGGAGTAACTTAATGGGTTAGGCAGCATCTCTGGAGTGCCCTTAAGATCAGGTGTGGGCCAACAGACTCTCTAAGCCTTCTCCTTCTTCAGACTAAAATGTCCTGACTGGAAACATGTGACCACTTCCCTCCGCAGATGCTGCCCGACCCGCAGAGATGTTTCAAACACATCTACCCTGTCGAGCCACCTTAGGATCATATATATTTGAATAGTGGATTATACTCGCATAGGACTATGTTAGGGACCTAATTCAAAATACCACTTTCATGTGTGAGATAAAAGGTGGTTTGCGAGAATGATTCCAGGAATGATTGGTTTAACATACGATGAGCGTTTGATGGCACTGGTCAAGATCCTGCTGCAATTACCTCCATAAACTGCTTTTTCTAAATCTGAAACCGGGTTTACAGCAAGCGTTAACAGCAGGTTTACCTCATTGGTGATGTCATAAACTATAACAGCCGCAGCAGATCCCCGATAATACATTGGTGCCAACGAGTGGAACTAATGGAGGGAAAAAAGAGGCAAAAATGAAAGATGCATTTTCAGAATGACAATATTGTTACTGTATAACAGAATTCCCACAGACCAGCCAGTTTGCATGCCCACCATTTATACAGCTGCAAGTATATTCTGAACCTCTGATTAACTTGTGGAATAAAATGAGCTCCATCACTTACACATGGCGGCACAGAGGCTCAACTGGCCGAACCGCTCCATCTCACCACCAGAGGGAGATCCTGGAGATCCTGACCTTGGGTGCTGTCTCTGTGTAGTTTGCATGTTCTCTCTGTGACCGCGTGGGTTTCCTCCGTGTGAAAAGGATGTAAAGTTGGCAACGTTGGTTTTAAGCTAAAAATCCCACCCAATGAAAATATTATTGCACTAACGTACTGTCCTGTTGGGAAGCTTAAGTTAACAACTATGAACCATTAGGTAGACACAAAATGCTGGAGTAACTCAGCGGGTCAGGCAGCATCTCTGGAGAGAAGGAATGGGAAGCTGCCTAACCCGCTGAGTTACTCCAGCATTTTGTATCTACCTTCGATTTAAACCAGCATCTGCAGTTCTTTTCTAAACTATAAACCACTCGCAGATACTGGTTCTGGAACCAAATTTTATGCTGTGACAATATCACTACAATTGCCACATACAGCTGTAGAGGCTGAATCAGTGGATATGTTTAAATTGGAGATTGACAGATCTTGATTAGTCAGGGGTTATGGGAGAAGGCGGGCGAATGGGGTTGAGAGGGAAAGATAGATTTGCCATGATTGAATGGCAGAGTAGACTTGATGGATTAAATGGCCAATTCTGTGCCTAGAACTTATGAATTTACCCCTGCATTCTGCAGGCTATTTAACAAGTAAAACAAATATTTTGGCCCATGACGTCTGTGTCAAACATGATGCCAAATTAAACTAATCTCTTCTGTCTGCAAATGAACCATATTCCTCCCTTCCCTACATAATCATGCGCCTATCCCAAAACTTCTTAAACAGCTCTATCATATATGTTGGGAGCTACCATTCACTATGTAAAAAATAACATGCCCTGCACATCTCCTTTAAGATCAACAAATATTAACCCCCTCAATGGTGCAGTAGTTTTCCTGCAACATCTGCCAGCATTTGTAGTCCCAGACAGTGAGAACATAGAGAAGGCAAATTAAATAAGATCCACATTCCACATGAGACTGATTTCCAAAGTTAACCCATCAACATAGAAGCACACGTTTTACTGCAGTAACCTTGTAGTTCACCCATGTAAAAAGTCAGTCATTTATTTGCTTTTTTTTGGCAGAGAGTCAAATCAAGTCAAATCTCTGAAAATCAACCATGTTTTCAAGTTTTATCTGATTATTACTGGAGATGTCCTTCCTTTAATCAGTAAAAGAAACAGAACTTACTGAAAATATAATAACCAAAACACTGAAGCTATCACTATGCTGTTCCATGTGTTGTAGGTGTACATTATGGCAAATTCATTCACAATCAAACTTGGATTGTTTTCTTTGGAGCCTGAGGGAATACTAGACAAAAATGTAATTTTTTCAGTTTAGAGATACAGCATTGAAACAGGCCCTTCGGCCCACCAAGTCCACGCCAACCACTGATCACCCATTCACAACAGTTGCATGTTATTCCACTTTCTCATTCACTCCCTGTACATGAGAGGCGAGAGGCCAGTTGATCTACAAACCCGCAAGTCTTTGGGATGAGGGCGGAAACTAGAGCACCCGAAGAAAACCCATGCGGCCTCAGGGAGAATATGCAAACTCCACGCAGACAGCATGAAGCCTGTACTCTGGTGCTGTGAGGCAGCAGCTCTAAAGGTAAAATGAATTACAAAATTAAGAGAGGAATAGACAGGACATACGGTCAGAACTGTTTTCCCAGGTTGAAAATGTCAAACTGGTCTGAACCCATATCTGAGGAAGGATGTGCTGGTGTTACAAGAATGACCCCAGGAATGATTGGGTTAACATGTGATGAGCGTTTTACGACACTGCCCCTGTCCTCGCTAGAGTTTAGAACGATGAGGGAGGACCTCAATGACACTTACCGAATAGCGAAAGGCCTGGATAGAGTGGATTTGGAGAGGATGTTTCCACAAGTGGGAGAGTCTAGGACCAGAGGCCAAAGCCTCAGAATAAATGAACATACCTTTAGAAAGGAGATGAGGAGGAATGTATTTAGTTAGAGGGAGGTGATTCTGTGGGATCATTGCCATGGAAGGCTGTGGAGGCCGTCAATGGATATTTTTAAGGCAGAGATAGATTCTTGATTAGGATGGGTGTCAGGGGTTATGGGGAGAAGGCAGGAGAATGGGGTTGAGTGGAAAGGCTTTTGGCACATTGGCCTTCATCAATCAGAGATTTGAATATAGAAGCTGGGAGATTATGTTGCAGTTGTATAAGACATGAGGCCACATTTAGAGTCTTGTGTTTAGTTATAGGAAAGAGGTTGTTAAGTTGGAAAGGGTGCAGAAAAGATTTACAAGGATGTTGCCAGGAATCGAGGGCCTGAGCTATAGGGAGAGGCTGAGCAGACTAGGTCTCTATTCCTTAAAACGCAGGAGGATGAGGGGTGATGAGGGGACATGAGAGGAATAGATCGAGTAGATGCGCAGAGTGTCTTGCCCAGAGTAGGGGAACCAAGAACCAGAGGACATACGTGTAAGGCGAGGGGAGATTTAATAGGAACCTGAGGGGTCATTTTTTTCACACAAAGGTTGGTGGGTGTATAGAACGAGCTGCTGGAAGAGGTAGTTGAGGCAGGTACTTTCGCAACGATTAAGAAACATTTCGGCAGGTACTTGGATAGGACAGGTTTAGATGGATATGGGCCAAACGCAGGCAGATAGGATTATAGATCAGACTTGTTGGCCGGTGTGTGCAAGTTGGGCCGAAGGGCCTTTTTCCATGCTGTAAGACTCAATTACTCTATGTCCATATCTCAATACAATCAAGTCAAACTCGTGTACAATAGATAGAGCAAAGAGGAAAATACAGAGTGCAGAACATAGTTATCAGAATTGTAGCACATTGTCGCACATCAGTTCAGTTTAGTTTATTATGTGTATCGAGCTACAGTGAAAAGCTTTCTTGGTGCATGCTATCCAGTCAGCTGAAAGGCTATACATAATTACAATCAAGTCGTCCACAGTGTACAAATACAGGACAAAGGGAGTGAAGTTTAGTGCAAGATACAGTCCCGTAAAGTTCCATTAAAGATAGTCCGAGCATCTCCAATGAGGTAGATAATAAAAATAATAAATAATAATTTTATTTATAGAGCACTTTAAAAACAAACATAGCTGCAACAAAGTGCTGTACATCACTAATCATTGACAAAAAAGTTAATACACACCAAAAATAACAACCAAAAGAAATAGTAGGAAGAGACATGTAAAATAAAGAAACATCAAAAACACCACAAACAGAAGCAAAGCCTCAGGCATGGTCAAAAGCCAGGGAGTACAAATGTGTTTTAACACTGGATTTGAAGATGGACAGTGAGGGGGCCTGTCTGATGTGCAACGGAAGGGTGTTCCAGAGTGCTGGAGCAGCAACAGAGAAGGCTCTATCCCCTCTGAGCCTCCGACTAGACCTCGGTACCTCCAGGAGCAGCTGACCAGCTGACCTGAGGGACCGGGCAGGAGCGTATGGGTGGAGCAGCTCAGAGAGGTAAGGCGGGGCGAGCCCATTCAGAGATTTAAAAACAAATAACAGTATCTTAAAATGAACTCGAAAGTGCACCGGGAGCCAGTGGAGGGAGGCCAGAATTGGCGATTTGTGCTCCCTCTTTCGAGTCCCTGTTAAAAGGCGAGCAGCAGCATTCTGAACCAACTGGAGACGAGCCAGTGAAGAACGAGCAACTCCAAAATAGAGCGCGTTACAGTAATCCAGCCTAGATGGTACCTCAAGACTGCTCCATAGCTGGTGATTCATTTGTCTGATAACTGTTCTGTTCCATGGACCAAGTCCAATGCCCTCAATGGGGTAGAGGCGAATCGGACAGTACCCTAGCTTATGGAAGGACAATTCAGAAGCCTGATAACAGAGCAGAACAAGCTGTTCCTGAGTCTGGTGGTGTGCACTTCCAGATGTGTTGTAAATGTAAGTCGTCGTTGAAATGGCAGGACAGCCACACTGATTTAAAAGACCAGGCTCGGCTCAAAACAGCCTGTTCAAGCAATCCTTCCTCCCCTGAAGAACCACAAGTACCATGACCTCATGATCAACAGGGCCAGAAGTTAACAGTTTACTGAAGCTGGATTGCATGCTGTTATGTCAGAGACATGTTTCCTAATAACATAGGAAATGAAACGCACAGCCTGTTCCTGGTTTAGTCACAGATGGTGGAGGTTCCTGAATGTTTTCATTAAATTTTCATTCCTTTCATCCCAAACCCAGGATCTGTAAATCCAACAGCTCTCACAAATGGAAAAAGATCAAGATGCCTGATGGATCGTGAGTGAGGGTGTGACCTTAGGATACGGCCTTGAACTCATTTACCCTTTCACTTGCCGAGGGCAGCCTCAACCTCCCATTCCTTGTGCTCGGCATTAAAAACATTGCTGATGGAAATAAACACTTTTAAATGGTAAAGAGCAAATGCTTTTCCAACTGCCTGTGGTTCCATCGGCAGAAGCATTAGGCAATGACTCACTTTCCTGTTGAGAAACCGACTTATTTTTGTTGCTGGTTTTATTAACGTAACCAACGTATTTTATTAGAGGTTGACAGAAAAAATGTTAATGGAGGTTGACATCAGAAAACAAGATGTTCTGATTTTTCTGATGATTTGCCAGATATGGAATATTTCCTGTCTGCTTCAGATTTCTTTTCTCTTTCATTTTCTCTTAATGTTACATTCAGCAATCTGAATCCTGACACACAACTATGTCACTAATCACCCCCTACTTCCCCGAAAAAGCGATGTGCCCACACGCACACAAACAGTTGACAACTTCCCCCATCCCTGGAAATCTACAAAGGGATACTTGGCTTCCCGAGAACATTGAAGAGATCTGGGGCTTAATTACTTCGAAATGCTAGAAGTCATTGGACTGGAAACATTTTCATGTCTCAAGGGAAAAATACAGCAAGCTCACTGCTATTTGAAGACCAAATTCCAAGAAAAATACTGACCTAAGAAACTGATGGTGGAGAGAATAAATTCCTGAGATCCAACTAATAGCCATGATGTGCATGGATTCTTCAGCACTGTCGAGACTAGATTGAAACCAAACAACCAGATGAAGTTCATTAGCAGATACAATCATATCCACAACAGAAAAGCAGACAGAATTTGAGGACATCCTCAAGGATGTGGCTGCCACAGCCTCCATTCCACAGAATCACCGCAATCTTGGCATTGTTCCAGGCTACTAAGAGATTGCAAAGGCCTCCCAACAGCTCAATAACAACAAGCCTCTGGGGAGATAAGCTGACCAATAATGTATCAAAATGTGGCTGAGAGGTACGTCGAATAAGAATTCATGAACTCACCCGAAAGATGGAAGCATCTGGGGTGTCATGTCTTAAAGGTGCCATGTCATGCCCATCTTCAATAAACAAGACCTGTGGTAGACCCTTAGCCTTCTTAGCAAGAAGGGGCATTGATGTGCTTACTGAGCCATTACTACAATATGGCTAGTCCAGGACAAGTTGCTGGTATATTTACTCCTAGAAAGCTGAAGATTTTTGACCATCTCTATTTCGGCACCATCAATGTATTTTCCGGGGTATGTGTACCACTTCACTTTCAGTGAAGTTGCAACACCATCTCCTGCTTGAGGTCTTGCTCGTGACATTGGTGGGCAAGATTTAAAGTGGCTACCTGAGAACTGGGGCTGTCACTTTTGTCTTGACAAATATGGATTTCAGGTTACACCTTGTGGGGTAGCAACAACTACTAAGAGTCTTGGCGTGAATAGGAGGTTTGCTACCTGCGTTCCTTCGCTCTTGGCAACATTTTTTGCGAACGACACACTGAACTATATTCTGCTTGTGCTGAAGCAAAGCACAGAGTATACCTTTCATTGTACAATCAACTATCTGGGACTCATGACACATGGGCTCCAGTCTCTTACTGGAATGGCTTGAAAGGTTCTAGTGCCCCTCTGCTCAGCCTTCACTATTATTGCATAATAGTGATGGTTGCCTGGCTGACGCATTACCAGTCTTGACACCAGGTTGGTGGTGAAGATGGCGACTACCTGCGGATTTTACATTCTGTTGTGCTGAACAAAGTGGTGACAATAAACTCTCTTATCTTGAAAGGGCATTTTTTAGAAATTGCAGGGACAATAAAGTGGAAATGATTATAGGGAAATGTATGGTTCATACATATTCATGTGTATGTTAATGAGTTGGTGTTCAATATAAGCAGGGAATGCTGTGTAATAAATCTCTCTCTCGTGATCCAGGCAACCAGTGTGTAAGTCTTATTCTTCACTCTGCAGTCCGGAATATAACAATGATCATGTGCAGGCAGCTGAGAGCAGTTCAGCTAGACATCATAGTGGAGCAGACAAAATGTGTAGGAAGGAACTGCGGATGCTGGTTTAAATCAAAGATAGAGACAAAATGCTGGAGTGACTCAGCGGGACAGACAGGCAGCATCTCTGGATAGAAGGAATGGGTGACATTTCAGGTCGAGACCCTTCTTCAGACGGCTAGACATCATGTTCAGCACAAATATTGTGGGCTGAAGGGCCCGTTCCTGTGCTGTACTGTTCTATGTTCTAAGAGAGTGGGACTAACTGGATTGCTCTTACATGGAGCCCATATGGATTTGATGGGCTGAATGGCCTCCTGCTCATTAGACATGGCCATCCTGGACCAGCATACATGGAGGTTTCCTCCATTAAGTTGGAAATGTTTGTCTCATGGAACGCAACATCCAGATGACCTTCCTTGACTTGTTCTGATCAGACGTGCCAAGAAAGCTCATCCTCTACATTAGCGCTTTACTTCTGCAGAGAACGTCAAAAATTGCCCGAGTCAAATTATTGCTCAAGCTCTTAGACATGGTATTAGGAAACGTTTTCAATAAGCTCTAATAGCTTAGTTCAGTTTTGTTTATTGTCACATGTACTGAGTACAGTGAAAAGCATTTGTTGCGTGCTAACCAGTCAGCAGAAAGACAATATATGATTACAATTGAGTCATTTACAGTGTATAGATACATGATAAGGGAATAACGTTTAGTGCAAGGTAAATCCAATAAAGTCCGATCAAAGATAGTCCGAGGGTCACCAATGAGTTAGATCATAGTTCAGGACTGCTCTTTAGTTGGTAGGATGATTCTGTGGCCTGATAACAGCTGAGAAGAAACTGTCCCTGAATCTGAAGGTGTTTGTTTTCACACTTCTATACCTTTTGCCTGGTGGGAGAGGGGAGAGGGGAGAGGGGGGAGTGATAATAATTCCTTAGGTAACCTCAATGGCTGCAACCTTTAAGGTCCTTCCAAGCTGTATCCATGCAGTTCACTCCCATTCAAACACATGTCCTTTTCAGAACAGTGATCCAAGTTTTTGGATGATGCTGTCATGGAGCTCTTGTAGTCCAAAAATATGTTAGTAGGGATGTTCATTTGGCTGCAAAATGCATAAAATGCATTCAGCAAAGTTTGGCAAGTGACCCACTGAATTTAAAATTAATGGTTAGATATTTCTCTCCAATATTTTCCAAAATATTCTCAACACAAATTCTGCAAAGAAAATCTATTGGAGTCAGCAGAGGACACAGTTTAGTTTAGTTTATTATTGTCACGTGTACCAAGGTACAGTGAAAAGCTTTTTCGTGTGAGCTATCCAGTCAGCGAAAAGACTATATAAGTGATTACAATCAAGTCGTCCACAGTATATATATACAGGAAATGGAATAACTTATAGTAAGTAAGTAAGTTTATTGGCCAAGTATTCACATATTTGCCTTGGTGCTCCGCCCACAAGTAACAACATGACATACAGTGACAGTTACGAATGACTCAGAAAACACTAAATATTAATAATAATAAAACATTAATGATAAAACACCATTGATCAAGCATGTGAACCAACAAAATACCAACTCAAAGGGAGGCTACAGATTTTTGGCTGTTGAGTAGAGCAACTACTCGTGGATAAAAACAGTTTTTATGTCTGGCTGTGGTAACTTTGACAATCGCCTTCCAGAGGGAGACTTTATAGTACAACATAAAGTCCAGTAAAGTCCGATTAAAGATAGTCCGAGGGTCTCCAATGAGGTAGCTCAAGACAGCTCTCTTGTTGGTGATAGGGTGGTTCAGATAACTGTTCAGTTCTATAGACCAAGTCCAATGTCCTCATTGGGGTAGAGGTGAATTAGACAGAACCCTACCTTATGGAAGGACAATTCAGAAGCCCGAAAACAGAGGGGAACAAGCTATTCCTGCGTCTGATGGTGTGCACTTCCAGATATGTTGTGAACATAAGTCATTGTTGAAATGGCAAGATAGCTACACAGGACCACTCACTAGTTGTTGATAGGATGGTTCAGTTGCTTGATGACAGCTGGGAAGCAACTGTCCCTGATTCTGAAATTGACTTCCTTTGTCAATACACATCTTGGAGAGATTGGCGGTAACAAAGTCTTGGTACAGCCAGCCTCCAGCCCCTACCAGCCTCCAGTGCTCAGTTCTCAACTGCAGGATGGATAGAGCCACAGATTTCCAAGGAATACCACAGAGGTTAAGGAGAGAAGGCAGGAGAATGAGGTTACGAGGGAGAGATAGATCAGCCATGATTGAATGGCGGAGTAAACTTGATGGGCCAAATGGCTTATTTCTACTCCTATTCCTTATGACCTATGACCAAGCAGAGATCTAAAAGCAGGTCGCACCCAACCTCAAGTTTTAGTTAAAAGGGAAGTGAGAAAAGTCCAAAAGCAAATTCCATTTCAAAATTTTCCACTCCAAGTATCGCCTGCCCCATTGCGAAATGCCAACTGCACCAGTTGTCCAAAAAAAATGCATTGTGCATTTGCCAATCGCAAACTGCGCTTGTGCCTTAAGACTGTCCTGATGGCTGAGGGCAAGGGCGGGGTGCAAGGGATAACAGGCTAATTCTCCCCATAGAGTACACGCATACAAAGCCAGTTTATAATCTCTTGTGTCCCCACCCTTGAACTGGTTTAACTTAATTACTTGAACATACCCTTGCACAATGGGTTAAAAAATATTCAATATTTGAAGATTGAATCATTTAATTATTTTGATTTAATACTTCAGGATCACTAGAGTGGGGTGCTGACCTCCCATCTAACACACCAAGCTTTAAACTATCTTTAATCGGACTTTAACTTGCACTAAATGTTGTACCCTTTATCTGTACACTGTGGATGGACGGGTTATAATTATGTATAGTTTTTTGTTTGATGGGATAGCACTCAAACAAAATCTTTTCACTGGAGCTCGGTATACGTGATAATAATGAACTAACCAAACTAAACTATTTTTCAAACGCAAAATATTTTTAAATCACTTTTACCAAAATGGACCAATGATTTAAATTGTGTGCCTTTCAAGATATTAAGCATATCCATCTACATTTTTTTCCCTAGTACTAACATCAATTATGGTTCCTTTTCTTTTAGTTGGCTCGTTCTGCTTGAGTTTTGTTAGGGAAGAATTAATCACACTGATGTGGATTCAAAAATCATAATTCAAAACAGTTTGTGATTGTTTTTCTCATAATCCTGTTTTCGCTGGAATTCACTCAAAATTGGCAAAACCTGTGTAAAAGCAACCAGAATTTTAAATTTTGCATGGTGTTTGCGCAGTTTTACTGTACATTGTTTCAAACCAGGACATGCCCAAAAAGCTGGCACGTCTCCAAGATAAATAAATCATCATCAGGAAATGAGAAGCAAAAGAACTGTAGATGCTGTAAATCCAAAATGAAATCAGAAAATGCATGAAACAGGAGGTCAGGCAGCATCAATGGAAAGTGAAACAGTAAAGTTAAGGGTTGAAGACCCTTCTCACCAGGAAGGCTGCACTTTCAACACTGCCACAATCCCTCTGTACTACAGTGAAACGTCCATGTCTTAAGAGTCAAAGAGTCATAGAGCATGGAAACAGGCCCATTAGGCCCAACTTGACCACACCGACCAACAGGTCCCACCTACAGTAGTCCCACCTGCCTGAGCTTGGTCCATATTCCTCTAAACCTATCCTATCCATGTAACTGTTCAAATGTTTTTCTTAAAAGTTGCAATATTGAAAATTGAATATTGCAAAATTGGCATAGGACAAACAATAGTACATGTCAGCAACTTAGTGGGCAGATCTTTCAATGTTTTTGTTGAGCAGCTACCCACAAAAACAATCCTCCTGTGAGAAAGAGAACATAAAGCCACAATAAACCAGTCTGTCTGTCTTTCACTGTGACTCAGAAAACCATAAACTAATGAATAAGAAACTGGAATGTCCATGTACCCTCTAGAAATCTCAGCAACTAAACAACTTAAAAACCTGTAATTTTGCACACAAGTTATGTTTAGGTCAAGGATGTGGACTACATTCTTATTTTTTCTAAAACTCCCACAGGAGGCCCTCCATAGCCCAAAAGGGGCCTCATTATAATTTTCTCAATTGAAAATTAATGGATTTTTTGTCAGATCCATTTTTTGAAGTCATTGTAAAAATCATTTGAAGTCAACATTGGTGTCCCTCGGATTATCATTGATCGGACTTCACTGGACTTTGTCTTGCAGTGAACATTATTCATGTTATTCCCTTTATCCTGTATCTGTGCACTCTGGAATGCTCGATTGTAATCATGTAATCATTGTAATCATTGTAATCATTATTCAAACAAGGGGACATGACTTCAGAATTAAGGGACAGAAGTTTAGGGGTAATATGAGGGGGAACTTCTTTACGCAGAGAGTGGTGGCGGTGTGGAATGAGCTCCCAGTGGAAGTGGTGGAGGCAGGTTCATTGGTATCATTTAAAAATAAATTGGATAGGCATATGGATGAGAAGGGAATGGAGGGTTATGGTACGAGTGCAGGCAGGTGGGACTAATGGGGAAAAAAATTTGTTCGGCATGGACTTGTAGGGCCGAGATGGCCTGTTTCCGTGCTGTAATTGTTATATGGTTATATGGTTATATGTATAGTCTTTCTCCTGACTGGATAGCACGCAACAGTGGCGCAGCGGTAGAGTTGCTGCTTTACAGTGCAGAGACCTGGGTTCAATCATAGAAACATAGAAAACATAGAAACATAGAAATTAGGTGCAGGAGTAGGCCATTCGGCCCTTCGAGCCTGCACCGCCATTCAATATGATCATGGCTGATCATCCAACTCAGTATCCCGTACTTGCCTTCTCTCCATACCCCCTGATCCCCTTAGCCACAAGGGCCACATCTAACTCCCTCTTAAATATAGCCAATGAACTGGCCTCAACTACCCTCTGTGGCAGAGAATTCCAGAGATTCACCACTCTCTGTGTGAAAAAAGTTCTTCTCATCTCGGTTTTAAAGGATTTCCCCTTTATCCTAAAGCTGTGACCCCTTGTCCTGGACTTCCCTAACATCGGGAACAATCTTCCTGCATCTAGCCTGTCCAACCGCTTAAGAATTTTGTAAGTTTCTATAAGATCCCCTCTCAATCTTCTAAATTCTAGAGAGTATAAACCAAGTCTATCCAGTCTTTCTTCATAAGACAGTCCTGACATCCCAGGAATCAGTCTGGTGAACCGTCTCTGCACTCCCTCTATGGCAATAATGTCCTTCCTCAGATTTGGAGACCAAAACTGTACGCAATACTCCAGGTGTGGTCTCACCAAGACCCTGTACAACTGCAGTAGAACCTCTCTGCTCCTATACTCAAATCCTTTTGCAATGAAAGCTGACATACCATTCCCTTTCTTTACTGCCTGCTGCACCTGCATGCCTACCTTCAATGACTGGTGTACCATGACACCCAGGTCTCGCTGCATCTCCCCCTTTCCCAATCGGCCACCATTTAGATAATAGTCTGCTTTCCTATTTTTGCCACCAAAATGGATAACCTCACATTTATCCACATTAACCTGCATCTGCCAAACATTTGCCCACTCACCCAGCCTATCCAAGTCACCCTGCAGTCTCCTAGCATCCTCCTCACAGCTAACACTGCCCCCCAGCTTACTGTCATCCGCAAACTTGGAGATATTGCCTTCAATTCCCTCATCCAGATCATTAATATATATTGTAAATAGCCGGGGTCCCAGTACTGAGCCTTGGGGTACCCCACTAGTCACTGCCTGCCATTGTGAAAAGGACCCGTTTACTCCTACTCTTTGCTTCCTGTTTGCCAGCCAGTTCTCTATCCACATCAATACTGAACCCCCAATGCCTTGTGCTTTAAGTTTGTATACTAATTTCTTATGTGGGACCTTGTCGAAAGCCTTCTGGAAGTCCAGATACACCACATCCACTGGTTCTCCCCTATCCACGCTACTAGTTACATCCTCGAAAAATTCTATAAGATTCGTCAGACATGATTTACCTTTCGTAAATCCATGCTGACTTTGTCCAATGATTTCACCACTTTCCAAATGTGCTGCTATCCCATCTTTAATAACTGACTCTAGCAGTTTCCCCACTACCGATGTTAGACTAACTGGTCTGTAATTCCCCATTTTCTCTCTCCCTCCCTTCTTAAAAAGTGGGGTTACGTTTTACAATCCCGACTACAAATGCTGTATGTATGGAGTTTGTACGTTGCATGTGTTTCCTCCAGGTGCTACGGTTTCTTCCCACACAGTTTTGTAGGCTAATTTGCTTGGTAAAATTGTATCTTGTCCCCAGTGTGTCGGATAGTGTTAGTGTGCGGGGATCGCTGGTCGGCACTGACTCGGTGTGCCAAAGGGCCTGTTTCCATGCTGTATCACTGAACTAAACAAAATACACTAAACTAAACAAAAGCTTTTCACTGTATTTCAATACACGTGGTTTTGGGGGTAAGGGAGTGTAAAATGCCCATTTGACTTTCAAATTCCCTTTAAATTTATCAGACGTGGAAACTTCAATATGCAACTTTAACTGGGGAACAGCGAACTAAAGATGTGTGTTTTTATTGGTAATTTTAGTCAAAACACATAATTTTCAGTTGATTATATTTATGGAACAATTAAATATTTGTTAGATTTTATTTAGTTTATGGTTTCTACCCATTTCTATTGGGTGGGGTTGTAGACAGTGAGGAAGGTTGTCAAAAGATGCAGCAGAACATAAATCAGTTACAGATATGGCTGGAGAGATGCCAAGAAAGATAGGCTTGGCTATCCCTCAGCATAGCAACATCAAGAATGATGTTGCTTTACTGAGGGATAGCCAAGTCCATCCCTCATTGCTGGCAGCTGATGGGAAGCAGCTGTAAATTGGGAAGTGGCTACTAAAGGACAGCGCCACTGGGGGGGGGGGATAGTTCCTTTCACAGCGTGTGTGGGGAGTCTGGCCCGGGCTGAACAAAGTAGTAAACTTGGTTCGGCTGCCAGGGGTAAAGTTGCGGGGAGGGCAGGAGCGTTGACAAGGAGGGGGTCGGGGATCATGCCAGCAACTCACTCAGTACCCGGGACCGGACAGTGGAACCGTCCACCACCTCAGCGCCTTCTGCTGACCTGCCCGCCAGCCAGCAATGGTTTCCTTCGGCACAGGCGAAAATTGTGGAGGTGATGGTTGGCGGGTCGCTACTGGGCGCAAGGCTGGCTGCTCCGTCTCTCTCTCTCTCTCTCTCACCCCATTATGTGATCTCCCTGAACCAAGATGTCCCTATCCCTCTGACCTGAACCACAGTGCATTGTGGGACAGGCAAAGATGGAGGCTCCCCGGTCTTCATTGCCTCCTTGAAGAAGTTTCACATTTCCTTTCTACTGACAAAACCAAACCCTTGATCCTGTCCCGCCAGCCTTTTTTCAAAATTTATCATCTCAAAATGGGGGTGCATCTCCGACGCAGGTGCGTCTTCATTGCCGGGAAATACGGTAAATAAACATGTGTGCATTCTACCCAGGCGACAGATTTTATGTTCCCTTGTCTTGATCAATCACTTTTTTTTGTAGCACTTGAATGTCACCTATTCTTTTTCTCCAGAAATGCTGCCTGACCCAGTGAGGTACTCCAGCATTTTGTGTCTATCTTCGGTAAATAAAAGGGAGTTTACTTGAAAATGTTTAACACAATATTAAGTCCTGAGCGTTAAAGTGTCCCCAGTCTAAAATTGAAATTCAGCTCCTCAAACTTATGCCAGGCATTGTAGGAGTCCAAACACAGAGGGATCGAGGTGGGAGTGGGACAGGGATTTAATGTGATAGGCAGCTGGAAGTTCACCAAAGATATAAACAAACTGCTGAAAGAACTCAGTGGGTCAAGCGGCATCTGCAGAGGCAGAGTGATCCTGTGCTGGAAACTGAACACACACTTGCAAACTGAACGAACGTTTTCTGAAGATGGCCACCCAACCTGAGGTTTGAAACAAAAATAGTTTGGAGGGCCTGGTGCAGTGAGGTTATTTGGAGCCTGCGTCAGAGTGTGAATGGGTTGAGTGAGTGGGTGAAACTTGACAAACCGAGTTTCGGGTGGCTAAAGACTAAAGTCACTATCATTTAACAACACATTAAGTTTTCTCCCAAATTGTGAAATCAACTAGAGCAAGGCAAAATGCCCAGAAAAGTGTCACCCTTTGGCTGCACCATTGCTTCCAGCAAAAATCACTGAGCGAGGCCCTGAGCTCGATTTTGAGCTCTATGTTTCTTGCCAAGAAAACCCACCCACAAGGAGCAAAGCCAGACAGTATTGACCTGATGGAAAAGAGGGACAAAGCAGTTATTTATAAAATGTGACGGGGAAGGAGACTAGCAAAATACCTTGCATTGAAATTAAAGCTCTCACATTAGCTCAAAAGGCATTTCCAAACCTGGAATATTTAAGCCTTCGTCTGAAGTACATGTTACATACAGACTCAGCGTGGAAGCAGGGTCTGCACCCATCAACAATCGCCTGAAAACTAGTTCTATCCTACACACTAGTAACAATTTGCACAAGTCAATTAACCTACAAACTTGCACGTCTTTGGAATGTGGGAGGAAACCGGAGCATCCGGAGAAAACCCATGCGGCCACAGAGAGATCGTACGATAGTCAGGATCGAACCAGTGTCTCTGGTGCTGTAAGGCAGCAACTCTATCACAACACCACTGTGCCTCCCTTACATTGTGGGAAACAACACCTTACATTGTGCTGTTCTTATATTGTAATCCCAAAACCTAACCTCCTTATCCATTAGGGCAGCCCAGTGGCACAGCTGGTAGAGCTGCTGCCTCACAGTGCCAGGCAACTGAGTTAGATCCTGACCTTGGGTGCTGTCTGAGTGGAGTTTGCACGTTCTCCCTGTGACCGCATGGGTTTCCTCCGGGTTCTCCAGTTTTCTCCCACATCCCAAAGGCGTGCGAGTTTGCAGGTTGATTGGTCTCTGTAAATTGCCCCCAGTATGTAGGGAGTGGATGAGAAAGTGGGATAATATAGAAATGGTGTGAATGGGTAATGAATGTGTGAGTGTGTACGCGGTGGGCCGAAGGGGCCGCAAGGAATGGAAGGGAAGTGAAGAGGTCACGATGATTAATGTCATGCTAGCAGTTGGAAATATAAAGGTCCAGCAAGGGTAAAAGGCCGTCAGGGGGAGTTCAAGAGGAGGTGGGATGTTGGAGATGGGAGAAGGCTCTGAAGAAGGATTATAGAGTGATATCGCATGGAAACAGGCCTTTTGGACCAACTTGCCCACATCGGCCAACATGTCCCAGCTACACTAGCCCCACTTGCCCTCGTTTGGCCCATATCCCTCCAAATCTGTCCTATCCTTGTACCTAGGGTACACAAAAAAGCTGGAGAAACTCAGCGGGTGCAGCAGCATCTATGGAGCGAAGGAAATGGGCAACGTTTCGGGCCGAAACCCTTCTTCACTCACAGCCTCCTATCCTTGTACCTGTCTGTTTTTTAAATGAAGGGGACCTTGCCTCAACTACTGCACCTCCTCGGGTAGCTTGTTCCATACACCCACCACCCTTTGTCCTGACCCGATCCATGTTCTCGAGGCTGGTGCCTGACCCCGCTGATTTACACCAGCACCTTGTGTCTTTCCTACTTATCCACAGCCAGATTTCCCTGGGTCACGGTGTAAATAACGTGTTATATATTGGGGGGTTTATCCCCGACCCGCAAACAGTAAAAGTCCAGAGTTACCTACCCGCTCTTGTCCAGCCGTATCCCAAATCAGAAACTTGTGGAGCTCATTCCCACAACTCACGGTCTTAGTCATAAACGATGCGCTGTAAAGCAATTCAGATGAAACAACAAGTCAGTTCAACAATAATATGGGATGAAAAATCCAGGAATGTGAGAAACGCCATTAATCCATCCATACTCACCCAATTGTGGGCAGAGTATTGACATCGAAGGTGTCTTGGACGAACCGGCACACTATACTCGACTTCCCAACCCCTGTATCCTAAAATCATTTAAAGAGAGAGAAATTCAGTCTTGAGATCACAGGAGTCATTAAAAAAAAAGAATTGGCTGATTATGTGTGTAACTGAGCGAAACACAAGCTAGATAATAAATTTCCATTCCTAGTGAGTGGGTCACAACCAGTTATCTGTGGCTGAGCAACATTAGATAATTCAAGGGCTTTTTGTTCTTTACTTTAGAGATACAGAGTGAAAACAAGGCCTTCGGCCCACCGAGTCCGCGCCGACCAGCGATCACTGCGTTCACGAGCACAATCCTGCACACCTGCAACAATTTACAATTTTTACCAAAGCCAACTTACAAACCTGCCTGTCTTTAGAGTGTGGGACGAAACCAGAATACCCGGAGAAAATCCACACGGTCACAGGGACAATATGCAAACTCCGTGCGGATATAGCCATAATCAGGATCGGACCTGGGTCTCTAGCGTGGTAGGGCAGCAACTTTACCACTGTGCTGCCCATTTTGAGTTATTGTATTTTCTGCTCTCTCTTCTCGTCCCTCTATTGAGCCTGGATTTAACATACATTCTCAAATTAACTAACTCCATTATAATCAAATTACAGTTCGACCCTCGACTGTACTGCCCCTGACTTTACCTATGGAGCAATGGAGGCATTACGGTTATTACGGGAGTTATTATATATCCCAAAGGAGACCTTAAATTATTTCCACGTGACGTTTGTAATGCGACACCACCATCCCCTTTGTCATCTTCATCTAACGGAACCTACCTTCCAATCTGTTTCAGATCTGTCCTCAGTTTTCTACATCCCTCTTCTCCATGCATTATCTGTTCATCTCTCGTCTTCCTGGTCTGATGAAACATTAAATCTGTTTCCCCTCTCTCTCTAGGTGCAGTCTGATATACTAAATATGCAATATTTATTTCAGACTTTCAGCACCTCAGAATTTTAGTTTTGTCAAACAAGATCAACTGAAAAAGGGTTCCGAACAAAATGTCGTCTCTCCATGTCCTCCAGAGATGCTGCCCGACCTGCTGATTTACCCCTACTCTTTATCTTTCACACAGAGGGTGGTGGGTGTATGCAGGGCTGCCAACATTGGATGAGTTGGGAGTGAGAAATTTGCGAGAGACCAAGCCCGAGGGAGGGTGGGGGGGTGGGGGGCTGGGAGGATGATGCCCCCTCCCATTGGTACGGAACATTTGCATTTTTCAGCTTGAAATTGTGCAACATGGTGCATACTGTAGCGAGTCTCATAACTTAATAATAATAATAATAATAATAATAATAATAATAATAATAATAATAATAATAATAATAATAATAATGCATTTTATTTGCTGGCGCCTTTCTGGACACCCAAGGTCACCTTACAAAAATTAACAGAAGAGAAAAATAACATATAGTCGGGGAAAAATAAATAATAAGGACATCATCAATACACAAATTAAAGATAGAAATCGCTCCAAAGACACAAAATCAAAAAAAAAAACCAAAAAACACAATGTGAAGAGAGAGCAGCGGCAGCTAAAGCGCGCTAGCGTACACTCTCCCTTCCGACAGCCATCTTGGACACAAACGAACATGTTAACTTACATACAAAAAATCATCCCCCCACAATGGATACCACTGTGGGGGAAGGCACAATGTCCAGTCCCCATCCCCAGTTCACCCAAAGTCAGGCCTATTGAGGCTGCTATTGCCCACGGAGGCCCGATGTTCCTGGCCGTTCTGGCCGGGTGCTGTTGCCCCGGCGCCGGGAGAGTCCTCACAGCGGCTGGGCCACCTGGAACGGCCGCTTCCTAGCAGGGGATTGTTGGCTTCCGAAGCCGACAAGGCCGCGCCAGATTGGAGCTCCCAGGCTCCCGATGTTAAAGTCGGCGCCGCCCGCTCCGCTCCGCAGACCCGCAGCCCGGAGGTGTTGATCTCGGCGGTCACAGCTCACCGGAGCTCCAGCGCGTCGATCCAGCGCGGCGACCCAGGCAAGGCATCGCCCGCTCCATTCCGCTATAGCACTCCAGCGCTGTCCCGCCAACGAAGCCGAGGTGCTGAGCGGTCCCCACCAGGAAATGGTGCTCCACGCCTGCTGGTAGGCCACGAGGATGGGTCGACGGGCAGCCCGGAGAAAAAAGCTGCCTCACCGACCAGGTAGGGACCTAGAAGTATAATTACCTCCTTCTCCCCACATTAAGAAGTCCATTTCTCCAACAAACGAAGAGCAAGACTTACTAAAAACCTTTAAAAAAATGAATTAAACGGACGGCTGCTGGTTAGCAGCGTTCCCCAAGATGGCTCCACCTTCACTTGAATGCAATATATATGCTTTAAATTGGATTAGAGCATTTTTGAAAGGGGGGAGGCTGTGCGATCACTGATCACTGGCCTTGGGGGTACCCGGTGAGGGAATAGAGCAACCGATGGGGAGAGGGTGTGGAAGAAGGATGTCCCTCCCTCCCAGGGTAGGGACTTTTTGAAATTTTATGTATTCAAATCATGTTTTAGTGCATTGTAGAAGTATGATTTCAACGTTTATTGTATGAAGTATTTTTAAGAGGTAACTTTTTAAGGGGTAACTTTATCCACACAAAGGGTGATGGGTGTATGGAACAAGCTGCCAGAGGAGGTAGTTGAGGCAGGGACCATCCCAACATTTAAGAAAAAGTTAGACTGATACATGGATAGGGCAGGTTTGGAGGTATGGACCAAAAGCAGGTAGTGGCAAGGTGTGTGTAAAAATAGCATTGTTGCCTTACAGCACCAGAGACCCGGTTTCGATTTGACTCCAGGTGCTGTCTGTATGGAGTATGCACACTTACACTGGGTTTACTCCGGGTTTCCTCCCACACTCCAAAGATGCGCAGGTTTTTAAGGTAATTTGGCATTGGTAAAAAAAATTGTAAATTACCCCAAGTATGTAGGACAGTTCTAGTGTGCAGGGATCGCTGGTCGGTACTGACTCGGTGGGCTGAAGGGCCCGTTTCCACACTGTACCTCTGAACTAAACTAAAATCTAGTAAGTGTCCTCCGTGTGTAGGCTGAGACTAAGCCCAAAGATAAAAATAATTCCTGTGGAGATTTGACAATGGTAACTTCACACCCACTTCCTGGTCAGCATGTAAATAAAATGGACAACCTCCAAGAGAGTTAAAAGGTCACTGGCAACGATCAATGTATTTCCCTTTTGATTTTTGTTTCCCCTTGCCAAAAGATACAGCAAGAAACCATTTCAGTAATAATATTTGGCCCCAGCTACGGCCAGGCAACACAGACCAAGAATCAAAGCCAAAGTATCCCAGATTCACAGATAATTGGTTCCTATTTAAACAATTAAACAACAAGGTGTGGAGTAAGTCCCGATGAACCGCGCGGTCAAAGGAAGGCTCATGAGCCCATCCCTCAACGACAGCAGTGGAGGGTGAAAGGAGACGACAGCGGACGCAAGAACAAAGGACCGGTAAGAGAGTGAACTAGAGTGTTACCTTCCGCATGCTCAAGGCTGGCTGCAGGAGGCGTCTCGCGGCACAGGTGAGGAAAGGGACAACGGTTCGCTAAATGGAGGCCCTACAGCAGCTTGGGCCTTGCAAGGATCGGGCGCCGCTCCACTAAATCACGCACACCCACCGGACTGGACTTTGAAAATGGCGCCAAATCCTGGCGACTTTTGTATATTGTCTCAGCGGACTATTACTAAACACTTTGTACTGAACTGTGCAAAATATATATTATTTCACTATACCTCTGTACGTGATAATATAGAACCATTGAATTGATTCTTTAGATAAAAAGCACTTTAGATATCCCAAAATGATGGGCAGCATCTCTATTACTTCTTTTTTTTTGTTAATCTTCTTTATTTTTGAGATAAATATGACACTTGAGGAATATCAGCGTTCAACTTACTAAATACAGTTTGACAAAAAAAAACTTTTAGACTAAACTAGACAAAGTGGGACCCGTTGGGTCCCAGCATCACATTGGAGGGCTGGTCCCCGAACGCAATATTCCACCACTCCACCAATTCCAATATTGGTGGCCAGTGGGGGGGTCTTTCTGGAGCGCTAGTATGGGTGTTGTGCGCTGAAGGAACTGGTTTCCAGAGGGCTAGTATGGACATTGTGGGCCTAATGGATTCTTGGACTGTCGGCTCAATCACTCAAGCCTGTTGTGCTGGCAGCTCACTCACTCACGGCTGGTGGGCTCGTAGTTGACTCACGGCTATTCCTTGAAATTCCATTTCAAGCCGGGTGCAAGGCCACTAAAGACAGCGAGTCGTGACCTCTCCCTCCCCCATCTTGCAGAGACTGAGCCACGCCCACACTTCCGGGTTTTATAGTCCCTACCCCCCACCTACCAGAAGGGGCATGGCCTTTATGGCATGATTGACAGGAGAGAGAATCTTAACATTTTTTAAACACCAATAACTCTTCTATTTTTCATTGATGGGCACCTTCGGCACCTTATGAGCGGAGGGGGACTTGCTTTAGCACTTTCAAAACCAGAGGCAACACAGCTTGCTTTAGCACTTTCAAAACCAAAGACGACACAGCTTTAGCATTTTCAAACTACATTTGCAAACCACATTAAGGGCACTGACAGGTCAGTAAAACCACTCACAGTTCAGTGAACATGTGTTCATTGTTATTCACAGCTCAGACTGAGAATTACGACCTCTCGCTCCCCCATCTTGCAGAGAACTTAGGCACCTCCACACTTCCGGGTTTTATAGTCCCTCCGGAAGGGGCATGGCCTTCAGGAGAGAGAATCTCAACATTTTATAAACACTAATAACTATTATTTTTCATCAATGCGAAAAATCCTCGGCACCTATATGAGCGGAGGGGGACTCTGAGTAAGATGGCCAAAAATCACAGCCGTACGTCGTAGCGTTTTTTACTAAAATCAATAGAAAGTACAAACAGGAAGTGGTCAAGATTATACGTTTTAATTATAGAGAATACAAGGCGGCAGCTCTAATTAGGCGGCAGCTCTAATTATGCAAAGCAACTCTAATTATGCAAGGCAGCTCTAATTAGACAAGGCAGCTTGCTTTAGCACTTTCAAAACCAAAGGCAACACAGCTTACTTTAGCACTTTCAAAACCAAAGGCAACACACCTGCTTTAGCACTTTCAAAACCAAAGGCAACACAGCTTACTTTAGCACTTTCAAAACCAAAGGCAATACAACTTCCTTTAGCACTTTCAAACCAAAACACACTTTTGCATTTTCAAACTACATTTTCAAACCACATTAAGGGCACTGACAGGTCAGTAAAACCACTCACAGTTTAGTAGACATGTGTTCAGTGTTATTCACAGCTCAGAATCGCTTCCCCCATCTTGCAGAGAACTGAGGCACCTCCACACTTCTCTGTTTTATAGTTCCTCCGGAAGGGGCATGGCCTACAGGCGAGAGAATCTCAACATTTTTTAAACTCTAATAACGCTTTTATTTTTCTGTCAAAATCCTCTTGTCCTGCGCAGCGGAGGGGGACTGAGTAAGATGGCCAAAAATCACAGCCGTAAGTAGCAGTGTTTTTTTCTAAAATCAATATACAGAACAACAGGAAGTGGTCAAGATCAGATTTTTAGTAATATAGATAAGAAATCTTAATGAGTGAAACATACCGTCCAAATGTGGCTTAAACCCACAGGTCAAACTGGCATCGTAATAGTTAGCACCGCTGCCTTCCACCGGCTCCAGGTTCAAAGGTGATTTATTGTCACATGTGCACTGCACAGTTAAATTCATTTTGCATAGATCATACATGCACGTGTCGCCATATTTTGGTGCCATATATAAAAAGTCCACGCAGTTGATGTACTGGAGGGGCTCCCGATCCAAGTAAGCCCCAGGCTGCTGCAGGGCATCCTCTGTTGCCCTTGACCGGCTCGGCCCATGAACCAATGTCCCTCTCCTCATAAGACCGCCTCTGTGTCCAGGAGGTACCTTCTGCAGCCGACCTTAAAGGCACTGGAGACAATACCCCGGTCCCTCTCCTATCAGCCCACTCCTCGTGTCCTTCAATGCCAGCGGCTCCCTCCTCAACCGTCAATGTCAGCGGCTCCTTCCTCAGCTTCCAAGCTTCCCTCTCCTGCAGGCTGCGGTTCGCGGCAATTGACAACAGTTGTTAGTTCAGAATCAGGAGTGTTTTATTCTAAAGGGCCTGTCCCACTGTACGAGGTAATTCAAGAGCTCTCCCGAGTTGTAAAAAAATCAAACTTGTGGTAAGCACATAGAACGTACGTAGCGGGTACGTCGGAGCTCGTGACATCTCTTAGCGCCTTGTAACGCTAAAGGCAGGTACTCGGGAAAGTGGTAAGCTCGTGAAGACTCGTGAACATTTTTCAACATGTTGAAACAAAAAAATGTCCACGAGAGCCCCGAGTACCTACGAGCGGCTATTACCGTA
Source organism: Leucoraja erinaceus (assembly GCF_028641065.1). Classification (NCBI taxonomy): domain Eukaryota; kingdom Metazoa; phylum Chordata; class Chondrichthyes; order Rajiformes; family Rajidae; genus Leucoraja; species Leucoraja erinaceus. The sequence continues at coordinate 31,243,968 of NC_073380.1, read as the reverse complement.
ATTCTCCGAGTTCGAATCAGGGGAAACGCGGGGGAGCTCTTGAATTAGCTCGTACAGTGGGACAGCCCCTTTAATCTAATATCCCTTGTGACCCTTGTGGCTAATGGGATCAGGGGGTATGGAGAGAAGGCAGGTACGGGATACTGAGTTGGATAATCAGCCATGATCATATTGAATGGCGGTGCAGGCTCGAAGGGCCGAATGACCTACTCCTGCACCTATTTTCTATGTTTCTATGTTTCTATCCCGTTAAATCAGCCACGATGACGATTCAGCCTACAGAGAGGAGGTTCAACAACTCATCAACTGGTGTGATATCAATAACCTTCAACTCAATGTCGATAAAACAAAAGAAATAACTGTGGACTTCAGGAAGAAACAGACAGCACACCCCACTCACCATCAATGGCAGTGCAGTGGAGTCTGTGAAAAGCACCAAGTTCCTGGGAGTGCACATCACAGATGATCAGACATGGTCCACCAACACCATCTCCCTAGTCAAGAAGGCACAGCAACGCCTCCACTTCCTTCGATGGATGAGGAGAGCTGACCTCCCCCCTTCTGCCCTCACGACTTTTTACAGGGGTGCCATTGAGAGCATTCTTACCAGCAGTCTCTCAGTGTTGTATGGCAGTTGCTCTGCTGCTGACCAGAAGGCCCTACAGAGAGTGGTGAGGACAGCGGAGAAGATCACCAGATCACCCCAACCAGCAATCCAGGACCTATACCCATCTCGCTGTCACAAGAGAGCAAGCAATATTATCAAAGACACCACTCACCCAGCACACAAACTGTTCACCCTCCTACCTTCCGGTAAGCGCTACCGCAGCATGCGGAGCAAAACCACCAGATTCAGAAACAGCTTCTTTTCTCAGGCCATCAGACTACTCAACACACTTAAGAAAATTCCATGAACATTACCCAAACAAAGACAAACAAACTGTGAAAATAACTTCGGCTCAATGTCTCCAGTACGAAATTTGCACTTTTTCTATATTGCACCTTTCATTGTTGCACCTTTTTTAAAATACCTCAAAGTTTTTGCTACATTTTGGCATACTGTGCATATTTTAATATTTTAAATAATGTATGTCTATTGTCTATTGTCTATTTTTATTGGTATGTTGTCTGTCTGTGTTTTTAATATTACTTGCACATTTAGAGTATGGGGAAATGTAATTTTGATCCTCTGTGTAACTACTGTTGCATAATTGAATTGACAATAAAGTTTACTTTGACTTTGACTTTGACTAAAGATTGAGTCACATTAACAGCTGGTAAAATGGTTTGAAGGAAGTACCAGGAATATCTACAAAAAGAATGAACCACTGGTACTTTATTTGAACTCATTATGTTTCACGTATATACATTGATACATTTTTGCAATGGACTTCGCCATTGATTTACAAACTACACTTAACAATTATTTTTTAACTGCAAGCTAAAAATACTAAAGGCTCTTTGTTACGTTGAATAGAGTTAAGTGTTGATTTTTTGCCACCACAGTGTAACTTGCAGCCTGGGTTCTTAAAGAGGCATCCCATTATAACCAAATCAGCAATAACGAGGGTTTATGGTACATTGTCTCTGGGGATTATGCCTATATTTTTGTTTGGGATCAATTTCTCAAAGTGGCATTAGTTATTTCTATAGTATCTCAGAACCATTTTGTATATTCTATAATTTGGTTCCTTTGTTTTCTTTGATAAATATTGTGGTCAGTTGCGGATGGGAGACAGCCTTAGTTACTGAGATAAAATTAGAGACAGTGATGGGTAAAAAAGATTTGCAATTTTTTTGTGCCTGTCATCCCTTTTCTGGGAAAATTACATTATCAATGAAGGCTCTTTCTGTGGTAAAGAGGTCTTCCTCCCAGATAAAGTTGAATTCAATTATTTCAGACCGATTTGCCATGACATATGCAGAAACACGGAACTATAGATGCTGGTTTATCAAAAGCGACACAAAGTGCTGGAGTAACTCAGCTGATCAGGCAGCATCTCTGGAGAACATGGATGGGTAACGTGGTTTGGGTCAGAATCCTTCTTTAGACCGATTTCCTACTTAGAACCCCTGGTCCTAATTTAGGATAGCACTAAGTGTTTGTGTAACTCAGCAGGTCAAGCAGCATCTCTGGAGAACATGGATAGGTGACGTTTCAGCTTGGCAGCCTTCTTCTGTCTGAAGAAGAGTCCCAATCCAAAATATCACCTATCCATGTTCTACTGAGATGCTGCCTGATCCGTTGAGTTACTCCAGCACTTGTGTTGTTACCATGTCATATGATCGTTGTATCAACTATGCCGCAGTAGACGCTAGCCTCAGTTGAGGCAGAAGAATGCAAGTTCAAAATTCCCTCTGAACACACGACAAAAATCTAGACTGACACTTAAGGAACCCCTTTTTCACACAAAGGGTGATGGGTGTATGAAACAAGCTGCCAGAGGAGGTAGTTGTGGCAGGGATTATCCCAACGTTTAAGAAACAATTAGGGACAGGTACATGGATAGGACAGGTTTGGAGGGATATGGACCAAACGCAGGCAGGTGGGACTAGTGTAGCTGGGACATGTTGGCCACTGTGGGCAGTTTGGGCCAAAGGGCCTGTTTCCACAATGTATCATTCTATGAAAGCTGCACTGAAGCTGTATTCTTTCAGTTATGTCAGCAGCTCTCTCAGATGGGCTTAAAAAATTACAGGGCTGCCAACTCTCACGACAGGGAGACAGTGGGGGGAGAGAGAGGGGGGGTGAGACAGAGGAGGAGAGAATGGGGAGAGAGAGGGAGGGAGAGGGGAGGGAGAGGAGGAGGGGGAGGGAGGGGAGGAGGAGGAGAGGGGGGGAGAGTGAGGTGGGAGCGAGGGGGGAAGGAAGCGAGAGAGGGGGAAGCGAGAGAGAGGGGGGAGAGAGAGAGGGACGGGGGGGAGAGGAGGGGGGAGAGAGGTGGGAGAGGGAGGCGGGGAGAGGGGGGGAGAGAGGGGAGAGGGGGAGAAAGAGAGGGGGAGAAAGGAAGAGAGAGAGGGAGGGAAGAGAGAGGGGGTGGAGAGGGAGGAGAGAGGGGAGGAGAGAAGGAGAGAGAGGGGTGGTAAAAGAGAGAGGGGGAAGAGGGAGAGAGGAGGGGAAAGAGAGAAATGGGGAAAGAGGGTCAGAGGGGGGAAAAGAGAAAAAGGAGATAGCGACAGAGGAGAAAGAGAGGGGAGAGAGAGGGTAGAGAGAGCAAGGGGAAGAGTGAGGTGGGAGGGAGAAATGGTGGGGAGAGATGGGGGGAGAGGGGGGAGAGAGAGAGAGAGAGAGAGAGAGAGAGAGGCGAGAGAGAGAGGAGAGATGGGGAGATACATCCATGCATTGAGCGTGAGAATGTCGCATTTCGCCAAATTCTCACGCTGATCACAAATTTTCTCACGCTCTGTTGTGAGAAATTCAGTGATCAACGAAAATTTCAAAACTCATATCAACTGCATGGGCCACGGGAGTTGGAAGCAGAAGCAGCGGCGGGGACAGATGCGGATGGGGAGCGGGGCTGGCGAGTGTTTGCCGGGCTGGCGAGTCGTTCACTGCCGCTCCGGCCATGGAGCACCCTCAGTGCAAGAGTCCTGGGCTGCTGGAAGCGTTGCGCCGCTGCCGTGAGAGTCATTGCGTCGAATTCGCCCAGGTAATCGGCATGGACCAGGCTGCGGCTTGGTGCATCCTGGAGGACAACCAGTGGCTGCTGTAAGTAAATACCAAGCACTGGGTAGAAATGGTGGAATATATTGGACTTCAAATGGGGGTGGTTGGAGAAAGCATCCTGCTTGCCTGCTAGATTTTCACTTACTGTAACTGTAGGAAAAATGTTCCCAATGTTGGGGGAGTTCAGAGCCAGAGGTCACAGTTTAAGAATAAAGGGTAGGCCAGCTAGGACTGAGATGAAGACAAACTTTCTTCATGCAGAGAGTTGTGAATCTGTGGAATTCTCTGCCACAGAAGGCAGTGGAGGCCAATTCACTGAATGTTTTTAAGAGAGAGTTACATTTAGTTCTTGGGGCTAATGACATCAAGGGATATGGGGAAAACCGGAAATAGGTACTGATTTTAGATGAATAGCCATGATCATATTGAATGGCAGTGCTGGCTCGAAGGACCGATGGCCTATTCCTACACCTATTTTCTATGTTTCTATTCTTGAGTATATGGCAATAAAACTCAATCACTTGATTTTGAAGCATTCATGCATGGTGGAGGTATAATGTAGTCATAGAGTGATACAGTATGAAAACAGGCCCTTCGGTGCAACTTGCCCACACCCGCCAACATGTCCTAGCTACGCTACCTGTTTTTGGTCCATACCTCCAAACCTGTCCTATCCATGTATCAGTCTAACTGTTTCTTAAATGTTGGGATGGTCCCTGCCTCAACTAACTCCTCTGGCAGCTTGTTCCATACACCCATCACCCTTTTTGTGGATAAAGTTACCCCTTAAAAAGTTACCTCTTAAAAATAATTCATACAAAAAACATTGAAATCATACTTCTACAATGCACTAAAACATGATTGTAATACATCAAATTTCAAAAAGTCCCTACCCTGGGAGGGGGGACACCCTTCTTCCACACCCTCTCCCCACTCGGTTGCTCCACTCCCTCACCGGGTTTCCCCCAAAGCCAGTGATCAGTGATCGCTCAGCCTCCCCGCTTTCAAAAATGCTCCGAGACCCGTGGTTCAAACGGAGAGCACTGCCAGATGTGAGCGGGGAACTGAGGCCAGTTGTCCGTGATGTCTGGATCCCAATGCTCAGCGCTTCATGTTTTGGAATTGGCTAATGTTATTGATTTGTAATTAGCCTGATTTGTAATTAGTTGACAAAACCTTAATTTATTAATCTGGAATATCCGAGGGGGATGGGATAAGTGTAATATTAAAATGACATGCAAGGTGTCAGGCTCCCTGTCTGTCACAACATACAGCCATGATAACCCATTATTTCCTTCAGTTAAATATTGGGAAGGTAGCACTATTGTCATTTGCCACTCAACTATTATGTTTGTTTACCTCACTGACTATTTCTAATCCCCCCCCCCCCTAAATTCCTTTGACAGGTTGAATAGTAATGTCCCAATCTCGTTGTTGTTTTATTAATTGAACACGTAGATGAACATCCTCAAGGAGTGTAATCAGATGGAAACTGATTCAGATGTGATATTTAAGAGCTTGTTCATAGAAGGGGAATATTTTAAAGGAGTGACAGAGATACTTGCAGGGGAATGTGTGAGGAGATCATTATTTGTCTTTAGTTCTAGCTTGAACCAGGACATCTGAAGATTCAAAGTTTAATATAGTAATTGTGCTGATACTGACCCCAACCAACCACGTAATGAATATTATCCATTCCGGATTTGACTTTTATGATGCCATTTAATCTTCACTTGGATTTCAATCACTTCAATGTAAAAGTAATTGGGAATGGGGAGCATTGAAACAAACATTTCCCCTCAGTACATATTAACTGTAATATAATAATGTATGCATGTTGGTAGGTGCAATCAAAACAAAGATCTTTTTATCACTGTTGTGTTATGAATACCACAGAAAATATGATGTACTCTCAATGTCACATTTAATAGAATAATATAGCTTAAATATATAGTTATTGGACTTGGCATTTCGGAAAAGTCCCAACTGAGAGGAAGACAGCAAAATACTGAAAATATTGGGGGTGAAAATGACCAGGACAGTTTGTTAGGAAAATGAAAGAAATGGTAGCAGAATACTTATGCAGCTGAGTGAGTATAATTTTATGGATGAGAAATTGTGTTCAACCAATTGATGACTTCTTTGACAAAGTAACTAGCATGTTAGATAACAAGGAACCAAGTGTGCATCCAGAGTCAAGGTCTGGAATAGTACGAGGTGTGCAGTCAAAGCTGGGACAATGGGAGTGTTCAGCACTGGGAATCTAAGTATGTAAGCAGCTATGATCAGGGTAGAATAGGGGGGGGGGGGGGGGGGGGGGGGGGGGGGAACACATGGTCAGGAATGAGAGAAGGTGGACCCAGGTTGGTCAACATGGGCCGTGTTTGATTATAATCTGATTTCCATACATGAATATACTAAGGTCAGCCATGTGCTGCACATGTTGATCACAGCCTGGGCTCTCCTGTGGATTGTAACCATTATTGCACAATTTCAAGCTGAAAAATGCAAAAGCCCTGTACCAATGGGAGGGGGACACCCCCCCCCCCCCCCCCCCCCCCCCCCCCCCCCACGCTCCCTCGGGCTTGGTCTCTCGCAATTTCTCACTCCCAACTCTCACCCAATGTTGGCAGCCCTGAAATTACATGACACGTTTTACAAAGTGGAATAAAACAGTTAACTCTGGTGTGCTGGCCAATGTTTCATTCTCGATCATCCAAGATCATTCATTAATGCAGTTTGTTTGGTTGTCACACATATTTGTGGGCATCTGCAATGTACACAATGTACACCACACTTCCAACAATGCAACAGCATTGACACTCCAAAGGTATCTTGTTAGCTTTGTGTGATTTATTATTGCCACGTGTACAGTGAAAAGCTTTCGGTTGCATGCCAGTCAGCAAAAAGACTATACATGATTACAATCAAGCCGTTCACAGTGCACTGATACAGGATAAATGGTATAATAAAGTCCAATAATGTCCAATTAAAGATAGGTCAAAGGTCTCCAATGAGGTAAAGGGAAGGTCAGGACCATTCTGTAGTTGCCTCATAATGTCTGGGAAGAAACTGCCCTGAATCTAGAGGTGTAAGCCTCCTGCATTGTTAGAGTGAGGCCAAATGCAAATTGGAGGAACAACACCTCATATTTCGCTTGGGCAGCTTACAGATCAACAGTATGAACATTGATTTCTCTAACTTCAAGTAACCCTTGCATTCCATCTCTCTCCATCCCTCCCCCACCAAGTTGCACCAGCTTCAAAGTTGGCAGTAACTCATTTTCACCTGGCACACAGCTAACAATGGCCTGATTCCTTTATCATATCATTATTACTATTTTGCATATCTTTCATTCATTTGTTCTATATCTCTCTACATCACCGTCTACATATCTTGTTCCCTTTCCCATGACTCTAAGTCTGAAGAAGAGTCTTGACCCGAAACGTCACCTATTCCTTTTCTCCAGAGAAGTGGTCTGACCTGCTGAGTTACTCCAGCTTTTTGTGCCTATCTTTGTCATAATTACTCATCTGGTTTACTAATTTATCACGGATGGAAATTTGCCCTACCTGCCTGGTCTTGCCCGCATATGGATCCTGATTCCTCCCGCACAATTAACTTAGTTTATTGTCACATTGATTTTTTTATTCAGTATATTAGTTTATTTAGTTTATTGTCACGTGTACCAAGGTACAGTGAAAAGCTTTTGTTGCGTCCTAACCAGTCAGCAGCAAGACAATACATGATTACAGTCGAACCATTTACAGTGTATAGATACATGATAAGGAAATAAGTTTCATGCAAGGTAAAGCCAGCAAAGTCTGTTTAAGGATTATCCAAGGGTCATCAAAGAGATAGATTGTAGTTCAGCACTATTCTCTGGTTGTGGCAGGATGATTCAATTGCCTGATAACAGCTGGGAAGAAACTGCCCCTGAATCTGGTGGTGTGCGTTCTCACACTTCAATACCTTTTGCCTGATGGGAGTGGGGAGATGAGGGAGTGGCCAGGGTGCGACCCATTAAAACACAGAAAATAGATGCAGGAATAGGCCATTCGAGCCAGCCCCGTCAGTCAAAATGATCAATGACTGATCATCCTAAATTAGTACCCCATTCCTGCCTTCTTCCCATATCCCTTGATTCCGTTAGCCCTAAGAGCTATATCTATATCTGTCAACCCCTACTGTGCAGTGTCTACCATTCAGTGGTGGCCAGTGCTCTGTTTTTTTGCTGTGGCCTGTTCGGGAGAAGGCGCCCGAATAGCGGACAAAAACCAGATTGGATAATCCCTGCCTTCTTCCCAGTGGTTCCCTTGAGCAACTAACGTTAGCAGGTGGCAGAGGCCCCTGAAAAAAAGAGCTATATCTAACTCTCTCTTAAAAACATTGCGTGAATTGGCCTTCAGTGCCCTCTGTGGCAGAGAATTCCACAGATTCACAACTCTCCGGGTTAAAAAGTTTTTCCTCCTCGCCGTCCTTGCGGCGTGAGGTATAAACTTTTAACTGTCCTCTAAAGATGAATTAACAAAGTGTTCATTTTGTCATAGCCTACAAACAATGGCCACACTATTGATATCTGTATCCTGAGAGTGAAAAAAAAATTCTTGCTTTCTACGTCTTTGTGGCTTTTTGCTCTCTCTGCCATTATAGGAAGGCCCACATCTTCCTTTACTCTGCTTACATTTCCTATAAATCGGTGATCACTGTTGTGTCCATGATCACTCCTCTTGTTCCCTTTCCGTTACTCTTTAGTCTGCTTGAACAATAGTGCCTTGTGGGCACTACGTAGAAGAGTACAGCACAGGAAAGTACGTAAGTCTTGCAAAGTTCATTGGATGTGATCAAAGTCTCTCAATCCCATGGCTTCAAGAAACAGGAACCCAGCATCATTAGGAATGGCTACATTGCAAGATGAAGAGAGTGTAGAAGTTGGGATAGACACAAAATGCTCATCGGGTGCTTGTATTTTTGCCCTTTGTAAATTTTGGTAATACAAAGGTCCAAAATGTGTGGCTGGAAAAGCAGCCGCTATTTTGCCAATTACCCTTGCTACCAATCTAATAGATGGTCCACTGATGTCAATGAGGTTGTTGCAGGCCTCAGTTAAGACTGTAGCCTTGTCCTTTGGTAAAGTCACCGACATGTGAACTGAGTCAATTGTGAACCCCAAATAATCCATTATGGTGGAAGGCGTTAGTTTAGATTTAACTGGATGGATGATAAACCCCAGTTTCTCAAACAATTGTTTGGTGGCTGATACAGCTAGTTTAGCTAATTCCAAAGTTTTGCCCACAATTAATATATCATCCAGGTAGGCCATGACCATATGTTTTTGTTTCCGAAGAAACGCTAGGGCTGGTTTCAAAATTTTGGTAAATAGCCTGGGGGCTGATGTTAATCCATTGGGTAGAGCTCTATACTGCCATCGCTGCCCCATCCAGTTGAATTTTAAATAACGTCTGTGATCGGTCCGTATAGGCACTGAATAGTAAGCATCTTTTAGGTCGATGCTAGCCATGAAGTAGCCTGTGGAAATCAATTGTTTGGCAGTAACAAAGGTTTCCATTTTGAAATGAATATACTGCACAAATGTATTCAATTTGGTCAAATCTATGATGATGCGACAACCACCATCTTTTTCGTTTTTGGTAAAGATATTAGACACAAATTCCAGAGAATCGTGTTGGGTTTTTTCAATAACCCCCTTAGCGTGGAGTCTCACCAGTTCAGCATGTGCTTCCAATATTTCTTTTCGTGAAAGTACGAGTTCGGTTCGGTACATGCTGAACTGGATACTGTTTAGGATATGTGTTTGTTGTTAATGCACTCCATGCCTCCCAAAAGAAGTGTAATCTCCCACTGATATGTGTATTATCCGCACTTCCTATAATTTGTAAGGGACCAGACCCACCTACCTCCATGGTTACCAGTGGAAAGTTTACTTCTTCCTATGTAGTCTTCAAGGAGGTTGAGGCGCCGGTGTCTGGGTTTGGGGTTTGTGGTTTGTGCATTTTCCACGAAGGCCGGTCTGGGCCATGGCCTAAAAAAGACCGCTGTCCTGTATGTCCGGCCTTTGAGCTTTCACCAGCTTCTGATTGTCTTGCTCTGCTGGTGGGTGCGTAAGGGTGCTGTCTTTGAGGGTAGGAAGTCCTTCCTGTTGTCGCCTTTATGAGCCCCATGGTTTTTGCCTCCTCATAGAGTTCCTTAACCTGTTTGGACAGGTTGCCCCCAAATAATAATATTGGTGGCTTTGTGTCTCCAGGTTTGCAAACTTTGGATTTAAGGCAGGTCGGATGGCATTCTTTCTGATACTATTGATCTCATACTGCGTATTGCAGAAGAGTGCCAGTGCATCCTGTTGTTCTTGCAACATTTCTTTCTCATCCACTGTGCGATCGAATGCTGTGATCCCTGATGTCAGTAATTTTAGTACTTTCTGGAGTTTTACATCCAGGCTTCTAACTCCTGCTCCGACGTGTTTCCAAATACAATTGTTCACCACTGGAACATTCAGGGATACACAATTTCCCGGTGCCAAATATTTGGCAGTGGTGTCCATCACAGCCTGTTCCTGTAGTTGCCTGAATGATAGGAAATCAATGCTGGATGCTAGTTTTTGTTCTAGATTTTTTCCAGTCTGATCTGGCTGTATGTATTTGGACACCATGTCCAGTAGGTTTTCTCCTTCCTGCACCCCCTGCACACTTGTTGTTTGTTCAGCAAACCTCTCTTCAGGGTCAGCCCAGAATTGACCCCCAGTACTCCCCTCTGACGAGGGAGATGCACTGTGCAGCCCTACGTAAGGTGCTGCTGTGGGTGTTTTGTATAACCCATGGTGACTAGACTCCATCTCCCGGAGTCTGTCACGTTGGAGCATCTGCTCCATAAGCCGCTACATTCGGCTCCAGCGCTCACGGTCACTGGCCGCTCACGGCATCTCCTCAAAGTCTAACTCATCAGAGTCAACGGCTCTGTTAGTTTTCCGTTTTGCCTTCCCGCCCGGCCGCGGTGTTGTTCTGGCCGGCGCGCGGGGGCGAAGTCGGGCACAGCTGATCCCACTACTGGTGATTCTAGTGCCATCAGCCGCTGCTGGCTGCCCGCAACTCCGCGGTCCTCCCCAGCCAGCTTTGTCGCAGCTCTAGTCGACTTTTTGGTTTTATCCATCGTTTTCCCACCTGTGAAACAGTATGGGAAATAACAACGACCGCAGAGTAACTCGCTTACTTGTCGGTCTCGGCTTTTAAACTTGCCGCCACGGGGGAACGTCGTTCCACCCCGCCTGTCGTTTCGCAATGCGTGTAGCGATATGACACGCATGCGTCCTGGTGGGTTCTTCACATTGTCACTCGCGTGACTCCGAAGTAAAATGCTCATCGGGTCAGGCAGCATCTCTGGAGAAATTGGATATTTCGCTTTGGGACCTTTCATCAGACTGATTGTAGTGATGGGTTAGGGGGAAACATAGAAACATAGAAATATAGAAAATAGGTGCAGGAGTAGGCCATTCGGCCCTTCGAGCCTGCACCGCCATTCAATATGATCATGGCTGATCATCCAACTCAGTATCCTGTACATGCCTTCTCTCCATACCCCCTGATACATTTAGCCACAAGGGCCACATCTAACTCCCTCTTAAATATAGCCAATGAACTGGCCTCAACTACCTTCTGTGGCAGAGAATTCCACAGATTTACCACTCTCTGTGTGAAAAATGATTTTCTCATCTTGGTCCTAAAGGATTTCCCCCTTATCCTTAAACTGTGACCTCTTGTTCTGGACTTCCCCAACATCGGGAACAATCTTCCTGCATCTAGCCTGTCCAACCCCTTAAGAAATTTGTAAGTTTCTATAAGATCCCCCCTCAATCTTCTAAATTCTAGCGTGTACAAGCTGAGTCCATCCAGTCTTTCTTCATATGAAAGTCCTGGCATCCCAGGAATCAGTCTGGTGAACCTTCTCTGTCCTCCCTCTATGGCAAGAATGTCTTTCCTCAGATTAGGAGACCAAAACTGTACGTTATACTCCAGGTGTGGTCTCATCAAGACCCTGTACAACTGCAGTAGTACCTCCCTGCTCCTATACTCAAATCCTTTTGCTATGAAAGCTAACATACCATTCGCTTTCGTCACTGCCTGCTGCACCTGCATGCCTACTTTCAATGACTGGTGTACCATGACACCCAGGTCTCGTTGCATCGTCCCTTTTCCTATTCGACCACCATTCAGATAATAGTCTACTTTCCTGTTTTTGCCATCAAAGTGGATAACCTCACATTTATCCACATTATGCTGCATCTGCCATGCATTTGCCCACTCACCCACCTATCCAAGTCACCTTGCAGCCTCCTAGCATCCTCCTCACAGCTAACACTGCCCCCCAGCTTCGTGTCATCCGCAAACTTGGAGATGTTGCATTCAATTCCCTCGTCCAAATCATTAATATATATTGTAAATAGCTGGGGTCCCAGCACTGAGCCTTGCGGTACCCCACTAGTCACTGCCTGCCATTCTGAAAAGGACCCGTTTACTCCTCCTCTTTGCTTCCTGTCTGCCAGCCAGTTTTCTATCCACATCAATACTGTACCCCCAATACTGTGTGCTTTAAGTTTGTATACTAATCTCTTATGTGGGACCTTGTTGAAAGCCTTCTGGAAGTCCAGATATAACGCATCCACTGGTTCTCCCTTATCCACTCTACTAGTTTCATTCTCGAAAAATTCTATAAGATTCGTCAGACATGATTTACCTTTCGTAAATCCATGCTGACTTTGTCTAATGATTTCACCACTTTCCAAATGTGCTGCTATCCCATCTTTAATAACTGATTCTAGCAGTTTCCCCACTACCGATGTTAGACTAACTGGTCTGTAATTCCCCGTTTTCTCACTCCCTCAATTTTTTAAAAGTGGGGTTACATTAGCTACCCTCCAATCCTCAGGAACTACTCCAGAATGTAAAGAAAATTACTCCAGAATCTAAAGAAAATGACTAGAAGTGAAAAAAGAAACCAAGACAAATTGGGGCCAACAACAGCCAAGGAGGGTCCCTGACAGGCTGATTGGGAAGTGCTGCTCCTCCAATTTGCATGTGACCTCACTTTGAGAAGCATAAAGGTGGATAAGATCATTGGGAGAATTACACAGAGTCGGGGAATCAAGAACCAGCAGACATTGATTTAAGGTGGGAGAGGAAAGATTTATTAGGAACCGGAGAACAACTTTTTCCACGGAGAGTGTGGTGGATATATGGAACGAGCTGGCAGAGGAGGTAGTTGAAGCAGGTATGATACAAGATACAAGATACATTTAATTGTCATTTGGACCCCTTGAGGTCCAAACGAAATGCCGTTTCTGCAGCCATACATTACAAACAAATAGACCCAAGACACAACATAATTTACATAAACATCCATCTGTGATGGAAGGCCTAATAAACTTATCTCTCCACTGCACTCTCCCCCCCCCCCGATGTCAGAGTCAAAGTCAAAGCCCCCGGCTGGCGATGGCGATTGTCCCGCGGCCATTAAAGCCACGCCGGGTGGTGCGAGGTCGCACACCGGGTTCTTGATGTTAGAGCCCCTGGTGTGCGCTCGCAGAGTCCCGCGGCCATTCCAAGCCGCGCGGGGCAGGGATGTCAGGCCCCGCTCCAGGAGCTCTTCGACCCCGCAACTCGGGCGGGGGAGGCCGCCGTTGCAGGAGCCCCGAAAAGCGGTCTCCCTCCAGGGACCCGCGGGCTCCCGGTGCCGCCGTCCACAGACCTGTCGTTGGAGCCTCCGACTCTCCGGTCGGGCCGCAGCAGCAGCAGCAGCAGCGGTCCTCCACCGCTCCACCCGCTCCGGACTCGGCCAGCTCCGCGACGGCGACGGTGAGTCGTAGCACCAGAGTCCCCGGCTTCTTGCTGTTGGAGGCCGCTCCTCGTTGCGGCCCCAACGACAACGGAAACCCGACGAGAAAGGTCGGGTCTCCAGTGCAGGGGAGAGATTTAAAAGTTTTCCCCCCCCCTCCCACCCCACCCCCACCCCCCACACACACACACCCCAACAAAAATATACAAAAACTACATTAAAACACAGACAGAAAATAATAAAACTCGGACAGACTGCAGAGGCCGCTGCTGACCAGAGTCGCGCCGCCCACCGGTTGTTAAATGATAACAACATTTAAAAAACATTTGGAGAGGTACATGGATAGGGAGGTTTTAGAGGGATATGGGCCAAACACGGGCAGGTGAGACTAATGTAGATGGGGTATCTTGGTCGGCTTGGGCAAGTTGAACCGGTTTCCATGCTATCTAAGTCAATGACTCCAGCATGTGTGGTCTATGCAAAAAGGATTTTATGATGCAGTGCACAGTACACCATTGAACCATTGAGACCATGCTATGCTTCACTCAACACACTCATACCAATTCTTGCACCTTATTCCCACCACAAACAATTTGTTCTCCATTCTGGTTCCCGTTACAGAAACCTCATCACTGTAATATCACACAGTCTTGTTGATCAAGCATTTGATTTGCTTTCAACATTACAGTGATATCCATGTGTAAAGGATGTACTGCTGTTTAGATTTGGACTGAGAATAATAACACATAAATCTGGCCTCCTGAACCAAATTACAGTGAGTGATTCAGCAGATGAATATCCAATTCACCTGCAAAAGATATTTTAACTCCATCTCCCACTCTAGAGATACAAGACAGTCACGAGTATTTAATTGTCACATGTACCAACATTGTAACATTTGTATGTGCGGCAGCTAACAGGCCTGTAAATGCAGTACACACAGATAAATATAAACACAAATTCAATAACTCAATTACTGGGAATACTCATGCAAAAAAAACAAAATCCCTAGTGCAACCAACAACAACCAATAGTATTTCATAGTTGAGGTTGTCTATGTAGTCTATGTAGTCAATAAACAATAGGTGCAGGAGTAGGCCATTTGGCCCTTCAAGCCAGCACCGCCATTCACTGTGATCATTGGAGATCATCCACTATCAGTACCCCGTTCCTGCTTTCTCCCCATATCCCATGACTCTGCTATCTTTAAGAGCTCTGTCTACCTCTCTCTTGAAATCATCCAGAGGATTGGCCTCCACTGCCTTCTGAGGCAGTGAATTTCACAGATTCACAACTCTCTGGTTTTTCCTCATCGTTCAATGGTTGGTGGGAAGAAGCTATTATTGGGAAGAAGCTATTATTGAATCGGGTAGCCATGGTTTTCAGGCTCCTGTACCCTTTTCCCATTTGTAAGAGCAAAATGAGAATGTAGCCAGGGTGGTGCGGGTCTTTGATTACATTGGTTGCTTTTTTTGAGATCACCCTCCTGTAGATTCCTACGATGGTGGGGAGGTCAGGACCTGTGATGGATCGGGCAGCGTCTACCACTCTCTGTAATCTCCTTTGTTCCTGGGCTGCCGAGATGCAGAAACAGGCTGTGATACCTGTTTTGGTAATATCAATATAGATCAATTTTATAAACAACAGTGAAGAGATAAGTTCCCAAAAGGTGCGAGAAAACCTGGTGAAACAATCACTCTGGCCCTCGTAGTAAGCAGAGAAGTTCCAGAGGAAGACACCATGCAGTCAATAACTGTATACTCCTCTGGAGTTCTTCTGGAACTTCTTTGTTTCCCTCTGCAAGATAAGATAACACCATTTAAAAGATGCATGCAAGATAATAATCCCAGGAGTCCAAGAAAGGTACGTATAGTACATATTGTCAGTGTTCTGCAGCTTCACTGTTTCAGTTCCAGCTTATTGTCATGTGTACTGAGATACAGTGAAAAGCTTTTGTTGCATGCCAACCAGTCAGAAAGACAACATATGATGACAAACTCCAAGTTCCAAGACTCGGGTTTAATACTAACTTTCAGTCCTGCCCATGTGGAATTTAAATGTCCCCCTCATGAACACATGGACTTACCCGGGCCCCTCGGTTTCCTCCCACATTCCAAGATGTGCTTGTTAATTGGTTACCATTAATTATTCACACTTTGGATAGACAGCAAAAGAATCAAAGGGGAGTTGATGAATAGGAGGGAGAGAATAAGATGCAGAACTCCAGGGACAAATGGAATAGTTCTGTCAGGAACCAGCATGGGCATGATGGGCCAAAAGAGGCATAGAGCACGGGACCAGGCCCTTTGGCCCAACATCCAACGGTGACCACAATGCCTAACCGAGCTAGTTCCACTTGAGTGAACCCAGCCCATAACACTCCAAACCATTCTTATTCATATATCTGTCCAAGCAATTTTTAAATGTTATCATTGTACAAGGCTCTACCACCCTCTGAAAACTTGTTCCATGTATACACCACCCAAAAGATGCCACAGGCCACTTTTCAATCTTTCCTCTCTCACCATTGCCCTTGAGTTTTAGACTCCCGTACCCTGGGGAAAAGACTGTGGCTACTTAGCTTATCTATGCCCCTTATGATTTTATATACGGCTTTTCCCTCAACCTCCCATGTGCCAGGGAAGAAATCCCAGCCTATCCAGCCTCTGCTTACAACTCAGACCTCCACACCCAAAAACATCTTTGTAAATCTTTTTTGCACCCTTTCCACTTTAATGACATCCTTTCTATAGCAGGGCAACCAGAACTGTACACAATACTCCAATTGTGACCTTACTGACGTCTGTATAGTTTAGTTTTTAGTTTAGTTTTGAGATACAGCACGGAAACAGGTCCGACAGCCCACCGTGTCCGCAACGACCAGCGATCCCCGCACATTAACACTATCCTACACACACCAGGGATGGTTTACAATTTTATCAAGCCAATTAGCCTACAAAACCTGCACGTCTTTGGAGTGTGGGAGGAAACCGGAGCACCTGGAGAAAACCCACGCAGGTCACGGGGAGAACTACAAACTCCGTACAGACAGCACCCGAAGTCAGGATCAAAGCCAGGTCTCCAGCGCTATAAGGCAGCAACTCCACCACTGCACCAGCATGCCGCCCTCTAAAGCTGCATAGCTGCAACGGGATATCCCAACTCCTGTACTTAGTACCCTGACTGATCAATGCAAGCATGCCAAACACCTTCTTCACCACACTATCCACCTGTCCACTTTCACTATTCACTTTCAGGGAGCTATGTACACCTGTACTCTGTTCTACAACACTCTCCAGATAAATACCATTTACTCTGCAAGTCCTACCCTGGTTGTCGTACCAAAATACAACAGCTCGCATTTATCTGAATTAAACTCCACCTGCCATTCCTCAACCCATTGGTGCAGTTGATCAAGATTCCATCGGAATCATAGATAATCTTCTTAATTGTCCACCATACCACTAATGTTAGTCTCAGGCAACACAGCGCAAGAGGCCCAGGTTTGATCATGACTGCAGGTTCCACCTGTGTGGAATTTATACTTTTTCCTTGTGGCTGTGGGGTTTCTCCGGGTGCTCTGTTTTCCAAAGACAGGTCCCCAGGCTTGTAGGTTCATTGGCTTTGGTAAAATTTTAAATTGTCCGTAATGTGCAGGATAATGCCAGTGTGCGGGGTGATCGCTGGTCAGCTTGGATTTTGGTGACAAAAAGGGCCTGTTTCCACGCTGTATCTCTAAAGTCTAAAAATCTGCAAACTTACTAACCATACTATCTACATTCACATTCAAACCAATAATCTAAACAGTGGAGCCAGCAACAATCCCTGTGGTGCACCACTTGCTACAGGCCTCCAGTCTGAAAAACAAGCTCCAACATCACCCTGCTTTCTACCTTCAACAGAGGCTCAATAGCTGCCAACCACCACACATTCTGCACCTCACCCATGGCTAACAATGGTACAAATATCTCTATTGTTGGAATGAATTGCATATTGTGGTTTAAACCGACGATAGACATAAAATGCTGGAGTAACTAAGAAAGAATGGGTGACGTTTTGGGTCGAGATCCTTCTTCAGACTGAATCAGGGGAGAGGGTGATTCAGAACTCTGTATCTCCCTCTCCCCTGATTCAGTCTGAAGAGGGGTCTCGACCCAAAACATCACCCATTCTTTCTATCCCGAGTTGCTGCCTGTCCCGCTGAGTTACTCCAGCATTTTGGAGTATGAATATCTCCACCGGGGTCCTGCAATTTCTTTCCTGGCTTCCCATAATGACCTAGGATACAGTTGGTCATGTCCTGGGGATTTATCAACTTTTCTTTATTTTAAGATCTCCAGCACTTTCTCTTCTGTACTGTGGACTCTCTTCAAGTCACCACTATTAACCTCCTTGAGTTCCCTGGCATCCACGTTATACTCCACAGCAAATACAGATGTGAAATTTTCATTTAACACCTCACCTATCTCCTGGACCACCACACATTGCCAATCGCCTTGGTCTTTAAGTGGCAGTTAAGTGGCCCTACTCTCTTCCTACTTTCTTCTTTGTCCTTAATGTACTTGTAGAAACTCTTTAGGGATTTTCCATAACCTTATCTGCTAAAGCTATCTCCTGTCCCCTTTTTGTCCTCCTGATTTTCCTCATAGTGTACTCCTATAACCCTTATACTCCTCAAGGGATTCACATGATCAAAGCAGTCTACCTATCCTCCTTTTTCTTGACCAGAGACTCAATATCCCTCATCATCCAGGATTCGCTACTATTGGCAGTAGTGTCCTTCAAGCTAATATTGCTCTTCATTGGATAGAGTGGATGTTGAGAGGATGTTTCCACTAGCGGGAGAGTCCAGGACCACAGGTCATAGCCTCAGAATTAAAGTACGTTCCTTTGATTGAATGACGGAGTAGGCATGATGGGGCGAACAGCCTAATTCTGCTCCTATCACATGAATTTATGAATGTCATTCTACCATACAATGAATATATCCGCTGAGCTTACAGACAATCCCATTTCCTTTTTGTGCCCTTTCAGGGACTGCAGAGAATTCTCTCCACTTAACGAGACATCATGGTCTGAACGACATTAAATAGACAAATACAAAGTTGAATTAAGTTAATTTTTCCCATACAAGACTTGCTGACATTGTGTCTTCTGTGGAGCCAACTAGAATTGAAGTCCAAATAGATGTGCGATAACAGCACTGCCAGCTCACACAGCAAGGGGCTGTCTGGGCAACTAAGATCCAGAATGAGAACCACTGCCAAAAGCAAAACACAACAGTCCCACATGTTAAAAAAAATCAAGTGGCAAATTGACTTCATGATGCAATGATGTTTAGGAAAATTGTCACAGGGATCCATTCACATTCAACATATCATCTTTCTGTTTACTCATTAACAGACCATTCACTGCCATTACAAAGGAGACGAGGAGAAATTTCTTGAGTCAGAGGGTGGTGAATCTGTGTAATTCTTTGCCACAGAAGGCTGAGGATGCCACGTCAATGGACATTCTTAAGGCAGAAATTGATAAGTTCTTGATTAGTACATGTGACCGGGGACATGGGAAGAAGGCAGGAGAATGGGGTCGAGAGGAAAAGACACATCAGCCATGATTGAATGGCGGAGTAGTCTTGATGGGCCGAATGGCCTAATTCTGCTCCAATCATTTATGAACTGAAGTCTAAATGCCAGTGTTTATTGTCCGTCCCTAGTTGCCCCTGAACTGAAGAGGCAACTGGAGGTCAACCACATTGGTGGAGCTGGAATCATATACTGGCAGTAGGTCTCGGGACTGTCAATATCCTCACCTGAAGAACATTAGTGAATCTGGGTGGAGTTGGGTGGCACAGTGGCGCAGCGGTAGAGCTGCTGCCTTACAGCACCAGAGATCTGGGTTCGATCCTGTGCAGTCAGTACAGAGTTTGTACATTCGCCCTGTGCCGCATGTATTTTCTTCAGTTGCTCCAGTTTCTTCCGACATTCCAAAGACATGCAGGCTTGAAGATTAATTGGCTTCTGTAAATATTCCCTGGTGTGTAGGATTGAACTAGTGTACGTGTGATTGTGGTTGGCAAGTACTCGGTGGGCCGAAGGGCCTGTTTCCATGCTGCATCTCTAAATTAAACTTTAAACAATCCACCAGGTTCATGCTTGCTATTAACAAAACTAGCATTTTATTTTAAATTCCAGATTTATTCCATAACATGAATTAAAATTCTCAGCTGCCATGGTGGGACTCAAGTCTCTTGGTCTGAGGTCCACAACCATAGTTGTTGGTGCAGATACGTGGTTAACATGCCTTAATCTAGTTAAACCAGACTACCCTCAATCAGGGCAGTACAGTGGTGAGTGGCGCAGCTGGTAGAGCTGCTGCCTCATAGCGCTAGAGACCCAGGTTCGATCCTGACCCTAGGTGTTGAGAAGTGAGTCAGAGGGGTGAAAACAGTTGAAAAGGAGAGGCAAACACAGGCAGACTTTACTCAGAGCTGCTGTAGATTTGGAAGCAACAGCAGGAGCAGATAAGCAAGAGATAGCACTGATTGGCTCTAGCCCAAGTGGGAGGAGAGAAGTGAGTCAGAGGGGGGAAAACAGTTGAAAACTGAGGAATTTGGTTTGTAAATTGGTAAATTAGGCAATTTATCAGTCAATATAAGCAAGACGGCTCTTAGAGAGCGGCAGTGAGTGAGCGGCCTTGTGAGAAAAGTGCGAGTCTTAGGAGAGGAGGCTACGCAAAACACTGGCGAGGGAGAGACAAAAGAAGGAGATGTCAGGCAAGCTGATTCAGTGTGATGCTTGCAGTATGTGGGAGGTCAAGGACACCGCTGGTGCCTCTGGCTGCTACAAATGTGAGAAGTGCATCCAGGTACAGCTCCAGAAGGACTGTGTTGGGGAACTGGAGAAGTAAGTGGATGACCTTGGGTTCGTCCGAGAAACGGAGTCGTTCCTCGACAAGTCCTACAGTAAGATTGTTACACCTAAGGTACTGGAAGAGAGAAGGTGGGAGACGGTGAGAAAGGGAGGGAAGCATGGAATGCAAACATCCCCATGTGTTGTACCTCTTGTGAACAGGTTCACCCAATTAGAAGCTGTTGGAACAGAAGACGTTGTTACACTGAGCGGCGGACTGGCTTGCGATGCGAATAGGGCTGTTGAGCCAAAACCAAAAAGGCCAAAGTCAGGCAACGCCATTGTAGTGGGAGACTCCATTGTGAGAGGTACGGACAGGGGTTTCTGTGGCAACAGACGAGATTCGAGGATGGTGTGCTGCCTTCCTGGTGCCAGGATCCAGGATGTCACGGACAGAGTGCAGAAAATCCTCAAGGGCGAAGGTGAACAGCCAGATGTGGTGGTGCATGTCGGCACAAAAGATGTCGGAAAGAAGGGGATGAATATTCTGCAGCGTGACTTTAGAGAGCTCGGAAAAATGCTGAAAAGCAGGACCTCCAGGGTTGTTATCTCCAGTTTGCTTCCAGTTCCTCGTGCTGGCGAGAGCAGGAACAGGCAGATACGGGACCTGAATGTGTGGCTGAGGAACTGGTGCACGGGGCAGGAATTTAGATTCTTAGATCACTGGGATCTGTTTTGGAGTAAGGGGGAACTGTACAAAAGGGATGGATTGCATCTTAACAGGTGGGGGACCAGCATTCTGGCAGGCAGGTTTGCCACTGCTACACGGGTGGTTTTAAACTGAATAAGGAGGGTGGGGTGTCAAATGGGATAGCTGAGGATGGAGTTAAAGGGAAAGGGTTTCTTAAATTTGTGAGCAGAGAGACCGAAGGGTGTAAAATGAGGGTAGAAGCAAGTTGAAAAGTAAAAGTGGCAGGCAGACAAATCCAGGGCAAAAATCAAAAAGGGCCACTTTTCCAAATAATTGTATAAGGGGTAAGAGTGTTGTAAAAACTGAAGGCTTTGTGTCTCAATGCAAGGAGCATTCGTAATAAGGTGGATGAGTTGAATGTGCAGATAGCTATTAATAATTATGATATAGTTGGGATCACGAAGACATGGCTCCAGGGTGACCAAGGCTGGCAGCTGAACATCCAGGGATATTCAATATTCAGGAGGGATAGACAGAAAGGGAAAGGAGGTGGGGTAGCGCTGCTGGTTAGAGAGCAGATTAATGCAATAGAAAGGAAGGACATTAGCTTGGAGGATGTGGAATCGATATGGGTAGAGCTGCGAAACACTAAGGGGCAGAAAACGCTAGTGGGAGTTGTGTACAGGCCACCTAACAGTAGTAGCAGAGTTGGGGATGGCATCAAACAGGAAATTAGAAATGCGTGCAACAAAGGTAAAACAGTTATAATGGGCGACTTCAATCTACATATAGATTGGGTGAATCAAATTGGCAAGGGTGCTGAGGAAGAGGATTTCTTGGAATGTATACGGGATAGTTTTCTAAACCAACATGTAGAGGAACCAACGAGAGAGCAGGCTATTCTAGATTGGGTATTGAGTAATGAGGAAGAGTTAGTTAGAAGTCTTGTTGTGCTTGGCCCCTTGGGCAAGAGTGTCCATAATATGGTTGAGTTCTTCATTAGGATGAAGAGTGACATTGTTATTTCAGAAACAAGGGTCCTGAACTTAAAGAAAGATAACTTTGAGGGTATGTGACGTGAATTGGCCAAGATGACTGGCAATTGATTCTTAATGGGTTGACGGTGGATATGCAATGGAAGGCATTTAAAGACTGCATGGATGAACTACAACAATTGTTCATCCCAGTTTGGCAAAAAAATAAATCAGGGAAGGTAGTGCATCCGTGGATAACAAGGGAAATCAGGGATAGTATCAAAACAAAAGATGAAGAGTACAAATTAGCCAGAAAAAGCAGCCTACCAGGGGACTGGGAGAAATTCAGAGACCAGCAGAGGAGGACAAAAGGCTTAATTAGGAAAGGGAAAATAGATTACGAAAGAAAACTGGCAGGGAACATAAAAACTGACTGCAAAAGCTTTTATAGATAATGTGAAGAGAAAAAGATTAGTTAAAACAAATGTAGGTCCTTTGCAGTCAGAAACAGGTGAATTGATCATGGGGAACAAGGACATGGCAGACCTATTGAATAATTACTTTGGTTCTGTCTTCACTAAGGAAGACATAAATAATCTGCCGGAAATAGCAGGGGACCGGGGGTCAAATGAGATGGAGGAATTGAGTGAAATCCAGGTTAGCCGGGACGTGGTGTTAGGTAAATTGAATGGATTAAAGGCTGATAAATCTCCAGGGCCAGATAGGCTGCATACCAGAGTACTTAAGGAAGTAGCCCCAAAAATAGTGGATGCATTAGTGATAATTTTTCAAAACTCTTTAGATTCTGGAGTAGTTCCTGAGGATTGGAGGGTAGCTAATGTAACCCCACTTTTTAAAAAGGGAGGAGAGGGGAAAACGGGAGACCAGTTAGTCTAACGTCGGTACGAAACTGCTAGATCAGTTATTAAAGATGGGATAGCAGCACATTTAGTGGTGAAATCATTGGACAAAGTCAGCATGGATTTATGAAAGTAAATCATGGACGAATCTTAAATTTTTCTGTAACTAGAGTGGATCAGTGGATGTGTTGTATCTGGACTTTAGGCTTTCGACAAGGTCCCACATAAGGATTAGTATACAAACTTAGCAGCACACGGTATTGGTTCCGATTAGAGAACTGGCTGGCAGAAGGAAGGAGTAGATGCAACGCAGACCTGGGGTGTCATGGGGTAACAGTCATTATGCAAAGTGCGGAGGCATGCGTGGGCTAATGCATGGCGAGATGCATGGCAAGATGCAGTATAATGTGGATAAATATGAGGTTATCCACTCTGGTGGCAAAAACAGGAAAGTAGACTTTTATCTGAATGGTGGCCGATTAGGAAAGGGGGAGATGCAACGAGACCTGGGTGTCATGGGTCACCAGCCATTAAAAGTAGGCATGCAGGTGCAGCAGGCAGTGCAGAAGGGGAATGGTATGTTAGGATTTGAGTATAGCAGCAGGGAGGTTCTACTGCAGTTGTACAGGGTCTTGGTGAGACCACACCTGGAGTATTGCGTACAGTTTTTGGTCTCCTAATCTGAGGAAGGACATTCTTGCCATAGAGGAAGTACAGAGAAGGTTCACCAGACTGATTCCAGGGATGTCAGGACTTTCATATGAAGAAAGACTGGATAGACTTGGTTTGTACTCGCTAGAATTTAGAATGAGGGGGGATCTTATAGAAACTTACAAAATTCTTAAGGGGTTGGACAGGCTAGATGCAGGAAGATTGTTGCTGATGTTGGGGAAGTCCAGAACAAGGGGTCACAGTTTAAGGATAAGGAGGAAATCTTTTAGGACCGAGATGAGGAAAACATTTTTCACACAGAGAGTGGTGAATCTCTGGAATTCTCTGCCACAGAAGGTAGTTGAGGCCAGTTCATTAGCTATATTTAAGAGGGAGTTAGATGTGGCCCTTGTGGCTAAAGGTATCAGGGGGTATGGAGAGAAGGCAGGTACAGGATACTGAGTTGGATGATCAGCCATGATCATATTGAATGGTGGTGCAGGCTCGAAGAGCCGAATGGCCTACTCCTGCACCTAATTTCTATGTCTATGTGTAGAGTTTGCACGTTCTCCCTGTGACTGCACGGGTTGCCTCCTGGTGCTCCGGGTTCCTCCCACATCCAACTGACATGCTGGTTTATAGGCTAAATTGGACTCCTAATGTAAAATTGCCCCTATTACGTAGGGAGCAGATGAGAAAGTGGGATGACATAAAGCTAAGTGTGAACGGGTAGTTAGCATGGATTTGGTGGGCCGAAGGGCCTGTTTCAAGGCTATCTCTTTCATTCAATCAATCTAAGGCCACCACTTCTGCATTGAAATGTTCAGGTAAATCACATCTGTTACACCAGAGTATAAATTGACGTCTAACCCAGTGACTTGTGACATATGGTCAACCACTCTAGCTGGGTCGGATGGCAGAAGAGGAGGTACTTTTTTTAAGGAACCGTACTTCATGTAAAAAAATATATCACGAACTGTTTTTTTCGGGAAGTAGTGAACGAAACGAGGGAAAATAATATCTGGATAGTGACTGTTTTCAGAGCTGATGCTGCAGAAAAATGACTCTGTGGAATGTCCCCTTGGAGAATCAAACATTCCTGAAAGATTGAACTCAAACAGACTCTACAACTGCGAGCAGCGGGTCTCGGCCAAATGGAAAGTCTTTGAAAGCAAAGAACCGACGGCTCTGGCTCGGGTAACTTTAGAGCACAACAAGGAAAGACGGAGATTACCGGGAAAGATCACAAAGAAACGTTGAATATATGAAACATATTGAACCTCTGCCCGGCTACTCCCGGTGGCAGCTAAGAGGAAGGAACGACACTTAAACTCAAATAAAACTACACATAAATAATAATAGGAACCGTTATATTAATCTTACTTACCCCAAGGAGGCAGATTTTTAATTCTCTTATCGCCATAATTAGATCTACGAGGCTTGTGTCATGCTCTTTCTGATCTGTCCAGTACATGTATCAAAGTGCGTTCTCTGCGAAACTAACCTCCTCCAACCAGCTAGTTTGCTCAGAGCGAACGGAAATTACTCGGCAATAACTCCAAGCGGTCACGTGGTTCTCATCCAACCCCAGACACACTCCTAAGTTAACTTAAGAGCATCTTAATAAATCTGTTGAGGTCGTTTAACAGAAGCAAACTGCGGATAACCCATATTTGCAAATAGCAGAGGTACAAGGAACTGCAGATGCTGGTTTACAGGGGGGAAAAAAGATACAGAGTGGTGGAGTAACTCAGCAGATAAAGGCCAGAGAGGAATGGACAAAAAGTGTGTGATAAGGTGTTAAGGATGGAAGCGTTGTGTATTGTGAAGCAAGGGGAACGAGTATAGGTGAGGGGGAAATTATTTAATCAGAACCTGAGGGGTAACTATTTTTACACAAAGGATGGTGGGTGTATGGAATGAGCTGTCGGAGGAGGTGGTTGAGGCAGGTACCATCACAATGCTTGAGAAATATTTGGACAGGTATGTGGATAGGACAAGTATAGAGGGATATGGGCCAAACACAGACAGGTAGGACTAGTGTAGATGTGACATGTTGGTCGGCGTGGGCAAGTCTGGCTGAAGGGCCTGTTTCCATGCTCTATGATTCTATGACTCTAATGAAGGTGGAATTATTATTTCCCTTTGGAGAGCGAATTTCTTCATAGAAGGCATACCTTGAGGACCCAAGTATGATAGACACAAAGTGCCAGCATAACTCAGCAGGTCAGATGGCATCTCTGGAGAACATGGATAGGCAACGTTTCAGATCAGAACCTTTTGTGTTCGTTTTCTCGGTCTGTATGTCTCCATTTAGCTGGACCTCGCTTCTCTTTTTTTCAGCCTTTTTATTTCTTTTCACAACTCTTGCTAAAGGCTCAGAATCAACAGAGTTTTCCTCAGTTCTCTTTTGAAGAGATATCAGTATTTGCTTTATCTGTATGCTGTTCTTTCTCCACTTCGCTGCAGTTTTTCTCGGCGGTCGTCAGCGTTTTGGATACAAACGCGATTGGTTCTTCCTTGCCGTTCGGCGCCGTTTGTGAGACCACATCTCCGTGAGCTAACGGCAATGCATCGACAGCCATCGAGATCGGCTTTGATGGGTCATAGTGGACCAAACGCGTCTTCTGGCTGAGATTAAGATTCAACTTTAATTGTCATTGTCAGTGTACAGTACAGAGACAACGAAATGTAGTTAGCATCTCCCTGAAAGAGCGACATAGAATATGATTTCAATAAATAAATCTATTTCCATGCATACAGTCATAGTGTTTTACGGCAATGGGGGAGTAGTGTCCTAGGGGGGCGGGGGGGGGGGGGGGGGGGGTGATTGGCAGTCACCGAGGTACATTGTTGAGTAGTGTGACAGCCGCAGGGAAGAAGCTGTTCCTGGACCTGCAACGGAGAGACCTGTAGCGCCTCCCGGATGGAAGGAGGGTAAACAGTCTATGGTTGGGGTGAGAGCAGTCCTTGGCGATGCTGAGCGCCCTTCGCAGACAGCGCTTGCTTTGGACAGACTCAATGGAGGGGAGCGAGGAACCGGTGATGCGTTGGGCAATTTTCACCAACCTCTGCAGTGCTTTCCGGTCGGAGACAGAGCAGTTGCCATACCATACTGTGATGCAGTTGGTAAGGATGCTCTCGATGGTGCAGCGGTAGAAGTTCACCAGAATCTGAGGAGACAGATGGACCTTCTTCAGTCTCCTCAGGAAGAAGAGACGCTGGTGAGCCTTCTTGACCAGAGTTGAGGTATTGTGGGTCCAAGAGAGGTCATCGGAGATGTTGACCCCCAGGAACCTGAAGCTGGAAACACGTTCCACCTCCGTCCCGTTAATGTGGATGGGGGTGTGCGTGCCGCCCCTAGACTTCCTGAAGTCTACAATGAGCTCCTTGGTCTTCTTGGAGTTAAGGGCCAGGTTGTTGTCAGCGCACCATGCTGCTAGGCGCTGGACCTCCTCCCTATAGGTTGACTCATCATTGTTGCTGATGAGGCCAATCACCGTTGTATCATCTGCATACTTGATGATGGTGTTAGTACCATGTACAGGTGTGCAGTCGTAGGTGAAGAGGGAGTAGAGGAGGGGGCTCAGCACACAGCCCTGTGGAACGCCGGTGTTCAGGGTGAGGGTTGAAGAGGTGTGCTTGTCTAACCTAACAGACTGGGGTCTGTTCGTTAGAAAGTCCAGTATCCAGTTGCAGAGGGAGGGGTCGATGCCCAGGTTACCGAGTTTGGTGATCAGTTTAGAGGGTATAATGGTGTTGAATGCTGAGCTGTAATCGATGAACAGCATTCTTACGTAAGTGTCTCTGTTGTCGAGGTGGGAAAGGGCGGAGTGAAGTGCCGTTGAGATGGCATCCTCCGTACTCCTGTTCTTGCGGTAGGCAAACTGATAGGGATCCAGTGTGGGGGTAGGCAGCCTTTGAGGTGTGCCAGGACCAGCCTCTTGAAGCACTTGGTGATGATGGGAGTAAGTGCAACTGGGCGGAAGTCGTTGAGGCTTGCCGCAGTGGAGTGTTTTGGCACCGGCACGATGGAGGTGGTTTTAAGGCACGTGGGGACAACTGCTTGGGCAAGTGACAGGTTGAAGATGTCAGTCCAGACGTCTGTCAGCTGCGCAGCACAGGCCCTGAGGACGCGCCTGGGGATGCCGTCAGGGCCAGCAGCTTTACGTGCATTAGTCCTACTCAGTGCCACGTATACGTCGTAGGGGGTGAGTGTGAGGGGTTGGTGATCG
The DNA here is from genome assembly GCF_028641065.1 of Leucoraja erinaceus. NCBI lineage: Eukaryota > Metazoa > Chordata > Chondrichthyes > Rajiformes > Rajidae > Leucoraja > Leucoraja erinaceus. The sequence goes on along the minus strand of NC_073380.1, from coordinate 31,216,193 downwards.
GCAGGGAGCACAGCCTTGATGGCTGTCTCTAGATTGTCCCTGTCGAAGCGGCCATAGAAGTGGTTAAGCTCCTCAAGGAAGGAGGCGTCGCTGGATGTGGGGGTGGTGTTGGTGGGTCTATAGTCCGCGATGGCCTGGATGCCTTGCCACATGCGTCGGGGGTCGGAGTTGTTGTTGAAGTGCTCCTCAATCCTGAGCTTATGGCAGTGCTGGCCTTCTTGATGCCCCTCTTCAGGTTAGCCCTGGATGAACTGTAGGCTCGAGCATCGCCTGACCTGAAAGCGATGCCCCATGCTTTCAGCAGTAGCCTGACCTCGCTGTTCATCCATGGCTTCTGATTCGGGTATATGGTTACCCACCCGTTTGAGGGAGGTGACACTATTGATGGTGGAGTTTATAAAGTCCAGAGCAGAGGATGTGTAGGAATCAATGTCCGTGTGGGAGTCAAGGGCTGCAAACACCTTCCAGTCAGTGTTTCCAAAACACTGCTGAAGTGTGAAGTCCGCTTCCTCTGACCGGACTTTAACTGTCCTCACAGTGGGTTTAACCCGTCTGATGAGTGGGGAGTACTTAGGGAGCTGGAACAATGAGAGGTGATCAGACTGACCAAGGTGGGGGAGAGGGATGGCTTTGTAAGCTTCAGCCATGTTGGTGTAGACTTTGTCCAGTGTCTTGTCTACTCTAGTGGCGAAGGAGACATGTTGGTGGAATTTGGGGAGTACAGTCTTCAGGTTGGAGTGATTGAAGTCACCCGCAACAATGAAGGCTGCCTCGGGGTTGTGAGTCTGTTGTTTGCTAATGGCTGTATGCAGCTCTTTCATTGCAAGCTTGGCATTAGCATCAGGAGGGACATAGGCTGCAGTCACAACAGTGGAGGTGAACTCTCTGGGCAGATAGAACGGTCTACATCTAACCAAGAGGAACTCAAGGTTAGCTGAGCAGTGACTCTCGATGATGGTGGAGTCCGTGCACCATGCTTTATTTACATAAATGCACAGACCCCCACCTCTGGTCTTACCGGAGTCTGGTGTCCTGTCTGCTCGGAGTAAATGACGCCCCATTAGCTGGATGGCGCCATCAGGAACGTCGATGTTGAGCCAAGTTTCAGTGAAGATCAGGATGTTGCAGTCTTTGGTCCAGTTGTGGGAGGTGATCCTTAGCCGGAGTTCGTCCATTTTGTTTGCCAGTGAGCGGACGTTGGCGAGGAAAAGGCTAGGAATCGCTGCCTGTGTGGGGCTAGCTCTATCCTGGCCTTTAACCCACCTCTGTGTCCCCGGCGGTGCTTTCGTACACGTCGCCGTCTGTTGGTGCGTCCGGTCGCTGGCGTTCTCCAGCCCCGCTGCTCCGGTGGCGGTCTCCAGCCCCGCCTCTCCTTCAACCTGGTGAATGCATGGTTACACTCTTTGGATCAGTGCCATTCGACGTCCTGTTTTCGCAGCTTGTTCTTGCACTTGTTGACCATGTTGCAATCCGTGGTAGATGCCAATGCCATAGTTGATCCATCGTAGGTCAAGGCGTTCATGTCAAGCTTGAAAGCATGGATCCAGTCGATGGCGCACAGGGATGTACCTTCTTTACCGACGACGATCAGCGGCAACATCTGTGTCGTACCATTACAGGAAATGGCGACAGTGCATTTGCCTTTTGTGGGAATGGGCTGTCGTCAGTATCCGAAAATGTGGATGTTGGCCAGTTTCAGTTTTGGGATCCGATCCGATCCTCTCCCAGACGTCCTGACCCACTAGCGACACAGCCGCACCAGTGTCCACCTGGAACTGTAGATCGACGTTCGTGACCCGCAGCAAAATCCTCGGCTTGTTGGTGATCGTAGACACAACGAGCACTTCAATAGAAATGGTCTCCGCGATCTGGTCTACTGTGTTTTGTGCTTTTTTGCCCTTTCTCAGCTTTCCTACTGATTGACACACTGCCTGGAGATTACCTTTTTGGTAACAGGCATAACAAACGGACTTGATATACGGGCACTCACGGTGATGATGAGCAGTCGAGCAACACCGGTAGCAGGGTTTCGATCCTCCCCCCACAGGGGGACGGCTCTTCTGAAACTGTCCCACCTTCTCCGGATTTGCTCTGGGTCGATCAACTGGTTTCTGGCGTTGCGAACAAGTCTGATGAACTGTATGCAGCGTCTGAGGGAGCTTTCCCTCGACGCTGTTTTGCCAGCCATTTTGTGCAGTTCTTTATCCAGCAGCTCGGCCATCTTAACACATTGCAGCACATTCTTCAATGAGGCATCCAATTCCTTGAGAATCGCCTGCTGGATGTATGCGTGCCTGCAGGCCATGACCAGTCTATCCCGCAATGCATTGTCTTGGCACTTTTCGCAGAATTAAGTTTTCAAATCACATGCCTTTGCCTTGGTGCGAAGTTCAGCAAGAAATTTGGTTATCAATTGCCCTTTCTGTTGCAACGTCCTGTAGAAATCAAGGCGAGCTGCGAGGAAATGTCAGCTTTCTTCGAAATGCAGCTGCAAAGCCATTGTGATTTCAGCATATGAGGCGTCAGTTACTTTTTCTGTAAGTACATTTCGAAGCAGTGCAAAAGTTTCTGGAGACATTGATGAACACAAGAGAACCCTTCATCCGAGGACCTATATATATTCCACTTACATTTGTTCCTCTGCCTTCACAATTTGCACCAGTTCTATCCTTTTCTCACATGTATTGTCTCTTAATCTCTGGCCTTTGTCCAACCATCCACCGATCAACTCCACCCTCACCTGTGCCCACCTATCACTTTCCAGGTTTTGTTCTGCCCTTCCTCTCTTCCAGCTTTCTCCCAACTCCTCACCTCAATCAGTCTGAAGAAGAGTCCTGAACCAAAACGTCATCTATCCATGTTCTCCATAGATGCTGCCTGAGCCTCTGAGTTACTCCAGCACTTTCTGTTCTTTAATATAAAAAGGTGTTCTGTGCATCGATTGGTCCCAGCATTCCTTTTAAGTTTGCCTGAGGAGGATAATAAATAAATGTCAAAGCAGGAAATGAACAAAGTTCTGGAGTCATTCAGTGGGTCAGGGCAGCATCACAAGGGAACATGCATAGGTGACGTCTCGAGTGGGGACCCTTCTTCAGACTGATTGAGGGGGGAGGTTGGGTGTGAGGTGTCCACTACCTGACCTGCTGAGTTACTCCAGCACTTTGTGTCTTTTTTTGTAAACTAGCATCTGCAGTTCCTGGTGTCTTGAAAGGAAGACATTTTTTACTGCAATTGAACCCAGGATGGTGGTGTTGTGTTGGTAAGGATGGCCGTACTACTCTCCTTCAAAGTTAGAGTCGTGGAAGTCGAAAAATCAAAAATCAAAACAAAAAACCTGCAGTTGCTGGAAATCTGAGATAAAAAGATAAAACGCTGGAAATACTCAGCTGGTCAAGCTCCGAACTTGGGGTCATTGATTTTGCCTTTTTGCGCTCTTATTCTTTGTTTGTTTGTTTAAGGTGTGAGGAGGTCTGTACGTGTATATAAATATATATTCTATGTAGTTTAGACCCTCAGGCAGTATCTCTAGAGAAACAGGGTCTGGACCCTTCCTCAGTCTCAGACTCAAAACCTAAAGGGTCCTGATCTGAAATGTCACAAATCCTTTTTGTGTGTGTGTGTTAATACACTAAAATTCTTTTCATTATGATATTGTTTACAGAGTACTATGCTTACATGATCTGTTGTATTGCTGCAAGTAGGAAATTCTTCAGACTGGAGTAAGGGTTCCGACCCAAAACATCACCTATCTACGTTCTTCGCAGATGCTGCCTGACCCATTGAGTTACTCCAGCATTTTGTGTTTCTGTGCTGTATAACTCTTGACCAGTACAGCCGTGTCACTAACATTGCCAGCTTGCCTCGCATCCACTCATTGTCCCATACCTTTTAAACTTTAGGGATACAGTGAGGAAACAGGCCCTTCAGCCCACCAAGTCCACACTAACCAGTGATCACCCCGTGCACTAACACTAACCTACACATTAGGGACAATTTAATAATTTTACCAAAGCCAATTAACCTGTACATCTTTGGAATGTGGGGGGAAATCGGTGCACCTGGAGAAAACCTCAGGGAGAACATACAAACTCTTACTTCCTATAAACTCTGAAGACAGGGCTCATAAATCAGAGAACAACAATAAGTACACTGCATACAAAGTTAGACTGCTCTCTTGTAGCTCTTGCAAGGTTCCATATGGCTAGTATTCATGGGCTGCTACCAGAATTCTTGTTAACCAGTACAGTTTGATCCATGTTCACACTTCCCCTGCCAGGGAGAGAACGTGGAATTTTTCTTTTTAAATCACTTTTTTACATACATTCTGAAAACCTCACAGCAACAAATGATTGTGGTGAACAGCATAGATGAAGGGCACAGGGAATAGAAAGGTATGTTGAGATGGGGAGATTAATCGTAGAGTCATGGAGCACAGAAACAGCCCAATTTGACCATGCCGACCAACACACCCCATCTACACTAGTCCCATCTACTCACATTTGACCCATATCCCTCCAACCATTTCCTATCTATGTACCTCTCCAAATGTCTTTTGATATGTTGTAATTCTTGCCTCAACCACCTCCTCTGATAGTTTGTTCCTTATACCCACCAATGTCTGTGTGAAAAGGTTGCCTCTTGGGTTCACACTAAATCTTTCCCCTCTCAAATTCAACCTCTGGTTTCTTGATTTCCCTACTCTGGATAAAATACTATGCTTTCCCCTTATCTATTTCCCTCATTAATTTATACACCTCCATCAGATTTCCCCTGAACCTCCTGCGTTCCAGGGAATAAAGTTTGAGTCTGCACAACCTCTCCTGATAGTTCAGGCCCTCGAGTCCTGGCAGAATCTTCATAAAATTTCTCAACAGAAACTCATGTGGAGAATGGGCACCAAAGTAATAAATTGGGCATAGAAACACAGAAACATAGAAAATAGGTGCAGGAGTAGGCCATTCGGCCCTTCGAGCCTGCACCGCCATTCAATATGATCATGGCTGATCATCCAACTCAGTATCCCTTACCTGCCTTCTCTCCATACCCCCTGATATTTTTAGCCACAAGGGCCACATCTAAATCCCTCTTAAATATAGCCAATGAACTGGCCTCAACTACCTTCTGTGGCAGAGAATTCCAGAGATTCACCACTCTCTGTGTGAAAAATGTTTTTCTCATCTTGGTCCTAAAAGATTTCCCCCTTATCCTTAAACTGTGACCCTGTGGCTTATTTTTCTACAATGGTCATGGTGTGATTCTTTTTCTCTGTATCATGGAAAGTAACTTGGTTAATTAGACAGAACGAGCAAAACAGGGAGGCCAGAAGTCTAGAAACCTATGCTAAGGCCTTCTCACTCAAAAGCTATATCATTGAATTTGATAACTGATGCTGCAAGCCATCTAAATACTTTTTTTTCAGTGTTTTGACGTTGAAATGTATTATTTTACTAGACCAAGTGGGATCCGTTGGGTCCCTATTTTCTATGTTTCTATCCCCAATTTATCAACGAGCGGTTGCGGGGGGGTGGGGGGTGGCCTGTGGCGTCACACACATACACACACACACACACACACTAACCACCCCACCCCACACGCACACGCGCACACACACGCACACACCCCACCTTGATATTATATTAATATTATTCATTTGCTCCTTTTCCCCCATCCCCCGCCCCATCCACTCCTGCATAGCCACCACTGCGCAGGCGCGGTTAGAGAGGGATGGGGAGGGGTTAGAGAGGGGGAGGGTAGAGTGAGGGGGAGGGGGGTAGAGATTGAGAGGTATGGGGGCACAAGGCATCACACAGGGCTGGTCCCCGAACGCAATACTCCACCACTCACCCATAGGTCTCAATACTCCCTGGAGAGGGAGGGGGGGGGGGGGGTAGAGAGGGAGAGGGGGCAGGCGGGACGGGGGTAGAGAGTGAGTAGAGAGGGAGGGGGGTAGATAGGAAGCGGGAGCAGAGTGGGAGGGGTAGATAGGGAAGGGGGTAGAGGGGGAGGCTGAGGACAACTTGTTCTATTTGATCTTATTTGATTGTGCACGCCAGGTTGATTTGCATTTGTAGAAACACGTGAAGGTTGCACTCTCCCACCCCTATATCTTTGTGATGTCACATATGTAAATGAGATCCATTGTGATTGGACGTCTGTGAGATAGCACTGTGGCATCATCAATGGAAAGTGCTGCAAAAGTCTCCACTGAAAAGCAGTTCTTTTTTTGAAATAAAAGATTAAAACTTAAAAAACCTCAGAAATATAGGTTGGAATGCGACGGGTAGATATTTATCCCATCGAGGAAACAAATGTGAGTAGCATGTGTGAAAATGGGAAGACTGTGGCTAAGCGTTTTGGAAGAAGATACAAATTAAGGAGATTAAAAGAAAGCCAACATAACCCTGCATACACACAGAAATTTAGAATGTTAAGGACAAAAAGAAGAGTTTTAGTATAATACTAGACTAAGTGGGACCCGTTGGGTCCCAGCATCAAACAGGAGGGCTGGTCATCAACGCAATATTTCACCTCTCCACAATTCCAATATTGCTCACCAGTAGAGACAAACTTTTTAAAAAGGCGAGGCAAACAATTGGGCAGCAGCCACCTGACAACCAAAATTGCCCAATTGTTTGCCTCGCCTTTTTAAAAAGTTTGTGTTCACAAAATGAATTTTGGTTGTCGGGTTTATAAATTGCCCTAGCCATAGAACCCTTAGCAGAAAGTATAAGAGTACATCCGGACATTCACGGTTATAATACTAAACATGCCAATAACAAGATTTTGTTATATGCAGACGATGTACTTTTATATATTACCAACTCTCAAGTCAGTATCCCAAATATATTAAACCTTCTAGAACAATTGGGTTCCTTCTCAGGGTATAGAATAAACTGGAATTAAAGTGAAATTATGCCAATAAAAGCTCAAGACCCTTCACCTCCAAAAATGTCCCTGAAAAATGTAAATACCTTGGAGTTTATGTGACTAGAAAATATATCTCTCTATTCCAAGCAAATTTTCCACCATTAATTACTAAATTAAATGCCCTTATTCAATTTTGGAAGCCATTCCCTATTTCCCTTATAGGTAGAGTAAATGCCATAAAGATGATTTTCCTTCCACAACTCATATACCGATTTATCTCCCTAAAAGGTTTTTTTTAAACTTGACTGTTATTACAAATTTTACGTGGGATTATAAACCTATAGAATTCACAAACGACATTTATGTAAACCTAAAGAAAATGGTGGGTTAGCACGCCCCAATTTTCTTTTCTACTATTGGGCAACTAATATTAAAAGTTTAATCGACTGGATGGATGATACATGTCAACAGGTAAACTGGTTAAAAATGGAGGGAAGACTGTTAGCCTTTTAATATAGGCACGATTCTTCTTTCTCCAATACATCTGAATAAATCAACGTATGAGCAAAATACGATAATTCATAGCACCCTACGAATTTGGAAACAGTTGAAATCAAGTCTCAAACTGAGAAATTTCTCTCTCCTTTTACCAATCGCTAACAATCCCTCGTTTAAACCGTCTACTTTAGATAAGGTGTTTGCACAATGAAAAAACGTTTGAAGACTTACAGGAGAAATATCATTTGAAAGCTAGTAGTTTTTTAGATATCTTCAAATCTGAGACTATGTGAAAACACACACACAAGACTGTAATTCTATGGGCATATATTAGACGAATGCATGAATAGAAATGCGGATACAAGTAAGTTAAAGTTCTACATTTACAATACCCTTTTAACCGCACACATCCCATCTTCTGAAATGCTTAGGCGAGCATGGGAAGATGAATTGGGTTTACTAATCTCAAAGGATAGTTGTGAGGAAAGCCTTTTATACATACATTACTGCTCTCTAAATATTAGGCACTCCCTGATACAATTTAAAATACTGCACAGACTCTATTATTCAAAGTCCAAATTGAACAAGATCTTCCCAAATGTCTCTCCTCTTTGTGATAAATGTCTCCTCCAAGAAGTGTCTACAACCCATTCCTTTGCTTCCTGTACAAAGTTACAAAACTTCTGGAGGGGAATATTTGACACCTTTTCCAAAATACTTAAAATTAAATTGGACCCAGATATAAAACTGATCATATTAGGTATGTCAGAGGCCTGCTCTAAGCCAACGATATTTCAAAGACGACCTCAATTACGGCCTAATCATGGTGAAACAACGAATACTTAAATTCTGGAAACAGACCACAGTCCCCACAGTGAAGATGTGGATTACAGATATGACACTATACTTGAAAAACATTAGGCTTGTCTTGGCGGAAAAACCAGATCAATTTCTTAAGATATGGATAACCTTTACCAAATTTTTACAACAACAGAATGGTTAAACACAAATTTAACTTTAAATCCAATGCCATGATGGGTGAGGTTGGGGGGGGGGGGGGGGGGGGTTTGAGACTTGATTTCAAAAGAGGAACAAAATATATACAGTACTAAGGACAAATGAATTGGAAGTATGCGTATATCATCCGTTTCATTTCCCTTGATGTCAGTCTGAAGAAGGGTCTCGACCCAAAATGTCACCAATGCCACTCTATGTTCTTTGCTTTCATCCGTCTGTCCGCGCGTTCACTCCCTCTGGGTGCTGGGGCTTCTCCCCTCAGACACACACACACACACACACACACACACACACACACACACACACAACACACACACACACACACACACACACACACACACACACACACACACACACACACACACACACCACACACTTTACACACACACATACACACACGGAGGTTTTCACGGCAGTGGGTCACGACCCACATATATATATTCACATTCATAACACACAAGTTTAACACACACACACACACACAAACAAAACACAACAAACACACACACACACACACACACACACTACACACACACACACATTGGGAGTGGTTTCCACACACAATAAGTCCAATAAAATCTGATTAAAGTTTGAAGTAGGGTCTCAAGCCCAATTGTCACCTATTCCCTTTTCTCCAGAGATGCTGCCTGACCCACCTACTCCATTATTTTGTGTCTATCTAAAGTCTGATTGAAGATAGTTCCAAAGGTCTTCAATGAGTGGACGGGAGGTCAGGACCGCTCTCAAGCTGGTGAGTGGATGGTTCAGTTCCTGATAACTGCTCGGAAGAAACTGTTGCTGAATCTGGAGGTATACGTTTTCAACCTTCTGTACATTATTGCCTGACGGGAGAGGGGCAAAGAAGGAGTGACCGGAGTCGGATTGGACGTTGATTATGCTGGAGGCCTTGCTACCACAGGCAATTACACCTATTAAACAGCATAGAGTCGTAGTGTGTGCTGAGGAAGAGGATTTCTTGGAATCTATGCGGGATTGTTATCTAAATCAACATGTAGAGGAACCAACGAGAGCAGGCTATTTTAGACTGGGTATTGAGTAATGAGGAAGGGTTAGTTAGCAATCTTGTTGTACGTGCTCCCTTGGGCAAGAGTGACCATAGTATGGTTGAGTTCTTCATTAGGATGGAGAGTGACATTGTTAATTCAGAAACAATGGTTCGGAACTTAAAGAAAGGTAACTTTGAGGGTATGAGACATGAATTGGCCAAGATTGACTGGCAATTAATTCTAAAAGGGTTGACGGTGGATATGCAATAGAAGACATTTAAAGACTGCATGGATGAACTACAAAAATTGTTCATACCAGTTTGGCAAAATAATAAATCAGGGAGTACATCCATGGATAACAAGGGAAATCAGGGATAGTATCAAAGCGAAGGATGATGCGTACAAATTAGCCAGAAAAAGCTGCATACCGGAGGACTGGGAGAAATTCAAAGACCAGCAGAGGAGGACGAAGGGCTTAATTAGGAAAGGGAAAATAGATTATGAAAGAAAACTGGCAGGGAACATAAAAACTGACTGCAAAAGTTTTTATAGATATGTGAAAAGAAAGAGATTAGTTAAAACAAATGTAGGTCCCTTGCAGTCAGAAACAGGTGAGTTGATCATGGGGAACAAGGATATGGCGGACCAATGGAATAACTACTTTGGTTCCGTCTTCACTAAGGAAGACATAAATAATTTGCCGGAAATAGCAGGGGACCGCGGGTCAAAGGAGTTGGAGGAATTGAGTGAAATCCAGGTTAGCCGGGAAGTGATGTTGGGTAAACTGAATGGATTAAAGGCCGATAAATCCCCAGGGCCAGATATGCTGCATCCCAGAGTGCTTAAGGAAGTAGCTCCAGAAATAGTGGATGCATTAGTAATAATCTTTCAAAACTCTTTAGATTCTGGAGTAGTTCCTGAGGGTTGGCGGGTAGCAAACGTAACCCCACTTTTTAAGAAGGGAGGGAGAGAGAAAATGGGGAATTACAGACCAGTTAGTCTAACATCAGTAGTGGGGAAACTGCTAGAGTCAGTTATTAAAGATGGGATGGCAGCACATTTGGAAAGTGGTGAAATCATTGGACAAAGTCAGCATGGATTTACGAAAGGTAAATCATGTCTGACGAATCTTATAGAATTTTTCGAGGATGTAACTAGTAGCGTGGGTAGGGGAGAACCAGTGGATGTGGTGTATCTGGACTTCCAGAAGGCTTTCGACAAGGTCCCACATAAGAGATTAGTATACAAAGTTAAAGCACACGGCATTGGGGGTTCAGTATTGATGTGGATAGAGAAATGGCTGGTAAACAGGAAGCAAAGAGTAGGAGTAAACGGGTCCTTTTCACAATGGCAGGCAGTGACTAGTAGGGTACCGCAAGGCTCAGTGCTGGGACCCCAGCTATTTACAATATATATTAATGATCTGGATGAGGGAATTGAAGGCAATATCTCCAAGTTTGCAGATGACACTAAGCTGGGGGGCAGTGTTAGCTGTGAGGAGGATGCTAGGAGACTGCAAGGTGACTTGGATAGGCTGGGTGAGTGGACAAATGTTTGGCAGATGCAGTATAATGTGGATAAATGTGAGGTTATCCATTTTGGTGGCAAAAACGGGAAAGCAGACTATTATCTAAATGGTGGCCGATTGGGAAAGGGGGAGATGCAGCGAGACCTGGGTGTCATGGTACACCAGTCATTGAAGGTAGGCATGCAGGTGCAGCAGGCAGTAAAGAAAGCGAATGGTATGTTAGCTTTCATTGCAAAAGGATTTGAGTATAGGAGCAGGGAGGTTCTACTGCAGTTGTACAGGGTCTTGGTGAGACCACACCTGGAGTATTGCGTACAGTTTTGGTCTCCAAATCTTAGGGATGTTAGGGAAGTCCCAGGACAAGGGGTCACAGCTTAAGGATAAGGGGGAAATCCTTTAAAACCGAGATGAGAAGAACTTTTTTCACACAGAGAGTGGTGAATCTGTGGAATTCTCTGCCACAGAATGTAGTTGAGGCCAGTTCATTGGCTATATTTAAGAGGGAGTTAGATGTGGCCCTTGTGGCTAAAGGGATCAGGGGGTATGGAGAGAAGGCAGGTACGGGATACTGAGTTGGATGATCAGCCATGATCATATCGAATGGCGGTGCAGGCTCGAAGGGCCGAATGGCCTACTCCTGCAACTATTTTCTATGTTTCTTTGTTTCCACTCTGCAAACCTTTTGCTGGAAGCTTGGCATGTGCACCTCGGATTGTAGTTACATAGCAAAGCACATTCAGCGAGCCTCACATGAGGATTGGTTCTAGATAAAACACCGTTTGAGGAGGAAACAAGAGAGGTATTGAATTCAGAAACCTTTTGCCCACATTCCCGCACTACCCAGGTCATATAGCATGGAAACAGGCCCTTCAGCACAACTGTCCCACAACAACCAACATGTCCTATCTACAGGTACACAAAAATGCTGGGGAAACTCAGTGGGTGCAACAGCATCTATGGAGCGAAGGAGAATGGCAACGTTTCAGGCCACAAAAAAATTAAAAGAAAAAAAAAATCCTCAAAGCATGTCCTATCTACAGTAGTCTCACCTGCCTGCATTTGGCACATATCCCTCTAAACCAGTCCTATCCATGTACCTGTCTAAACGTTTTTTAAACGTTGCCATAGTACTTGCCTCAACTACCTCCTCCGGCAGCTCATTCCATACACCCACCACCGTTTGTGTGCAAAAGGTAACACTCAGGTTCCTAATAAATCTTTCCCTCACCACCTTAAAACTATGTCTGGCTCTCAATTCCGCTATTCTGGGCAAGAGACTCAATCTATTCCTCTCATGATTTTGTACTGCTCTATAAAATCACACCTCATCCTCCAGCGCTCCAAGGAATAGAGTCCCAGCCTACTCAACATCTCCCTATAGCTCAGGCCCTCGAGTCCTGGCAACATCCTTTGTAAATCATCTCTGTGCCCTTTCCAGCTCGACAAGGAGCTGGGAGCTTCCTCCACCAAGTGGCCTTATCCATCATTATGTTGGAAAATATTCATTGTAATGTACAGGAAACCTTAGTTGTGATTTATTGGTATTTCTCTCCTTGAGCGTTATTCAACATTTTAATTGTGGCTGGGTAAACAGTTCATTTAAACTTAAACCAAACTCAGCTGACATCCACACATGGATGTTCCTCTAGAATTTAAATTAGATTTGTTTATTGTCACGTGCACCAACATACAGTGCATGGAGCTCCAATGCATCGAGCATGTCACTGGACTTTTCACTTTTGTAAATGACACCAAAACATGACAAATCGTGTATATGTGAGCTGTTCAACACAAATGTTGCTGTGCAGTGCATACGTGACAACAAAGAACCATTGGGATATTCAAAATGTAGGCTCACTGCCACCTTCTCAAAGGTATTTAATGACCGGCAATCAGCAATATCCACATAAGGACACGAAGTGATGGAGTAACTCAGCAGGACAGGCAGCATCTCTGGAGAGCTGGAGACCTGGAAAGTATGCCTCCCCATGTTCTCTAGTGATACCACCTGACTTGCTGAGTTACTAAAGCACTCTGTGTCCTTTTGTGTATTAACCAGTGTCTGCAGTTCTTTGTTTCCAGCAATATCCACATTCTGTGACTAAAAAGGCACAATCTGGTTGTGTTGAACCTGGAGCTGCCTTTGGTGTCAGTGTAGTCATAAAACATAGGGTATAATGCAGCAATGCGCCATTGAACCAGTATATAATAGTTCAATCAAGCTTCCTCCCACTACTCTCCTACCAGCCATGTAGCACATCAGTTGTTAAATAGCCAATCTAACACTTAACATGACAAGAGAAAGTGGTTAAAAATTCTCAGCAGGTCAAGTGGCTCCACACTGTGGTGGTGGAAAAGGCTAATTCAGACCTGGCAAGATGCCTGGATAATCCAAAGCCATTTTGAAAGCTCATGCATAACCAATTATATCCGGCACATTGCACACACACTTAACATCTTAATTGTCCAGCCATAAGTCACTTGGCTGTTTAATGTTGAGAGAAGATAGATACAAAATGCAGGAGGAACTCAGCGGAACAGAAAGCATCTCTGGAGAAAAGGAATGGGGGGACTTTTTGAGTCAAGACCCTTCTTCAATCTTGACCTGAAACGTCACCCATTCCTTCTCTCCAGAGATGCTGCCTGACCTGCTGAGTTTAATCCAGCAATTTGTGTCTATCTATAGTGTAAACCAGCATCTGCAGTTCTTCCCTACACATAACTCTTTGAGAGATCGGAATTTTGAAACGACAAAATTAAATGTGGTGTGCACAACATTCATAACTAGCAATATTTTATAAAACTATGTGGAAGAAGGAACTGCAGATGCTGAAAATAATGATAAGAACACAAAATGCTAGATTAAACTCAGCAGGTCAGGCAACATCTCTGAAGAAAAGGAATAGGTGACGTTTCAGGTCGAGACCCTTCATGAGTGAGAGTCAGGGAAGGTACAGAACAAAGCAGAGCCTGCATCAATGACTTGGGAAAGGTGGGAACCACAATGGTCCATTGTTGGCTGGGGACGAGATGATAATGAAGGAATACAAACAGTGAAATTAGCAAAACTAGGGTGGGGGTGATGGCAGAGAGAGGGGTTACAAGGGTTACTTGAAGTTGGAGAAATCAATTTTCATATCACTGGGTTTTAAGCTGCAATGCATGTTAATGACGAAAATAGAGTCTGCTTGTAAAAACACCCAAAGCAGAGGAAGGAGATCAGCTGACAGCCTTTCAGAAAAAGACTCAAAGTTCTGGAGTAACTCAGCGGGTCAGGCAACATCTCTGGAGGACATGGATAGGCGATGTTTTGGGTCAGGACCCTAATGATTCCTGTGGAGGAAAGTGTTGGTGGAAGTTGATTGGATGAGAACATACAAGGCAAGATTAGCAAGTTTGCAGATGATACAAAAGTGGGTGGTTTTGCAGATAATGAAGATGGTTGTGAAAAATTGCAGTAGGATCTTGACCGATTAGTCAGGTGGGCTGAGGAATGGTTGATGGAATTTAATACAGAGAAGTGTGAAGTGTTGTATTTTGGTAGGGCTCTGGGGAGTATTGGAGAGCAGAGGGATCTAGGAGTGCAAGTGCATGGTTCCTTAAAGGTGGAGTCGCAGGTACACAAGGTGATCACAAAGGGCGTTTGGCACATTGGCCTTCATCAGCCAGAGTACTGTGGCTGAATAAGGAACTTGACCCAAAATGTCACCCATGCTTTCTCTGAAATAAGTCCCGCTGAGTTATCTTTTTGACCTGTAAAATGTTGCAGTTGTAAGCCACCCATTTTACTCAGTTCTGGGCACCATTCTATAGAAATGCTGGAAAGGGTACAGAGCTGATTTACAAGGATGATGCAGGGCTTGTGAGCTAGAGAAAGAGGTTCTATTGAGTATCTTATGACCTGTAAAGTTGAGAGGAATAGAGGATGCACAAGTCTCTTGCAGAGTAGGTGTATAAGAACACCCCCCCCCCCCCCCCCGTTTGGTGAGAGGTGGGGGATGGCCGCCCCCCCAATTTTATAATCGGATTTTCTGGGAAATCACGAGACAGTGGTGGTGGGACTGATGATTGAGGGAGGGCGCCGATTGGACGAGAGAGACGTTGGTCAGCATACAATGGGAGCGGGACATGATGGTTCAGCACGAAGATTGGAGGAGGGAGGTGTCGGTCAGGGAAGTAAGGTGGTTGGACTAAGGACAGAGCTCGGTGATTGGTGGAGGGAGAAGTTCGTGGAGAAAAGATCATGGAGCAGAGCTTGAATTGCATGCGCAGGTCATAGGTCACAAGCGAAAAACACTCTCGGCAGCCCTGGACACAGACCTGCGCCTCATCCGCAGCCAGGATCGATCCCGGGTCTCCGGTGCTGCAATCACTGCCGAACCGCCACTGGACCATTCCCGTTCCCACCCGAGTGCCCCCACACCCAGGGGTAGCCAGAGACATTGAGTGTCAGACGGGAGCAGTGCCCCCAGGCCCACAGCCAGCGCAGAGAAGCAGCTCTAAACCCAGCTCAACTCTGCCTATTTAAGATAGGATAAAAATACCATATATTTGCATTTATATAGCGATCCTGATGCAAATTTTTTAAGTTGAGAGTTGTATTGTATTTCAAAGTGGGAATTGGATGATAGGGACAGAGATGCTACACAGAGATTTTGAAAGGAAGGAAACGTTTCAGCAGCTGAGTAAAAGATTGGTCAAATGGTAGGTTCAATGAAGATCGGGTGAGGAGGATTGGGGGTGGGGGAAAAGTATCTATAGCCTGGGACTTGCCTAAATGTGTACTGAGATGGATTATCATTCCACACCAAATTTTTTAGACAATAATACCTTTTATGTAATTATCAAAACATTTTGCTGGATATGGATCAACAGACTCTGTATGGTACATGCTCGTAAATTAGTAAAACAAATGTTATTCTTTAAGTACTGTTGTTTCTGGGATGGGATGACTGATAACAAATAACCTACATTCTATATTTTGTCATAATGTGGCTGAAACAATGGCATATTTTGCGATATTTATTGTGATAGAATGATACAACTGAGTTTGGGCAAGATATTACCTTGCGGCTCTAAAGTGGGAAGCGGCTGTAAAAGGCAGCGCTGCTTGGGGGGAGGGGGGGGGGGAGTTCCTTTCAGAGGGTGTGGGTAGTCTGTCCAGGGGTAAAGTTGCGGGGAGAGCAGGAGCGTTGAGAAGGAGGGGATTGGCCCGGGGATCATCCAGCTCAAGAGCGGGTCAGCGGGCGATGGATAACAGAACAGCGGGTGGTGGAGCATACTCCATATGTCAGTGCGAGTAACCTCAATTGATCCCTTGTTCGCGCTGACATAGGAGTAAGCTCCACCGCCCGCTGTGATGTTATCCATCACCCCCTGACCCGCTCCGCTCTATGATCTTTGCTCTTGAGCTGGTCCCCTCACTGTTCAGACGGAGAGCATTGCCAGAGGTGAGCGGGTCGCTGGAAGGCGCTAGGATGGCAGTCGGTGCCGCTGTCCGGTGATGGAGGCCGCTAGTAGCCACACGAGCTGCTTCCTTCCCCGGCCACAAGGCGGTAGCTCCGTGCCCGGAGCGCCACGGCAGCGATGAGTGAGTGAGTTACTGGCATGAGCCCGACCCCCTCCTTCTCAACGCTCCTGCCCTCCCCGCAATTTTACCACTGGCTGTGAAAGGAACTTCCCCCGAATTGGTCCCTTGATAAATTGAACTAGTATTAAGATGACAACTGATTCATGTTGTCCCGGTGTGCTCCTGTTTTTCCCACCATCTTTCCACATGCCGTCACCCTCCATCCCCCACCCATTCAGTAATTCAGAAAGATGGAGACTTGAAGGCTGTGGGAAAATTGAATTGTTACTTTATTTATTTTTATTTTTATTTTTACGGAGGGAACAGAGAGAACTGCGCATGCGCGGCTTAAGATTTTGTTTTAAAAGCCGACTGACTGTCATATTACTCATGACACGTGACTTATTTATATTTATTTATTTATATTTCTATGAAAATTTTTCCCAATTGGGCCCCGCACCTCCTAAGGCCGGCCCTGGCTGCACACACACACACTCATGTTGGAGTCTAAAACATGAATGATTTATTTCCAAGTCAAAGGTCACTGACTGATTTACTGAGCATGTGCGAGAATGAGCAGAGCTCATATGCATAAATTACAGGGATATTGCCGAGAAGAGAATGGCAAAATATTATCTGTTAAAAGCAAAATAGGTCAATATTTCGATATAACATTCAAGAGAAAAAGTAAAAAAAAAGTAAAACATAAACAGAAACAACTTGAAGCACACGGTATTGGGGGTTCAGTATTGATGTGGATAGAGAACTGGCTGGCAAACAGGAAGCAAAGAGTAGGAGTAAACTGGCCCTTTTCAAAATGGCAGGCAGTGACTAGCGGAGTACCGCAAGGCTCAATGCTGGGACCCCAGCTATTTACAATATATATTTATGATTTGGACAGGGAATTGAATGCAACATCTCCAAGTTTGCAGATGACACGAAGCTGGGGGGCAGTGTTAGCTGTGAGGAGGATGCTAGGAGGCTGCAAGGTGACTTGGATAGGCTGGGTGAGTGGGCAGATGCAGTATAATGTGGATAAATGTGAGGTTATCCACTTTGGTGGCAAAAACAGGAAAGTAGACTATTATCTAAATGGTGGCCGATTAGGAAAAGGGGAGATGCAACGAGACCTGGGTGTCATGGTACACCAGTCATTGAAAGTAGGCATGCAGGTGCAGCAGGCAGTGAACACAGCGAATGGTATGTTAGCATTCATAGCAAAAGGATTTGAGTATAGGAGCAGGGAGGTTCTACTGCAGTTGTACGGGGTCTTGGTGAGACCACACCTGGAGTATTGCGTACAGTTTTGGTCTCCAAATCTGAGGAAGGACATTATTGCCATAGAGGGAGTGCAGAGAATGTTCACCAGACTGATTCCTGGGATGTCAGGACTTTCATATGAGGAAAGACTGGATAGACTCGGCTTGTACTCGCTAGAATTTAGGAGATTGAGTGGGGATCTTATAGAAACTTACAAAATTCTTAAGGGGTTGGACAGGCTAGATGCAGGAAGATTGTTCCCGATTTTGGGGAAGTCCAGGACAAGGGGTCACAGCTTAAGGATAAAAGGGGAAATCCTTTAGGACCGAGATGAGAAAAACATTTTTGTGGTGAATCTCTGGAACTCTCGGCCACAGAAGCTAGTTGAGGCCAGTTAATTGGCTATATTTAAGAGGGAGTTAGATGTGGCCCTTGTGGCTAAAGGGATCAGGGGGTATGGAGAGAAGGCAGGTACGGGATACTGAGTTGGATGATCAGCCATGATCATATTGAATGGTGGTGCAGGCTCGAAGGGCCGAATGGCCTACTCCTGCACCTATTTTCTATGTTTCTATGTCTATGTGTAGAGTTTGCACGTTCTCCCTGTGACTGCACGGGTTTCCTCCTGGTGCTCCGGGTTCCTCCCACATCCAACTGACATGCTGGTTTATAGGCTAAATTGGACTCCTAATGTAAAATTGCCCCCATTATGTAGGGAGCAGATGAGAAAGTGGGATGACATAAAGCTAAGTGTGAACGGGTAGTGTGTCTCACCGTGTGTGTGTGCGTCCCTCCCTGTCTGTGTCTCCAGGTGTGTGTGTGTGTCTCCCCGTGTGTGTGTGTGTGCGTGTGTGTGTGCGTGTCTCTGTGTGTCTCCTTGTGTGGGTGTGTCTCTCCCTGTGTGTGTGTGTCTGTCTCCGTGTGTGTGTGTGTGTGTCCCTGTGTGTGTGTGTGTGTGTCCCTGTGTGTGTGTGTGTGTCTGTCTGTGTGTGTGTGTGTGTGCCTCTGTGTGTGTGTGTGTGTGTGTGTCTCCCCGTGTGTGTGTGTGTGTGCCTCCCTGTGTGTGTCTCCCTGTGTGTGTGTGTGTGTGTGTCTCTGTGTGTCTCCCTGTGTGTGTGTGTGTCTCCCTGTGTGTGTGTGTGTGTGTGTGTGTCTCCCTGTGTGTGTGTCTGTCTCCCTGTGTGTGTGTGTGTATCCCTGTGTGTGTGTGTATCCCTGTGTGTGTGTCTGTCTCCCTGTGTGTGTGGCTGTCTGTCTCCCTGTGTGTGTGTGTGTGTCTCCCTGTGCGTTGTTGTCACATCCTGGCCTTAGACAGGGCTGCCAACTCTCACGCTTTGAGCGTGAGAGTCACACATTTCAGCCAATTCTCACGCTGATGACAGAATTCTCACGCTGTCTTCAGTCCCTGCACAGTTTGTCTTTTTGTGCCATATCACAACAATCTGTGCGGTCTGGGGAAGCGCGTCAGTTTGTGGCTGTGAGTGACGTTGCATCTCTTCTCTTCTCTTCTCTTCTTAGTTGGATGTGCAGCCGCCGACAACATGAACCAGCCGGTGATAAAACTAACCAGGTGAATTGGTTGTAAAACATGGTGGGGACCACAATGAGGCCAAACATCTAGGACAGTGTTCGGCAACCTACGGCACACAGGCTGAATCCGGCCCGTAACCCGAAAAACCACGTTTTTTTTCAATTCGTTTTCGCAGGGTCGGGGCAGGTGAGCCGACTTGAGAACTGCAGCTAGTCCCTGGGACGCAAGCTGATCTGGGAATGGCAGCCAGTCCCTGGGAACGCAGAATGCCAACTTGATCATTATGAATAAATTGGGCCAGCCTCGTACATGTTGTATAACTCTGACTCTATGAAGATCTGAATGGGCTTAGAATGACCATTTAAGCAAAATTGCCCCCACTTTCCCCATTTTGATTCTTGAGATTAATATCCCTTTGCTCTGTTAACAGCGTTAAAGTACTTATGAGGTCAAGTCAGGAAAGGGAAAATGTTATTTATTTTTAGTTTGCTTTAATTTGTTAGTTGATTGTTTGTTGAGTGCCATCATTTCTGAAATGGTCTTAAAGTAACTTAACTGTTATTAAGCAGTAATAAGTGATTTTTGTCCAATTGGAACTTGCATAAAATGTTTGCATTATTAGCAGGACTGCCAACTCTCACGCATTGAGCGTGAGACTCATGCATTTCACAAAATTCTCATGCTCTCACGCTGATCACAAAATTTCTCACGCTCAAATATCTGCGGGTGCTGAAAGTTCAAAATAAAGCAAAAATTGTTTTAGAGGTGAGTAAAAACCATGAGGGGAATATCAGGTGAATGCATAGTCTTTATCCCAAGTTATGTGATTCAAGCACTAGAGGGGATTGGTTTAAAGCAGGGCTATCAAACTACCGGCCTGCGGGATGATTTTGGGGGGGGAAAGTAGTTTAGTTTCTCCCATGCAGATGGTGTGATAGGTGAGATACGGCGGCGGTGGTCCCAGCACCAACCCCCCTCCCCCTTCCCCCCTGAGGCACGGCACACACCTCCCACCCTCAACTCCGGCGGCTCTATGTCCGTCGACCGCTCAGTCCACACCCCATGGAGTTTTAACCCCGGCCCGGAGCCAGGAGCAGACCGGGTGAGTGGGGGCGTTGGTGCCGCCTCCGGAGCCTACTATGGGAGGGGGAACCCCCCCTCCCACACCCTCCACCCCTCGGTCGCTACGCTCTCTCGCAATTTCTCACTCTCAACTCTCACCCAATGTTGGCAGCCCTGAGCTAGATAGAAAGCCACAGTGCCATACAACACAGAAGCAGATCCTTTTCCCCCCACTGTGCATATACTGACTCTGATCATTTTGAATGGGAAAGTGGGCTCAATGAGCCACATGGCCTGCTCCTGTTCCATTTGTTGGTCTCAGTGCTTTCTTTCTATATCTCAATAATTCAGGGGATTATGTCAAGAACAATTATTTGTCATATGCACTGGAACAATATCATTCTCGCTGCAGTTAGAGTTGCACATTGGCGCAGCGGCAGAGTTGCTGCCTCGTGGTGCTAGAGACCCGGGTTCAATTCAAACAGCAGGAGCTGTCTGTGCAGTTTGCACATTCTCCCTGTGACCGCATGGGTTTTCTCTGGATACGATACGATAGAACTTTATTTATCCCAGGAGGGAAATTGGTACCCTGGTTTCTTCCTATATTGCAAAGACGTGCAAATTTGTAGGTTAATTGACTTCTGTAAATTGTCTCCAGGGTGCAGGAAAGAACTAGCGTATGGGTGATCGTTGGTCAATGCGGACTTAGTTGGCCGAAGGGCCTGTTTCCATGCTATATCTCTAAACTAAAGGTTTAGACCTTTATAGGCATGTTAAATGCAAAATATGACAAATAAATATACCATCAATTATTATTTATGATAAGCAAGCCAGATTGTGATAATGCAAGTCAAAATACACTTTGTGATGTAAATCCATGGTAATTTGGCGCTGAGGTAGAATTATGGTTAGGGTTGTGCAGGGTGTGTTGCAAGTAGCATGGCTGTGGGACCTGCCTATTAGGTCAGGCTCTACGATCTGAGAGAGAAAAACTGAGCTAAAATCACAGATGGATGACAGCCAGCAAAAATGTACAACAAGGATCTCACAGTCACTGCTATGTACTTAATGCTGCTACTCCGCAAAGCTCTTTTAGATTTTCTGATTCTGATGAATAATTGAAATGACAAATAACGAACAGTAATAAAACACAAGGAAAATATCAAATAGTCACATCAAATCTGTCTGCGTTGATATGCTTTGGAAGGAACTGCAGATGTTGGATTACACCGAATATAGACACAAAATACTGGAGTAACTCAGCGAGGCAGGCAGAGAAGGAATGGGTGACCTTGAGGAGAGTCTGAAGAAGGGTCTTGAATTGAAATGTCAACCATATCTTCTCTCCAGAGATGCTGCCTATCCCGCTGAGTTACTCCAGTATTTTGTGTCTTATCTATGTATGCGTTGATATGCTACCAGCGTCAGGAGATAGGACCATTTGTCATGCACAATGCGCGCTGTCCGGTGAGTCCTGGCGGAGACGCGGGCGGGCGGGCGTTGTTGTGCAGCAAAGATCCTATAGCAGAGCTCAGCTATAGGAGCGTTGTTGTGCAGGAGCGTTGTTGTGCAGAGCTCGGCTATAGGAGCGTTGTTGTGCAGAGCTCAGCTATAGGAGCGTTGTTGTGCAGAGGCCGGGCTCAGGGAGGGGTTTAAATGTAGGACCAGGGGGGCAAGATGGCGGGTAGGGAAGAGCTGGCTCCTCTTTATTTATTTAATTAATCTTTACACCGCCGTAGAAACCACCCGTTCGCCCCCACCTCGCATGCAATAATTGCAGCTGTATTTTATTTTTTTAATCTACAACTCTATGTTGTAATTTTTTTAATAAAGTTTTTAAAAAACCTCTTAGAGGACAAAATAACTTAGTTGTGAAATGTTCTGGAGTTTTTTAAATTCCTAAAATCTCTTGTTAGTTTCGGGCTGGGTTTTTGAAATGATTTTGTTTTCCACCCAATTTGTTGCAGATTTGTCGCTGGTGCAGGAGGAGCTGCAGGAGGATGTGGACGGATGTGAGTGGGGCTGGAGATGGATCAGGGGCGGGGGGCGGGATCGGGGGGGTCGGGGTTTGGCATGTGCTGGGATCCAGGGACTGCGTCCAGGTGGGAGTCACAAGGCCGAGGGGCGACCTTTCCCCTTCCTATTTCCCCACCCGGGTCCCCCCTTCTTGCCGTGGGCCGCCCTGTCTCTCCCCCACCCCTCCTTCCCTCCCCCTTTCCCGGACCCCTCCCTGACCCGAGGGCTGCCCCCTCCCCGGGGCCCTCCACGACCCGAGGGGTCGACCCCCGGCCACTCCTCTACCCGGGCCTGAAGGCCGCTCATTGCCCCCGACCCCCGGCCACTCCTCTACCCCGGGCCTGAAGGCCGCTCATTGCCCCCGACCCCCGGCCACTCCTCTACCCGGGCCCGAAGGCCGCTCCTTGCCCCCGACCCTGGCCCGAGGGGTCGACCCCCGGCCACTCCTCTACCCCGGGCCTGAAGGCCGCTCATTGCCCCCGACCCCCGGCCACTCCTCTACCCGGGCCCGAAGGCCGCTCATTGCCCCGACCCTGGCCCGAGGGGTCGACCCCGGCCACTCCTCTACCCGGGCCCGAAGGCCGCTCATTGCCCCCGACCCCCGGCCACTCCTCTACCCGGGCCTGAGGCCGCTCATTGCCCCCGACCCCCGGCCCCTCCTCTACCCGGGCCTGAAGGCCGCTCCTTGCCCCCGACCCTTCCCCTCCTGGTCCCGATGGGTCCCCCCATTTCCTCCTCGGGCCCGAAGGCCGCTCCTTGCCCCCTCCTGTCCCGACCCCCCCACCCCGGCCCCAGGGAGAGGCCGAGCCTTCGCCTTGGTTGAATCAAGGGATATGGAGGAAAAAGCAGGATCATGGTACTGATTTTAGATGATCGGCCATGATCATATTGAATGGCGGTGCTGGCTCGAGTCGAAGGGCCGAATTACCTACTCCTGCACCTATTTTCTTTCTATGTTGAAGGCCGCTTCCCGGGCTATCTATCCTGGGCCCATCGTCTCGGGCTCTTCCCTGCCCACCCCCACTGCCACAAACGGGGTTTGACTTCAGCAGCCAGCGGCGATTCCGAGCTGGAGCGGAAAATAAACCCGAAAACGCCCTAAAAACAAATAGCACCCGACCGGTTGCCTGCTGAATAAGATTCACGTTGTCAGGCACAGTGCGAGCGGGCAGAGGTGGCGAGACGTTGTCACTTTTTGAAAATGCTTCAAGCGTTTGGGTTTATTGTTTTCAAGGGAATGTAGTTGGCAGAAGGAGAGCAGCTGAAGTACAAGGAATTAGGAAATATGTATTTAAAATAAGTGTTGAAAAGCTTAGGTTTGTGTTAAAAGTGGATCATTTTGAATATAAAGCCAGTAACAGCACATTGAACGCAATGGTTCTCTAATCGGTTAGCTGAAGTTGTCTGTTGTCACATTGTCTTCCTGTTGAAAATGTTTGGTGGAGTAATTTTTAAGCAGGGTTTGCCCAGCTTGATGCCTGCCTTGAGTTGCGCGATCAAAATATTTGGCAGACCACTGGCATCCAGTTGATTTTTTTTTTTTCCTCCCTCCGCTTATTTTTAAGGTGCTGTCTGACTCCATGCTGGGTTGAACCTACGGGTGCCCTCCAATATTTAGTCCAAGTGCCCATTTTTCATATGTGAATTGAATGGTGAGTGGCAGCAGGCTGTCCAACTGCATCATATACCAGGCCTGATCCTATCCTCATCTGCTTTGCCAGTTTTCAGTAGGTAACTAGTCACAATTAATCTTCCTTCTTTGGCCCAAAAGTAACCAGTTGTAGCAGGGTTTTTTTGTTGTTGCCTGTCTGATTTGTTAAAACAAAGGCCTGAATGTGTTGTCAATGTGGTTGAACGTCCAACAAATTTCACAGAAGAAATTTAGGAAGTTGAGCACTTTTAATTGTTTTTTTTTTAATTATTTGACATAGGCTGTCAAAATGGCAGCATGAATTGTTGGCTCTGTAAGGAAAACATTAGTGTATTATTGAATTAATGAATATTTTCTTTTTTTTTAATTGAGTAAGATTGTCGAGCTAGCACCGCCATTCAATATGATCAAAATTGGAGCAGTTTGTTTTGAAATTTGAAATCTGTGCATTAACCATTTGTTAGTGATCACTTTTAGTTCGTGATCACTGATTTTTGATTGTCCTTCACATTTCATCAATCAGATTGTCTAAAATGTATATACACTAGTCCTTGATATTTGAGAGAGTTAGAACAAAATTCACACAGATAAAGTAAACATGAATGTAGTGAGACCAACTGATGTTACCATTAAGGGTGCAAAGTATACAGCAGCCTGTCCCTCCATGAATCTACCAACCTGCATTATATTCCTGCTTTGCTACAACCTCAACCCATCCATAGTCCTGACCCTAACTCTGAAATGTGCGCTTGGCACATAGTACTGATTCCAGAATGAGCCTGAAATCCATCTACATCCCTGACCCCTGGTGTTCCCAATTCAGACCTTGACTCCAACCACACATTCCAGATACTGGCTCCAACTGCAAGCCTACTTGCATTCCTGACCTCTGTTGTTCCCGATCCTGGCTGCACATTATTGATATTTTATTATTTGCCAGCACAAGACATCAAAAGCAACCTGTCTCCAAGCAAACAGGATTCACTGGATATGATGAGAGAGAATTCTGAATTAATGCACTATATTTATTTATAATTAATGCTTTACAAAGGCCAGTGTTGCGAGTACACAGATCCGTAGAAAATGAGGAGAGTGTGTAGTTGGAGATCTTATGTTTTGTGTGCATTTATTTTTGATAATGGGTGGTATTTATTTGCATGGAACATTTTCTTTAGTGAATTGCATTGGTGTCATGATCTGTACATCTTCAGTAGCCAATGTAACTTTGCCTGTATATACAGGCAATGTCTAAAGCAACTAATAATTGTTAAAATAAATGTATAGGAATACAGTTGTTGGACCAAAGGATGGCCAAGGTCTATCTAATTTGTTTTCTATCAACCTGATTGTTACATGAAAGATGGTAGATGGAACGAGTATTTTTGTATGTTATCCACAGAAGTATTTTTGAATTTAATGTACAAACACAGGTGATATGTCATTTTTAACACGTTAAAAGCTTGCTAAATATTTATAAACCTTGTGGAAGTGCTGTAGAATGAATCTTTGTTGTTCGAGCTTGTGAATCAGTGGACCTCAGATTTGCATCAGATTTTTCTCTACTGGTGATTTCCTGTTATCAGCTGGGCCATTTTGTGGGAGGCATTGTAAATTGCAAAAGTGTGGATAACTTGGATATAGTTGACTTGATCTTGTTTTGTACACTTCAAGTGGAATTGGCAGAATCCTGAAATATTTCACCTGTTTTTCAACGTTTACCAGAGATGATGGATAGAATTTCTTAAACCGAGTATCAATTTGAAATATATGGGAGAGGAGCATGCAATGAAGGAAATTGCCTATATATTAGAATCCCTCCTTTCTAGGTAGATATGGGAAAGGAGGATGACTTGTGTTATACTGCGTATGTGCTTTGTGGAATTTCAGGATATCATTCTGTGAACCTAGTTTTTGTAGTCTGGCAATTTCTGTGTCTAGATCTATGTGAAAGCAAGTTTTTTGCATGAATACCTGAAACGTTTCAGTTTTGATATATGAGATGGACATGGTGTAAAGTACAGATCAGCACAAGTAAAATTGCTTCATTGCATGGACAGATTTCTCTTGACAGTAGATGTGTAGACTGTTGTCTCTCAATTGTGCATTTAGTCCCAACTTGAGTTCACATTGATGATTATGATATAGTTTTAGGAATGACATGGACAAACTGGATTTAAATCCATGAAAGGCTTTCATCACAATTGCAATTCAAGCATTTCCTATTGGCAATTAACTTTCCAAGCCACCCATTGCTGTAATAAAGTCATTTTGAAATATCTTGGGATGATGTAGTCAGCAACTACAATGGCATGATAACAACATTTAAACATTTAAATCTTCTACATTTTAGTGGACATTTGGGGGAAAAAAGGGGTACAAAAACAGATTGGGAAAATATTCAAGAGAGCATTTTTAATTGTTGGCTTCACTTAAAAGTGAAAAAGCCAGCCATTTTGATGATCAATCGGGATCTATTGTAACGTTTTAGGGTGCAGTTTTAAGATTGTAGCATTTGCTCATAAGGTTATGTGATAGGAGAAGAATTATACCATTCGGCCCATCAAGTTTACTTTGCCATTCAATCATGGCTGATCTATCTCCCTCCGAACCCCATTCTCCTACCTTCTCTACATAACCTCTGACACCTGTACTAATCAAGAATCTATCTCTGCCTTAAAAATATCCACAGCCTCTGTGGCAAAGAATTCCAAAGATACACCACTCTCTGATTAAAACAATGTCCTTTAATTCTGAGGCTATGACGTCTAGTCCGAGATTCCCACTAGTGGAAACATCCTCTCCACATCCTCTCTATCCAAGCCTTTCACTATTCTGTATGTTTCAATGAGGTCCCCTCCTCCAGCGAGTACAGGCCCAGTGCTGACAAACGCTCATCATAAGTTAACCTACTCAAGTCAAGTCAAGTTTATTTGTCAAATACACATACAAGATGTGCAGTGAAATGAATGTGGATTGTGCAAAAAACGACAGAACAGATAGAACAGAATCAGTATTTACATATTAGGGAAAAAAACAGCAATCTTGAAAAGACAAAACACAACAGTAAATTGGTACAGTAAATTAGTCCCTGGTCTGTGGTAAGAAACTCCGTCTCATCCTCTGTTTTCACAGCATGACAGTGGAGGCATTTGCCTGACTGTAGCAGCTGGAACAGTCCATTGCTGGGGTTGAAGGGGCCCCCCATAATGTTGCTGCCTCTGGATCTGCACCTTCTGTATAGTTCCTTCAGGGGGGGCGAGTGTAGTTCCCATAGTGCGTTCGGCCGAACGCACTACTCTCTGCAGAGCCTTCTTGTCCTGGGCAGAGCAGTTCCCAAACCAGATTGTGATGTTGCCGGACAAGATGCTTTCTACAGCCCCTGAGTAGAAGTACTCATTCCTGGGATCATTCTTGTAAACCTCCTTTGGATCCTTTCTAGAGCCAGCACATCCTTCCTCAATTGGTGCCTAAAATTGCTCACAATATTCCAAATGCGGCCTTACCAGCCCCTTATTGAGCCTCAGTGTTATATCCCAGTTTTTGTATACAGGCCCTCTTGAAATTAAATGCTTTTGTTGTCTTTTATGAGTTTGCTTTCTTTATGTCTTTTGTGTCTTTTAACTCTTCCTGAAGGCACTACACATTCGATGATGAAGGATGTAGGAGACATTGAAATTCCAATGCTGTTTTTCTACGGATCATGGGCATTTCCTACATGTTTGAGTCAATAGAGAAAACCAATTGAATTCTATTATGCATCCAGCTGGCTCTGATTATCATCCCTCTATATCAATATTGCTCATTGCTCTGCTGAATTAGTAGCAGGTTCTTAATGTAGATCTTAGCAACCAATTGGTTCCAGGATAAGAATGATTGCAGGTATGGGATAATTAAAACTGAATTTCCATATTATACATGGGGCATTTGTCAGATGACCTTTTGTTGCTTGGATCTACTAATAAACTGACGGTTTTGCTGCCAGGGAGATTTTTGTTCTGCAATGTAGTTGGAGAGAGATAGGTTACCTGTAGAAAGTTTTATGGTTTGTTCTGGGATGATTTGACATGATAAATTGCTTGCAAGTTATTGATATAACGTGAAAGTTTTCTTATCGGAATTGTTATCCGATCTCCAGGCATAAGGGGTAGAATTGCTCTTATACCTATTATCCCCTCTATTCAATGTTGAAGGCAACATTCTTGACAATCCAATAGAAACATTTGAATGAGATAAAAGTTAGGTCTGCAGCTCCTTAGCCAACTTCTCTAAACTGAAAATCAGATCCCTCTCTACCTTGGCTGAGACGGGAATTTCACACCCTTTTTTTCTGACCTTTGGCATTCTCTCAGACTCTTCAAGGTCATGTATGATTAATGTTGGCAAGCTGTTTAACATGAAGTATTGCCTCATCCTACTCTTAACCTGGCACCCATCCAGTTACTGGATAGTAATCAGGTTATTGCAGTTGCAATGGATGTTAACTGGAATAATGAAATTCTCACTTGCTACAGCTTTAAAGCCACATTAGATAATAACACCAAACAATACGATACATTATCAGTTACTCTAAGTAAACTGGATCATGGTTCAAAGGCCAAAATATAATAGAGTAATTATAGTCTTGGAAAGTCCATAGTTGTTCGAAGGAATGTTGTTAGGCTTGTGCAGATTGTTCAAGAACCTGATGGTTGATTGGAAGAAGCTGTCTTGATCCTGGAGCTAAAGGTCCTTGGGCTCCTGTAACAACATCCCGATGGCAGCAGTGCGAAGAAAGTATTGACTGTATGTCTTCGATATTAGCTGCCTTTTTGAGGCACTGCTACCTGTAGATCTCTTCGATGGTGGGGAGGTCAGTATCCATTGAAGGATCAGGCAACGTCCCCCACGTTATGCAAACTCCTTTGCTGTTGAATGTTTGAGTTTCCGAGCTAGGCCCTGGTGCAACCAGTCAGTATTCTTTCCACCTTGCACTCGTAGACGTTCTCTAGCATGTTCGATGATATGCTGAATATCCTCAAACTTTTGAAGGAGGTAGAGGTGTTAGTGAGCTTGCTTTGTGATTGCATTAATGAACTTGGCCCAGGACAGATCTTCAGATATATGTGCCCAAAATTCTGAAGCTGTTGACTGTCTCCGCCACCATCCCTCAGTGAAGGCGAGTGTGTAGTCCCTCTGCTTTTCTTTCCGGAAGTATCTATTTAGATTATTTATTGAGTCTTGGAACAAGCTTACTGAACCTTTGAGTGAGCCTTCAAATTCCTCTGTAATCAAGCCGATTATATAAATGGCTTCGTGAAATCATTGAAGTTATTTTAAACGAGCGCAAAACAAACTAGTTGGTGCGGACTCGGTGGGCCGAAGGTTCTGTTTATGTGCTGTATCTCTAAACAAAACTAAAATTATTTCACGTAACAATAAAAGCACCATTGAACCACCTGTCACCTCACACTCTCTTTATACTGGCTATCCTCCCTCTCTACCATCAGTCCTAACGCAGGGTCTTGAAACGTCAATAGTTCCTTCCTCCCGACTCAACCTGTTGATTTCCACCAGCAATTTATTTTTTGCTCCAGTTTCCAACATATGTAGTCATGTGTGTCTCCACATTTACGTTGAGTTTATCAAGGTGGAGAAGTGATAGAAGCCAACACTGCTTTACAGAATAGCCTCTTGAGTTTCTGTATCTACTATGAATAGGCAGGTGGTTTATAACAATGTAGATTTTCCTGTTTATCAGCACTGTATAAGGAATCATTCAAATTTACAAATTAAACAGGTTGCAATTGCAAATAACATTTCTGATGTCTCTGCCAGTTGGTGTGGATGACTACAGCTCAGAGTCTGATGTCCTTATTATACCTTCAGCCTTGGATTTTGTCTCTCAAGACGAGATGCTAACACCGTTGGGCCGACTGGATAAGTACATTGCTAGTGAGAACACATTTAACAGGTATGATGTGGAGAAGTGCATTTATGCAGAAAATGCAGAAACTATTTATCCTCTATTTTAATCTCTATTAATCTTCTGTAAATTAATATTTCTGTTTCAATAAGTAAATTTTATACCCCAAAATTCCGAATCATGTTAGATGGCTTTGTTAGAGTTAATTTAACATCCATAAGGGCTATAAAATTAATCCTTATTTGGGGGCTTTTGTGGGGAATAGGGGGTACAGTATTATTTGGGAATTGCATGGTTAAGATAAAGCCTACTTATAAAGTACTTGTATTTAAAACTCCCAAATATAATATTTTTCATAAATAGTTTATTGCACATGATCTATTACCATAACATCTGATATACTCTTTGTTGCCAAACCATAAACATAAGCACTGTTTCTATTTTACATTATGCATTTATCAAATGGGTAACTGTATGGGCGGTACTGAGTAATTATAAGAAGACATATTTAAGTTCTCAAATGTGCGGTCTCAACCCAAAATATCGATAATTCCTTTTCCCTTCTCCAAAGACACTACTTGCCTGCTGAGTTCCTTCAGTAGTAGTTTTTTTTCTGCTTTAGATTCCAGCATCTGCAATCTCTTTTCTCGAGCTTTAAGTCCTGGTCTGTGTTGTGTTAATTGCATTTGACTTCTGCAGTTGTGGGGTTTTTTGATTGGGTTTGACATCTCTTTAGGGAAGAGCAATTGTCTACTTTGTACTACAAATCCCTGTTGGGAAATATACTTGAGACGAGTGAGCATTGAGGAAAGAGGGGTTCATTCCCAGTTATGAAGCATGCCTTGATTGTAACGTAGAGCCTACAGTGGGGATTGTTCTTAGAAATGGAGTCTACATCGATTAACTCCATTTGGGAGAGTAGCAGGGTCAATTGTGGTTCACTTCTTTGATTATGTTTAGATACATTTCCCAGCATCTTATGGCAAATTGCATTTCTATACTGATTTGTCAGAATCCTTTTTGTGAAAAAGAATTGCATTAGAAACTAGTCTACAGTAGGTGCTAATTTAACAACCGTGGAAGGACTGTGAATGCAGTTTATTGTAGTTCATTGTAGTCCTCCAGTTAAGTGAATCGGTAACTGGCATTGCTGAATTTGTCCTTGAGGCTCTATTCTTTCCTCTCAACCCCATTGATAATTTGGCTCACCATTGCTCTTCAGTGAAGAAGAGAATCTAACAGGAATAATAAAAATTTATGAAGACTGCATTATTATTTAAAGGTTTTTGATCGCTAATCAATACCAGAATGCTTATCACAGTAGCAGAGAGTCTAGGAGCTGAGGTGAAGTGAAAATATTTGAACCTTTGCTCTTGTCAATCAACACTTGGCTTCTGACTTTGTATGTATGTGATGTGTTTGAGTTAAGTATGTGTGTGCAATTATCTTGGGGGAAAATAGAAACCTGCATGTAGAAAGCACCCAAGCTCTTCCAAAATGCAGTGAAAAATGCTTGTTCTTTTTCTTTGTTGTTAGCATGTTGGTGCCACTACTGAAGATTTCTGAAGTCTTGTTTCACATTTTCAAAATCATGAAGGGTAACAATATTTGGAGTGATACAATTCAGAAACCTATGTAAAAAGTTGGAAAGGCCCATGCAGGGGCAGCCTTTATGACGTGCCCTGACATGGAGTTCAATGTACAGAAGGATCCTGGTAAATCCTGGCAAAGTTCCTGCCAGCTCCTGTTATTGTAGACTCCTCGGCACTTGTCTGTAGAAGCATATTTCTGAGACATAGAAACTTAGAAAATAGGTGCAGGAGGCGGCCATTCAGCCCTTCGAGCCAGCGCCGCTATTCATTATGATCATGGCTGATCGTCCACAATCAGTAATCCTTGCCTGCCTTCTCCCCATACCCCTTGATTTCGCTAGCCCCAAGAGCTCTATCTAACTCTCTTTGCAATGCATCCAGTGAATTGGCTTCCACTGCCATCTGTGGCAAGAATTTCACAAATGCACAACTCTCTGGGTGAAATTTTTTTTTTCTCATCTCAATTTTAAATGGCCTCCCCTTTATTCTTAGACTGTGGCCCCTGGTTCTGGACTCCACCAACATTGGGAACATTTTTCTTGCATCTAACTTGTCCAGTCTGTTTATAATTTTATATGTATCTATAAGATCCCCTCTCATCTTTCTAAATTCCAGTGAATACAAGCCCAGTCTTTCCAATCTTTCATCATATGACAGTCAAGCCATCCTGGGGATTAACCTCGTGAACCTACACTGCACTGCCTCAATAGCAAGGATGTCCTTCCTCAAATTAGGAGACCAAAACTGCACACAATACTCCAGATGTGGTCTCACCAGGGCCCTGTACAACTGCAGAACGACCTCTTTACTCCTATACTCTAATCCTCTCATTATGAAGGCCAACATGCCATCAGCTTTCTTCACTGCCTGCAGTACAAATACAAGCATTCATTAATTTGACTAGATGTTAACATTGTAATTTGAGTTTTCACCTAATGATCTTTTGGAGTTTTAGAAAATCAGGTTAGATTTTCAGTGAGCTGAGCACTTTGTCTGTGACACCAATAGCAATGGATCCACCACTGCCAGTTGTGGGTGAATATACTGGCTCCTTTCCACGTGCTACCAAATTGCAACGCAACATTTGATTGACATAGTCATGCTATTTTCTGCATATAATAGCAACATTGGGTGAAGATTGCAAAATATATTTTCCAGATGCAGTGAAGTAACGTTGTTACAAAATAAAATTGGGGAAGGAAATAGCATTCGGAATGATTCATTGATCAGCTTAAAGCCTTCCTGTAATAAAATGCAGCATCTCTTGCCGCTTGGGAATCCCTCGCCCAAAGTTGGGAAAGTAATGAGAATTTGAGCGCAGAAGACTTGCATAAACAGACAAAGGAGCACAGATTCTCATAATCTGTCCACCTGGTCATTCTGTAGAAACAAAGAACTGCAGATGCTGGTTTATACCAAAGGTAGACCCAAAGTGCTAGAGTAACTCAGCGGGCCAGGCAGGATCTCTGGAGCAAAAAGGATGGGTGACGTTTCTGGTCGGGACCCTTCTTCAGACTGAAGACTTCTCCAGCACTTTATGTCTATCACCTGATCACTATGTTGGGCAACTTGTCTTGCATTGGCTTTGAATTAACTCGGAAATTACAAAATCACGGTGGAAGAGGTGTCCTTGATTCTGAGATGCAGAAAATAAACAAACGTAACCTTAAATGAACAAGCATGGCAGTACAACATGAAATAAGACACGTGAATGGGCTTGCATAAATTATAAATTACAAAAAGCATGTATCTGAGAACATTTCCCCCAGGAGCTCTTCTGGTAATAAACTAGTCACAAAAATACTCATCAAACATTGCCACTTATTTCCTGCAGCTGTGCCAATTTTGGATCCAAAGTTTTTCATGACATCCCCAAGTACTTGGTCATCCTTGAAGTATTCTTTCAAGTGTAAATAGTACATAGGAAACATGGCAACCAGATTTTACCGAGCAAGATTTCACTATAGCAGCAATCCAATATTGAATTGATAATCTGTACTATTTCTGGCAATAGTCGCTGGGGAGAGCTGTTCTTAGAAATGGTGCCATGTGATATTTTGTGTCCACTTGAGACGGCAAAAGGGCCAATGATTTAATGATTCACCCAGAAAACGCCATTTAACACTCACACTGTACTGCATTGGAGTTTTAGCCAAGGTTCTGTTCTTCATTCTCTTTAATGTAATTCTATACCCCAATCACATGACTCGAGAGCCATATGGAGTCAAATTATTTATGTATCCCAATTATTTTGCCGGTGCTGGCACAAAGGGCCGAATGGCCTACTCCTGCACCAGTTGGCCATTGTCTGTAATTCCATTTTCATTTTTGAAGCAAATTATTTCACTGCTCAGACTCTTGTATTTTGGTTGAAACGGAGGTCACTGTAACTTTCCTTCATGCTCGAGAGAAGTTCCCGCATACTCGCGGCCTCAGTTAGGTCGAGGAAAATGTTTCAATATACTGAAAATTTTTCTGCAAGCAAAAATTGGTCGACAGGGTTCTTTTGAATTGACTTTGCAATGAAATGTTGTCAAGTCTGCTTGGAACTGCTGTCATTTCACACTCTGACTGCCAGCAAGTTCAGAATGTCTGCGTATATGTGTGTGTTTGTGAATGCTGAGATCCGAAACCTCTGACCGCAAGTCATTGCTGATTTTCTGATTCATCTCTGGCTGTTGATTTTATGGCATCCAATGCAATAGTAAGAATTTCCAGCAATTATCCAGCATTAAATGGACAGTCTGCCCATGTAACCCTTGACATATTGAACCAGGTGCAGGAACATAGTTTATTCTCTTCAATGGAGAGGAACAGATACAAGGGACTAATGTATCATGTTTGAGTTTCTCTAATTGATAAAGTAAGGGGAGGTTGTTTAAGTTGTGGAAATGTTAATAATTTTATCAGTTTAAGTGGTTTGAATAGCGGAAACATTCAAAATAATTCAAAGTTTTGTAGAAGTTTTTCTTGTGGATGGGCTTGTTCTGATTACACTCCTTTTTAGACGCATGTCACAGGACTTCCCATCACAGTGCAGATGTTTGCTGCCAATGATCAAATCTGCTCTATCCAGAAAGTGTAATAGTTAAGAGCAAACATGGCAACTTGCCACCAACCCTGATATTTAACATTGATAAAAATACATCTATTGATGCTCCTGAACACATCATCAGTGATGTGACCTGGGGTCATTGGGTGTTTCAGGTCTTTCAACATCAGACGACACCCTCACCCAGGTGACCCAGCCGTGGTTGATCAGACCACGACTTGTGTTCAGGTGACATTCGCTCCTCCCCATGGACCTAGTCTCCTGATCCAGAGCCATCTCGGGGATTTCTCCGCTGCCTCTGTGGTGTTCTTGTTGGCTCTTCTCCTCTCCATTTTCTTGATGCCCAGTGCACTCAAGGCTTTGTAGAGCGATTGCACTGCAAAACCTCTGCAGCCAACCTCGATGGGCATACACCTTGCCTTCCAGCCCTGCTTGCGGCAGTCTATGACCAGCTCTTCATACTTGGTCATCTTCCCCTCGTGGGCCTCCTCCAGGCGAGCTTCCCACGGCACAGTCAGTTCCAACAAGACAATGTTTTTGGTTGCCTCTGAGACCAGGAGGATGTCTGGCCTCGGAGTGGTTGTGGCAATATGCTGTGGGAACTTCAGCTATTTCACCAGGTCTACAGAAAGCTGTGAGTCCTGCGCAGATTACTTGTGCGGTTAGAATAGCACTGTATTGAACACCCAGTTTATAAAAACATTAACAACATTGTTCTTGGTGTTGATTTCTCCAGTGTTTAATCATTATATAACTTTATTAATTTTAAAGGAGCTCCTATGACTTTAGGCTTGTACCGTATGGAAATGGGCCATTTGGCCCACCACATCCATGAGAATAGACCCATCTTCCAGCAGTTGGCCCATTGCTTTCTATGCCATGGCAATTCAAGTGCTCATTTAGACACTTAAATGCTGTCAGTGATGACTTGCATGGGTGCAGGGTTTTCTGGAGCTCCTTCCTAATGGTAATATTTTCTATGTTCAAAGTTAATAAGGAAGACTAGGCGGGAATCTCAAAATGATCACCTGCACCTGAGGGGAAAAAAAAAATTGTGTAGTATTTGGTAAAATAATAGCAATATGAAGACGCCATGACCAAAGCAAAGATACTAGAGCGAAGACGGAAGCCGATTACGGAAATGGCGCTAAAGATTACGCATGACCTACTACGGCTTTTTCATCGAGTGGACTATCTTGCTCCGCTGTAGTATCTTTGCTGCCTACCATGTGGGAATGAGTTGAAGGCTTTACTGAAGTCCATGTAAACCCTTTCTCCTGTACTGCCCTCATAAATACAACTTTTCAAACTAGTCGATTAAATTGATCATACAGTGTCTCCCCTTCGGCAAAGCCATGTTGCCTATCTGATTAGTCCCTGCTTTTCCAACTGATCATTAATCCTATTGTATGAGCTTGTCGGCTGGGAAACAGTGTTACTGACCTGCAGTTTTCCTTGCTGAACAGCAGTTCCACTTTGTCTTTTACCCTATATATCTTTGGAAGTACGACTCTGACTCAGCATTAGTGCAATGGCTAACAGATAGCAGCTAAAGTAGAGTGAATAAACCTAAGAGATATTGGAGTTATTCTCATTTCCAGTCTAAGCCTTTAAACCTTGATGTTTGTGTAATCTAACATAGTGGTACAAAGGCGTGGTACAGATCTGCATTTAGCCTTCTGCTCTCTTCAGTCTGAAGAAGAGTTCCAACTCAAAACCACACCATTCCGTTTTCTTTAGAGATGTTGCCTGATCCACTGAGTTACACCCACTCTTTGTGTCTGCTTCAGTATTAATCGGCATCTGCAATTCCTACCTGCAAGTTTAACTGCTGGGAGATATGGGATGGCATGTAACAATCATTATGGGGATGTTTTCTTTTTTTTTAAATATTTTATTTTATTAGAAGTAAGTACAGTCATATGGAACCAAAGTGCCTAATATATATTTTCATAATACATTTTATGTACAACTTTTTTTTTTTTGTTACATTGAAAAAAGATGAGAATAAGAAAAATAAGTTAGAT
Source organism: Leucoraja erinaceus (assembly GCF_028641065.1). Classification (NCBI taxonomy): domain Eukaryota; kingdom Metazoa; phylum Chordata; class Chondrichthyes; order Rajiformes; family Rajidae; genus Leucoraja; species Leucoraja erinaceus. The sequence continues at coordinate 31,179,614 of NC_073380.1, read as the reverse complement.
AGTAAAGGATAGAAAGATGTGAAATATATAGTGTGTGAAGAAAGAAAACGAGTAAATGAAGAAAGTTGAGAGAAAAATAGAGAAAAGAAAAGAAAATAAAAAAGAAAAGGAGATCATTATTTATAATCTTGACCAACCCTTGTCCAGTCCTGAAACAGTTATTTTTTACAATTGTGTTGCACCATATGATTCCAAAAAAACGACGAATGGAGACCAACTCGTTATGAATTGGTCTGATTTATCCATTAGGAGGAATTATGGGAATGTTTTCAAAACCCAAATAGATAGTATCAAAATGTCCCTGTATTAGTGCATTTGAGATACCTACTTGATCTAAGCCTAGGCCGCTGTATGCTGTTCTCTACTATGGAGCATAGCATATCGTCACTAAGTGTTGTAACTTATTGAAAGGTAATAGATTATGTTCCAAGTACCTGGCTTATGAGCAAAACTGATGCTTTTTAATGTGACCAGGATTCTGTGAAATGTATTACTTTGCAATTAAATACTACTAGTATCAGTTGATGAACAACTTTTTTTGGTTCATTTTGAAGCAGAGCATCAAAATAGATTATTTTACCGCACCCAAGTCTGTGCATGCTTGTTTGTGGTATAGGAAGTTGGGAAATTATCTTATTGATTAAATAGCATGTTTAATATTAAGAATAACTTTGTTTATCAAGGGTTTCTGATGAAATGTTGAAGTGTTTTGAGTTTTTTTTGTTTTTTTCTTTAACAGACAAATGGTAGCAAGAGGTTTGCTGGATACGCTGCGGGCAGTCAGCGACGATGAAAAAGACTGCCTCGCAGTGCTCGAGAGAATAAGTAAACTAGCAGAAGATCCAGGTAATCAGTTTCTATAACCAATCCATAATGTGGTGCAGTGCTTAATAAGGAATAGAGAGAGTCTATCTTAACTGCTGTGTTTATATCTTTTGATTCACCTGTATTGATTCCTTGGCATAACCAAGTTTACTCGCCTTGCTGTCCATAAATACATTCCCTATCAGGAGTAATTAAGGATTCTATATGGAGGTATTCTGCTTTCAGAATCCCTTACCACAGGTAGATAGGATGGCCAAAAAGGCTTTCAACACATGAGCCTTCATCAGTCAGAGTATTGAATATAGAAGTTGAGAGGTTATGTTGCAGTTATACAAGACGTTGGTGAGGTTGCATTTCAAGTATTGTGTTCAGTTTTTGGCACCAAGTTGTAGGAAAGATGCCGTCAAACTGGAAATGGTGCAGAGAAGATTTGCGAGGATGTTGCCAGGACTCGGGTGTCTGAGGGGGAGGAGGGTGTGGGGGCAAGGAGGGTGTGGGGGCAAGGGGGGTGGAAGGACTCCACTCAGCGGCCACTGGCCGTGGCACCCCACATAGCACCTCCCGACCCCACATAGCACCTCCAGACTCCACACAGCGGCTTCCCCGACTCCACGCAGCTGGCTTACAAGACTGCACACAGCCGGCTTTTCCGACTCCCCTCTTGCGGACTCAATCAGCGCTTCTTGCAGACTCTGTCCCGCCTCCGGGGCTTTATTCTCCAGCGGGTGCCGGAAGGAACGTTACCTTCATGGTGACTGACAGGCGAGAAGACCAATCTGTGATTGGTCTCGCGATCTCACAATTTCTTAAACCTTCATAACTTTTGTATAATTCCACCGATCGGAAAAAAACTTGGTGGGTTGGAGTAGAACGGTGAGTAAGATGGCGAAAAAAATCCTATCGATAAAGTGTACTGGTTTTGCAAATTAAAAAAATAATTTTTAAACGGAAGTGGTCAAGATGAGAGTTTTAGTAATAGTATAGATGGGCTAAACGCAGACAGGCGGCAGTGGAGTAGATGGGGCATATTGGTTGGCGTGGGCAAGTTGGACCAAAGGGCCTGTTTCCATGCTGTATGACTCTATGACTAAATGGAACTCAATTTATGAATTTGAGCACAACACCAGACATACTATGCTCTATATTGTGTATAACATTTGTGGCTACAGTGAATACACAAAAACATATTTAACTGGGCGCACTCTGGCCGTAGTGCCAGATTGGTAGATTTTCCAGACTAGTGGATGGTGTAATTCAACACAATAGATGTTGCATGGTATTAAGATGTTGCCAGTGAACCTGGTATTTTTCTTGGGGAAATCAGGGTTCTAGTGTGCAGAGGGAGTGTGAGAATTGGAGCCCTGGTCTGGTGAAGGGTATATTAATGGAGTAGATTAATGCATTTGCACCAAATTAACCTCGGAAGCATCTAAAAGTGTGTATTTCCTTTGCCCCATCCGCAGTTCCCAAAAATTAGGAAGTGAAATATAATACACTGAAGATTGAAACTAATTTACTCTGATTTGTTATATGTTTGTTCAAAAGGCAATCTTTTTGAGTTTTTTGATGTTCAAGCACTGAAAACTGAGGGATATTGATTGTTAAAGCAGTTATTTGGGATATTTTAGACTGCAGTTCATTCATTTCAAAGTGTGACAGAATGCTATACAAGTTATGCCCAGCAACAAATTATAACGTTCTGTTATTAACCAGGGTTTCCTTTGGCAAATGTAATATGCTTAGCGCTGGTAAATCACTTGTCCTGCATATTCATTTATTGCCCATTATTAGTGATGACTGATGCAACCCATTGTCAGTATAAAATTTCATTCCTAGTTACTGTAACCTGCAAACAGAATTTACAACACGTTTTGTTTAAACCCATTCCAGGAATTGAAGCGAATTTGAATAGGCAAATGACAAATGGATTTTGCCTGTATTTGTGACTGTTGCTAGGGTGCTATTTTCTCTGCTCTAATGGTTGAAGCTTAGAATTTACCATTAGCCCATAAAGGAGAAGAATGTCATAAAAACTCCAAATATGTAAATAAGAAAATAGTATAGAAGACATAAAGATGAAAGTTTTCCACTTGCCAAAATATTTTGAACTGTTTGATAGTATTGAAAAACAGTGGGCGGCACAGTTGGGCAGCAGGTAGAGCTGCTACCTCTCAGTGCCAGAGACCCAAGTTCAATCCTGACTTTGTGTGCTGCCTGTGTGGAGTTTCCATGTTCTTTGCGTGACCATATGGGCTTTCTCCATGTGCTTCGGTTTATTCCACATCCCCAAGATGTGTGGGTTTGTAGATTAATTGGCCTTTGTAAATTATACCTAGTGTGTAGGGAGTGGATGAGAAACCAGGATAACATTGAACTACTGTGAATGGGTAATTGATGGTCGGACACAGTGGGCCAAAGGACTTGTTTCACAGGTGTATCTGCAAAAGAAATGGTGTCATTAATGAGTGATGTTCATTTTTACCCTGCTGATTAATTATTAGGGTGATGTTTGTTTGGGTAATGCGATTCGTACTTTGCCACATTAACAAATGAATCAGATTCACATGACAGGAAGTACATTTTAAATGCATATTTAAATAACTTGTAGACTAGTATAGATGATTAATTAAATTCCTAATTTCAGAGCACACTACAATGACATTTATATGTGTGATTTGCTGGTCCCTTGTTCAATAGGGTAGTCTTGTGATGGGCGACTGGAGTTATTTGGGAGTCTCGAGTAAGTTGCAACATTGGAAAATTAAATAGAAAATCAAATGCAAATTTGAAAGTCAAAAGCCATGAAGTCAAGTCAAGTCAAGTTTATTTGTCACATACACATACGAGATGTGCAGTGAAATGAAAGTGGCAATGCTCGCGGAACAACAAAACAACCAAACAAATTATAAACACAATCATAACACACATATTATTTTACATAATAAATAATAGAAGGAAAAACGTTCTGTATAGTTAGTCCCTGGTGAGAAAGGCGTTTACAATCCGAATTGCCTCTGGGAAGAAACTCCTTCTCAACCTCTCCGTTCTCACCACATGGCAACGGAGGCGTTTGCCTGACCGTAGCGGCTGGAACAGTCCGTTGCAGGGGTGGAAGAGGTCTCTCATGATTTTGTTTGCTCTGGAGTTGCACCTCCTGTTGTATAGTTCCTGCAGGGGGGCGAGTGAAGTTCCCATAGTGCGTTCGGCCGAACGCACTACTCTCTGCAGAGCCTTCTTGTCCTTGGCAGAGCAATTTTTGGTAACGCAAGGTAGTTGAGGAAAATAATTTCTACCATTGCCATATTCTCAACTTTACAAAGATTTTGAAGCGCTTAATTCAAGGGAGGCAATTTAGCAATGTATGTTCTATCTCTGCACATTTAAAAAAATAACCCCATCTTTTCAGAATACACTCATAATAAATCATCAGGTCAACAGTGTTTCAGATAATTTTGTTCATTGATCATTGTGTAATGTAAAATATGCTTTTTACAGAAGCAAATGTCCGTGCAGAGTTGATGGAACAGGTGCCTCACATTGCCATATTCTGCCAAGAAAATAGGCCTTCCATTTCTTATGCTTTCTCCAAATACTTATTGCCCTTCATGGTTAGATGCCTTGCAGATTCAAACAACCAGGTAAATGTCTTTTTTTTTTTTTTCTTTGAATGTGCCAGTAAATGTTTTATTTTTACTTAAACGTGGTCAATTTTTCCCCCCCATTTGATTGCAATCCTATGAAAACTTTTGGTTTACCAGAGGTGTAGGCTTAATACATTGATGCCCTTTTCCTGATTTGTTTATTGTTACATTGCTCTCTTTCTATATATTTAAACAACGACAAGCTAGTAAACTGCTTATTATGGCCTAATTGTCTGCAAGCATGTTTTTCTTATGAACCATTTCCACTTCTCCAAGACCCTGACACGCGGAGTTACTGTCTGATAACTACAGGAAGCTATCTAATTAATCACTTTTGCGGCCAATTATATCTGTTTCTGAGTGGGGCGTGTGTGTTGGATCCAAGGTTAAGTTCATGCCACAAGCATTCTGACAGAGCTACCTCGGTTTGGATATTGGGGTTTTACCCCTTCCTTCCGCCACAAACAGGTACACCACCAAAGGTTAGCTAACCCTGCACTAACTGGGGATTGCACTCAACACTTCAGTTTTATAATATTCAACACATGTTGATTTGAGCCACTGAGCCTATGGTTGCAATGTCTAAGTTTAATGGACATCAAACTTGTGGACAGACAATATTCTCCAAGCTCCGTCATGGGAAGAGATTGCAGATTTGTCAAAGGGAAAGGTTGAAGGAAAAGCTCAAAGCCCCCTTGGGGTAAAAATGCCACCTCCACTGGTGGGTGGCTATTGAAAATCTGAAGGGCATGCTTCAGGAGATCACAGAAACTCTGCAGGCAACAAGAAGCAAACTGTTTTATAAACTGCTGACGAGATCCCCCATCTATGGAGGAGTCTGCCGTTTCCACATTGGCCTTTTTGATCACTCTGGAGCCAATGAAACCAGAGTGAAAGCAAGTCATCCTCTATTCCAAGGGAGTAAGAAGGAGGAGATTACATGCAGTTTAATACTCTTTCCATCATCGCATTGTCAATTGAATCATTCATGTATTTTCAGTTGACTTTTCATATTCTGAATAGTCATCCGTTAGATTTGGAATCTCGCCCTTGCTCCTCTCTTTATACTGACTCTCTTCCCTCTCGATCCTCTCTTGACTGAAAAGACCACCCATTCCTTTCCCCCTCAGATGATGCCTGACCTGCTGAATTCCTCCAAAAGCCTTTTGCTCCAGGTTTCAGCATCTGCATTCAGAATCATAGTCATAAAGCATGGAAACGAACCCTTTGGCCCAACTTGCCTTGTGAACCAAGATGCTTCATCTACACTAGTCCCACCTGCCTGTGCTTGGTCCATATCCCTCTAAACCTTTCCTAACCTGCCCAAATGTCCCAGTGTACAATTGACTATTTGATAGATTCTATTAATATGTTAATTAGATTTTGTTAATTGGTTAGATGTGTCTTAGCTTGAAGGATTGTGCTATTTGAATTTCTCCCAGGTGTAATTAAAACATTGTGAAAGTTCTCATGCCATATTTAAAAGTTAATTAACTGTTGTAATAAATTACTTTATAATAAAGGTATTTCTATTTAAATCAGTCAATTGATTAAAATATACTGTATAAATGTTATCTTTTTGAACTATGGTCTTTTGTGACGGGTCAGCTGATAATTTTGTTTATTATTTACAGGTGAGAAAGACCAGTCAGGCATCATTGCTCGTGATATTAGAACAAGAGATAATAGAAAGATATGACGTGGAGACCAAAGTATGTCCTGTTCTACTGGATCTAACTGCCCCAGAGAGCAATGATGATTTGAAAACAGAAACTGTAGCAGTAAGTGAAATGCCTATTATTTTTAAGTATAATTGTCTGATAAAATTGAAAGCTTTGGCATGTATATTGGCATGTATACCAAAGTATAGTTCGAAGGTTTGTTTTGCATGCTATCCAATCAAATTTGATACTATAGATAAAGACAATCAAGCCAAACTCAAAATACAATAGATAGAGCAAAGGGGAAGATCAGTGCAAATTGTAGTTGTCGGCATTGCAGCACAATAATTCCAAAGACTAAGTTCTATGTCCACAATGAAGTAGAGAGGGCGGAGTTGGATTCATGGGAGGTGGTCTTGGAGGGGAGGATGCTCCTCAAACTGCAGAGCAACTTGGACAATGCAGCTCACCCCCTCCATGACACACAAGCCAACCTGAGGAGTACCTTCAGCAACAGACTGGTTCCACCAAGATGCAGTACAGAAAACCATAGGAGGCTTCTTCCCTTCTTCCCTGAGGCTATCTAACTACAGTTCCTCCCCCTTGGTCGTGGGGTAGACTGATCTCACCTTCTCCTCTCCCCCCCCCCCTTCCCCCAAATCTTTGCACATTCCCAATAATTTCCACTCATCACTTAATTTCATGTTTCATGCATGTTGTGTTTTGTGATTCCTGGGAGACATGATGTTGTGTTTTCACTCCTGGGATACATAAACATTCTATCTTATTGTGATAATGTACCCTAGCTCATGGAAGGACAGTTCAAAATATACAGCTTCCAGGACGAGGGGTCACAGCTTAAGGATAAAGGGGAAATCCTTTAAAACCGAGATGAGAAGAACTTTTTTCACGCAGAGAGTGTGAATCTCTGGAACTCTCTGCCACAGAGGGTAGTTGAGGCCAGTTCATTGGCTATATTTAAGAGGGAGTTAGATGTGGCCCTTGTGGCTAAGGGGATCAGGGGGTATGGAGAGAAGGCAGGTACGGGATACTGAGTTGGATGATCAGCCATGATCATATTGAATGGCGGTGCAGGCTCGAAGGGCCGAATGGCCTACTCCTGCACCTAATTTCTATGTTTCTATGTAAAAGCCTGACAACAGAGGGGAAGAAGCTGTTCCTGAATCTGGTGGTGCAGGCTTTCGGATTCTGTATCTTCTGCCCGACGGGAATGGGAAGAAGGAATGGCCGGGGTCGGAAAGATCTTGATTAATGTTTCAGTCAGACCTAGAGCAAAGATATTTGGGAGGAGATTTGACAGGGCAGAACAAGATCATGACTGATTTAGATTTAGTAAATAGAGCCAAACACAGTAAAATGTTGTGGAAGATAGGGGAAGTTAGGAGAAATGTTTTTACTTCAGAGGGAAGTTTGCATCTGGAATTCACTACCTGTGAGGGTGATGGAAACAAAATAATTTGGTGCCTTAAATGAAATCTGGATAAGCACTGGTTTGCAGAGTTGGGTGAGGAAGCCTAAGAGTGACTGGACTGCTTCACATGGATTTGACATAGTTTTGATGGGACCAGTGGTGTCATTGTGTCACATTTATGAAGTTAGAAATAGCTTGTTTCAACCTAGTTTATATTGGTCAAACTAAACTGTTTCCGATTTTAAATGAGAGGTATTCTGTCCGGTTGTATGTTTTGAGTTATTCCACTTGTGATTTTTGAAAGATTAAGACATTTTTCTTTTTTGTCTTTTCATTACTGCCATTGTTTACTTTTACCTTGATTATAGATAATGTGCAAAATGGCTCCCATGGTAGGGAAAGCTATCACTGAAAAATATATACTGCAACGATTCTGTGAAATGTGCTGTGATTGTCGGATGTTCCATGTTCGGAAGGTCAGTATATGTAATCTGATTTGTTGGATTCTCTTAACTTTTTTAGTTAATACAGGAAGAACAGAGCTCCTTATTGCTATAGTTCAACCTTACCACTGTTCATTTTACGTTAACTACATTAAAAGAACTAAAATTTAAATGGAGTGCAATTCCTCAAAAGTGTTCAGGAGTCTTTTCTCAAGCCGTATGTAGAGGCTCCCACACGTGAGAGGGCAACACTGGATCTAGTATTGGGAACAGCAAGTTAATGAAGTGTCTGTGGATTTTGGGACCACTGACCACAGTTCAATTAGGTTTAAGATAGTTATGGATCGGGACAGAGAGGTGCCCACGTGTTAAAATGCTCAACTGGGGTAAAGCCGACTCTGAGGGTATGAGAGAAGTTCTTGCTCAAGTTGACTGGAGCATGTTATTTGAGGGGAAAGGAATATCGGCCAAGTGCCGATGAAAGCTCAGGATACGTATGTCCCCGTTAGAGTGAAGGGCAAAACAGGCAAATTTAAGGAAGCTTGGCTGATGAGGGAAATTGAGGTATTGGTCAAAAACAAGAAGGATGCATGGGACAGGTATAGGCAGCTGGGATCAAGTGCATCCCTGGAGGAGTTTTGGGAACTAAGGAGTAAACTGAAAAAAATCAGAAGTGCAAAAATCAGACGGGTAACTAGAGAGAGTGGGACCTCAGGAGTCAAAGCCACAAGAGATGGGCAAGGTCCTCAATGAGTATGTCTCCTCTGTATTTACCAAGGAGAAAGACAGTAGGATGGAGGAACTTGGGGCAGTCAATGAAAGTCTTGAGAGCAGTCAGTGTTACCGTCGAAGAAGTACTGAAGGCACTATCGTGTATAAAGGTAGACAAATCTCCAGGGCCTGATCAGATATGTCCGAGGACATTGTTACAAACCAGAGAGGAAATTGCAGGAACCCTGGTTGAAATTTACAAGTCAATAGACAATAGGTGCAGTAGTAGGCCACTCTGCGATTCTAGCCAGCACCGCCATTCACCGTGATCATGGCTGACATCCACATTCAGTACCCCGTTCCTGCCTTCTCGTCATCCTTAAATAGAGGAGAGGTGCCAGAAGACTGGAGGGTGGCAAATGTTGTGCCTCTTTTCAAGAAGGGCTGCAGGGAAAATGCTGGAAACTATAGGCCGGTGAGCTGTAGTTGGAAATTTACCAGAGATTATTCTGAGGGATATGTTATACAGGCATTTGGACGGGCAAGGGCTGATTAGAGATAGCATGGTAATGCAAGTGGGACGTCGTGTCTCACAAATCTGAGTTTTTTGAAGACGTGACCAAAAAGGTAGATGGGAGCAGAGCTGTAGATGTCATGTACATGGATTTCAGCAAGGCATTTGACAAGGTTACACATGGTAGGCTGCTCTGGAAGGTTGGATCTCATGGGATCCAGGAAGAGATGGCTGGATGGATAGCAAATTGGCTCCGTGGAAGGTTGCTTCCCAGGCTGGAGGCCTGTGACTAGTGATGTGCCTCGGGGTTCAGTGCTGTGCCCGTTACTGTTTGTCATCTACATCGATGATTTGGAGGAAAACATAAAGGGCAAGATTAGCAAGTTTGCTGATGATACAAACGTGGGTGGTTTTGCAGATAGTGAAGATGGTTGTGAAAGATTGCAGCAGGATCTGGATTGATTGGGCAGGTGAGCTGAGGAATGGTTGATGGAATTTAAAACAGAGAAGTGTGAGGTGTTGCATTTTGGGATGTCTAACAAGGGCAGGACCTACACAGTGAATGGTGGGCCTCTGGGGAGTGTTGTAGAGCAGAGGTTTCTTGAGGGTCAAGATGCAAGTTGATAAGGTGGACAAAAAAGCTTTTGGCAAATTGGCCTTGGTCAGTCAGAGTATAGAGCATATAAGTTGTCAGGTCATGTTGCAGTTGTATAAGACATTGGTGAGATCGCATTTAGAATATTGTGTTCTGGGCGCCATATTATAGGAAATATATTGTCAAGCTTGAATGGGTTCAGAGAAGATTTATGGGGATGTTGCCAGGACTACGTGTGAGCTATAGGGAGAGGTTAAGTGGACTGGGTCTTTACTCCTTGGAGGGCAGGAGGATAAGGGGAGATCTTATAGAGGTTTACAAAATCATGAGAGGAATAGAATGGGTAGATTGCCCAGAGTAGGGGAATTGAGGACCAGAGGACATAGGTTCAAGGTGAAGTGGAAACTATTTAATAGGAATCTGAGGGGTAACCTTTTCACACAAAGGGTGGTGGATGTATGGAACAAGCTGCCAGATGAGGTAGTTGAGGCTGGGACTATCCCAATGTTTAAGAAACAGTTAGACAGGTACATGGATAGGACAGGTTTGGAGGGATATGGACCAAGCGCAGGCAGGTGGGACTAGTGTAGCTGGAACATGTTGGCCGGTGTGGGAAAGTTGGGACGAAGGGCCTGTTTCCACACTGTATCACTCTATGACTCCAAGTGGAACTTGACATTAAAAGTAAAAGTTTGCACTTCAACCAAAATCTAACAACATTGTTCCTTAGTTACTGTTGTACAATGTGTAGGAAGAATCTGCAGATGCTGGTTTAAGTGGGTCAGACAGCATCTCTGGAGAAAAGGAATAGGTGAAGTTTTGGGTCGAGAACCTTCGTCAGACTGAGAGTGAGGGGAAAGGGAAACGACAGATATAGACGGTGATATAGAGAGATAGAACAAATGATTGAAAAATATACAAAAAAGTAATGATGATAAAGGAAACGGGCCATTGTTAGCTGTGAGTTGGCTGAAAACGAGTTACAGACAATGAGACTAAAAAACAGTGTTGGATACATGACTACTAGAAAAGTGAACTAAAATGTTCACTTTGATTGGATTGATGTATTCAAAAGAGAGTTAGATGTAGCTCAGGGCTAACAGATTCAAGGGATATGGGGAGAAAGCAGGAACAGGGTACTGATTTTGGATGATCAGCCATGATCAAATTGAATGGCGGTGCTGGCTTGTTGGGCCGAATGGCCAACTCGTGCAACTATATTCCATGTTTAAGTTGAGTTTATAAGAAAGTTTGACTTCTCTTTTCAGGTGTGTGCTGCCAATATTGGGGATATATCTAATGTTGTTGGTCGGGAAGCTACCGAAGAATTGCTGGTAAGTATCATAATCTGATGATTAACGCAACATAGCAACTCCAACCTTTGACTATCACGGGTACAAAAATACATTTAAAGTGTTTTGACAAGTGTTCAAAATTATAATGTGCCAGGTATATTGTTATGAATAAGTAACAAGGTGAAGAGTTTTGCTGATCTTGACATGCACTGTACAGTAGTTGAATCAACCCACTAGCAACAATGAATTCATTTACTTGCTGTTCACTTTTAATGAACACTGTTTTATGTAATGAGACAACAATTTGTCAAGGTTATTTGTGCACCAACATAGTGTTAGTAAAGCACTTCAAGAACAAATACTGACCATCGATACTGTTTCCTATGGCAGCTCTCGAGGATATATTTCTATTTTAATGGGCAGTAAAAACTACTTTCAAAAGGTAGAATTAAGTAGGTTTTAGTGTTTTTTCCCATTTATTTGTTTCCTATTTCCTTCTTTTCCTCCCTTTCCCTAGAAGGCTCATCCTGGGGGTAAGGTTCAGCAGATGCCGCCAGCCTTCTGGTAATTACCTAAGGACCATCCTTAACGTGTGCACCTTGGCAGTGAGTGTCTGTAGGTTATTTGAGCAAGGCAAGAGTGAGGTTATTAAAGCAGATTTTGACCCCTGCCCCAACATGTGCCTTCAGTAGGGGTGGGAGGGAGTGGTAGAAATTGGATAGAACTTAGTGCCTCTGAAATTTTAGGCACTAAGAGCAATTGGTGCACTACTCCTGCATTTGCCAAGATTGGAAAAACTAGGCAGAGACCAGTTTAAATACTGTATCATTTAAATGTATAGAGCTCCGTTTACATCTCGCATCATCACAGTTTGCTTTCCATATATTCCCTGCTGCTATTGTCGGGATATAATATAATCTAGTACATTTTGAAGTGTCAACTTTGTGAACTCTCTTTATTTTATTGTGCATTTTAGTTTCAAAGGATCCAATAGTTAATTCCAAGAAATGAACTTAGCACATGGCATTGAAACTCATTTTTAATCCCATAACCATTTTAAACATTCCCTATTCCTGGCATGCTGATGAATTCTTTTGTATTTACCACTTAAACTTTAACATCAATTTTAAGTTATATTGTACTTGGGTCTGTTATTTTGTTGGAAACTCAGAATTTAATTTTGAAATGAATACTTTAATGCAGTTGAAATCTATAATTTCTGTGAATTATATTTTTGTATGCTACAGTCTCAAATGATGTGGCAACTGTGATTGAAAATACTGTTTTCTTGGGTTTTTCTGTGTAGTTACCAAGGTTCTTCCAGCTATGCTCTGATAATGTGTGGGGAGTGCGGAAAGCATGTGCCGAATGCTTTATGGGTGTTTCTTGTGCAACCTCTCAGGAAGTTCGTAGAACAAAACTGTCTTCACTCTTCATTAATCTGATCAGCGACCCTTCACGTTGGGTAAGTTTAAAAAGTGTTTTCTGTATATGGATGTTGTGAACATCAGAGGTAGGGAACGAAGTGACCACATTTGTTTTGCTATTCTTGTTATATGATTTCTCTGATTCTCATGTTCAATGATTTCCAGAGGCCATCCCATTCAGGATCTGTAGGTTTCTTTTTTATCTGTAAGACCAGATACAGTGCCCTCCATAATGTTTGGGACAAAGATCCATCATATATTTATTTGCCTCTGTACTCCACAATTTGAGATTTGTAATGGGAAAAAATCAAATGTGGTTAAAGTGCACATTGTCAGATTTAATTAAAGGGTATTTTCATACATTTTGGTTTCACCAGGTAGAAATTACAGCAGTGTTTATACATAGTCTCCCCATTTCAGAACACCATAATGTTTGGGACACATGCCCTCATAGGTGTTTGTAATTGCTCAGGTGTGTTTAAATGTCTCCTTAATGCAGGTATAAGAGAGCTCTCAGCACCTAGTCTTTCCTCCAGTCTTTCCATCACCTTTGGAAACTTTTGTTGCTGTTTACCAACATGAGGACCAAAGTTGTGACAATCAAAGTCAAAGAAGCCATTATGAGTGTGAAACAAGAGTAAAACTGTTAGAGACATCAGCCAAACCATAGGCTTACCAAAATCAACTGTTTGGAACATCATTAAGACGAAAGAAAGCACTGGTGAGCTTACTAATCGCAAAGGGACTGGCAGGCCAAGGAAGAACTCCACAGCTGAAGACAGAAGAATTCTCTATAATAAAGAAAAATCCCCAAATACCTGTCTGACAGATCAGAAACACTCTTCAGGAGGCAGGTGTGGATTTGTCAATGACCATTGTAAGCAGAAGACTTCATGAACAGAAATACAGAGGCTACGCTGAAAAAAGCAAACCACTGGTTAGCCGCAAACATAGGACGGCCAGTTTACAGTGTGCATGTAGTACTTAAAAGAGCAACCACAGTTCTGGAAAACGTCTTGTGGACAGATGAGATGAAGATTAACTTATATCAGAGTGATGGCAAGAGCAAAGTATGGAGGAGAGAAGGAACTGCCCAAGATCCAAAGCATACCACCTCATCTGTGAAACACGGTGGTGGGGGTGTTATGGCCTGGGCATGTATGGCTGCTGAAGGAACTGGCTCACTTATCTTCATTGATGATACAACTGCTGATGGTAGCAGCATAATGAATTCTGAAGTGTGTAGGCACATCCTATCTGCTCAAGTTCAAACAAATGCCTCCAAACTCATTCTACGGCAAGACAATGATCCCAAATCTGAAGAAGGGCTACGGCCTGAAACGTTGCCTTTTTCTTTCGCTCCATAGATGCTGCAGCACCCACTGAGTTTCTCCAGCAATTTTGTCTACCAATGATCCCAAGCATACTGCTAAAACAACACAGGAGTTTTTCAAAGCTACAAAATGGTAAATTCTTGAGTGGCCAAGTCAATCACCCGATCTGAACCCAACTGAGCATGCCTTTTATATGCTGAAGAGGACTAGCCCCCAAAACAAGCATAAGCTAAAGATGGCTGCACTACAGGCCTGGCAGAGCATCACCAGTGAAGACACCCAGCAACTCAAAGACTTCAAGAAGTCATTGCATGCAAAGGATTTGCAACAAAACTAAACGTGACTACTTTCATTTACATGACATTGCTGTGTCCCAAACATTATGGTGCCCTGAAATGGGGGGACTATGTATAAACACTGCTGTAATTTCTACATGGTGAAACCAAGATGTATAAAAATGGCCTTTATTAAAATCTGACGATGTGCACTTTGACAATATGTGATTTTTACTATTACAAATCTCCAATTGTGGAGTACAGAGGCAAATAAATAAATGATGGGTCTTTGTCCTAAACATTATGGAGGGCACTGTATGAGCTTCCAATTGACACCAAAACAGCTTTCCAATTTCTTCTATTTCCTGATGATTTTGATGATTGATTTTTTTTTTAAGGAAGGATTTGTGGCTATCGCAGTTTCTACATCTCCCCAGTTTCAAGCCAATCTTTGTGGAAGCAGCCCCTATTACAGAGCCTCCTGATTTCTTGAAATTCAGCATAGATTTGGTGCCTTTAGCTTTGACTCTTGCTTCTTTTTAGGATTTAGTGTTCAATCAGGTTCCAGATTTCTGAGATGCATTTGTCTTATTCACAAAGCCATCATTCCATGGAAGCCTAAATGGAAAATATCCTGTGCTTCATTCTTCCTGTGCAGAACAATATTGGAGATGCCCTGTAATAAACGTCTTTCCATTTCCTCCAAAGTTGATGACAGGCAGTGAGGCTGGAACGGTGAGCGGAGAGATTCCAATAGTCAGAAGTAGTTGTACGTATTTGATAAGGCAGAATTTCAGTCACCACAAAATTTATGAGGGAATTAGAAGAGAACCTGCCACGACCATTTTTCTTAAACTAACCAGATGTATGGATACTGATTTACAGAAGTATGCTCCATTGTGCAGTAATGCAGAAGCTTTTAGGTGGGCATTGAGAATTTTGGGATGACTTAACGTTTTAAAATGAACTTGGGTACATGCAGTATATATTTAGCATGCCCTAAAGAAAACTGATAGCTACAGTCAGTTTGAGGAAGAAAAATCAATTTTGATGTTGGCTTACTGTTCATTTTTCTTAATCTCTTTTAGCAACTAAGTGTGCACTGATAATGCATAATTTTAACTCACTCATGCTTGCATTTGTTGTTTGTTTTGAATTAGATTATTGAGCAGTGCAGCACAGGAACAGGTTCTTCAGTCCATTATGTCTGTACCATACAGGAGGATTAACTAAACTAATTATTTCTGCTTGCACGTGATCTGTATGCCTCCAGTCCCTGCATTTTCCGCCACCCCAGAAGAACATTCCAGGCGCCTACAACTGTGTTTGAAAAAAAAACTTGCTCCATACATCTCCTTTAAATCTTCCCCCCTCTGACCGTAAAGCTATGCCCTCTGGTATTTGACATTTCCACCATTCCATCTATGGCTCTTATAATTTTATCAACTTTTATCAGGTCTCCCCTCTGTCTTTAACACTCCAGAGAAAACAATCCCAAATTGTCCCTGAGGTTATGGTGAGTCATCTTAATGGTCATGATAAACCAGTTTCCATTAAGCATAGTTAACTCTAAACATCTAAATATCTGTTGCGCTGCTACTAGTAAGAGTTTCCTTGTTCTGTTTCGACCATATGACAATAAAACACTATTGACTCTTGACATTTATGCATTTTGTTTCAATCATCAGTTCCTATATCATCCATTCTTGATACTGATTCGGAACTTATGTTTTATTTTGTTCAAATTGCCTGCAAAGCCCATGCAATTTCCAGTGGTTTTCATTCACTTTCCAGCGAGGGCAAACTAGTGGCAGAGGCAAATTAACTTGATCCTTTTCCCTCCTCTGTTCCTCTTGAATTGATCTCAAAGCTCGACTGAAGATTTTAATCAGCAATCCATTATGAAAATGAACAGTATTTTGGGATTTCAACCGTCTTCTGAAAGAATGTTCATATGATTAGATGCATTCCTTCTAAATTCCCACAAGCCAAAACTGCCACATATTACATCTGTTTTGAAGAATTGCTGCTTGATGTCCCCTTTGTGCAACCCTTCTCAATGCAACTGAAATAATGTTACATCAGTAAATTGAGAGTTTCCCAAGGATAACCTCACTGAGGTTGGTGGGTGTATGGAATGAGCTGCCAGAGGAGGTAGTTGAGCCAGGTACTGTAGCAGCATTTAAAAAACGATTGGACAGGTACATGGATTGGGAAAGATTGAGGGGATACGTGTCAAACTGTGCAAATGGGGCTAGCTTAGATGAGGATCTTGGTGGGCCGCATGGGCAATTTGGGACGAAGGGCTGTTTCTGTACCGTGTGACTTTTTTTTCAAATGAATATTTCTCACTGTAAAAGTTGGTATTGAAAATTCTTCTGGCCTTCATAATATCGCTGGCCTTATTGTAGGGAAGTACTAATTGTTTGCGGGCAGCACAGTAGTACAGCGGTAGAGTTGTTGCCTTACCGCTCCAGAGACCCGGGTTCGACCCTCGTGTGGGTTTTCTCCAGGTGCTCCGGTTTCCTCCCACATTCCAAAGGCGTGCAGGTTTGTAGCTTTGGTTGAAATTGGCCCCAGTGTGTAGAATGGTGCTAGTGGACAGGGTGATCACTGGTCAATGCGGACTCAGTGGGCTAAAAAGGGCCTGTTTCAGCACTCTATCTCAAGTCTACATCTTGTGGGAATGTATTGGTGTTAATTTATTTTGTGCTCTGATACTCACAGGTTCGTCAAGCTGCCTTCCAGTCGTTGGGCCCTTTTATCTCAACCTTTGCAAACTCTTCTGCTGCTGGTCATTACTTCAAAGAGGAAGATGTGCCTTCTTCCACGAATGTACTGAAGAGTGAAGCAACTGAAAAGAATGACAGGTGTGTTGCGTAATAAATGGCTCAATGTACCAACTATGTTCTTGATAAGAGTAACCATCACTGGGTTTCCTGTACCTCTGAGTGGCCGCCTAGATCAATTTGAGGGTCATTTCAAAAACCTAAATGAACCAATGCAGTTTAATAATAATCCAACTCGCCAAAAGAGCAGCACAGTGGAGCAGCAGTAGAGCTGCCTCCCTACAGTGCAAGAGATCCTGATTGTGGGTGCTGTCTATGGAGTTTGTACATTCTCCCTGTGACCGACTGGGTTTTCTCCAGGTGGTCCAGTTTCCTCCCTCATTACAAAGACGTGCAGGTTACTTGGCTTTGGAAATTGCCCCCAGTGTGTAGAATATGGGTGATCACTGGTTGGCGTGAACTCGGTGGGCAGAAGGGCCTGTTTCCATGCTGCTTCTCTGAACTAAACTAAACTGAGCACACGTGATTTGAGTTTGCATTTCCTGCTTTATCGAGTCAATATGCTGATGTTCTAATCTAATGTTATTTATTATAGTGCGTCTATCTTGGGATTTATTTCAATGCTATTGATTGGTGTTCCTCGTTGATATTGATATTAGGCATCAAATTGTTTGCAAATGTCTCATTATTTGATATCGTCTCAACTTTCATAATTCAAGTGATATTTGAAATGTACAAAGCCTCTTTGTCCAGTGAGTAACATTTTAATTATTAATGCTACTCAAGAGTTATATCCTGAAAGGTTAAGATTTTGGGGATGTGCTATGTTACTTTATCAGGAAAGGTTTAAGCAGTGAACTAACTGCAGCATATTTAACTTTGTTATTAATTATTATTTGTAATATTCTTGTTTGTTCATCTTAGTTCAAAATGTGCAGCAGAACCAGAAAAAGTTGCAGGTGAAGCCACGGAACAAATTCCAGGCTGTGGCACTGTGGAGTCATTAAATGGAGATCCTGAACTCTCTCCGAAAGGTGAACTGAAGGGTGACAATGAATGGAGAAGTGATCTCCATCAAGATCAGCATCAGACAGCATCATTGCAGTCGCACTCTGATTCCTATATATGCACTAAATCTCAATCAACTGAAGCAAACACAGTTTTCAATGAAAGTTGTTTGCCAAATTTACACTGCACACATTCAGCGCAATCTACACAAGAATCTTGGTCCAGTTCAGAAAAGAATGATGCTCTAGTGGACATGTACAACTCGTTCCATTATTGGAGGACTCCTATCCCGACAATAGATCTTGATTTGGAACTGGAGCCACTCCAATGTTCAGATAAGCAAGAAAGAAAAGATTCAACACAGACAGAAGCATCATTTGGTTGTCCAAGCTTTAGCACAGCTACCAGAAAAGAACTGGAAGAAATGTTGGAAAACCTGGAACCACACATAGATGACCCAGACATCAAAGGTACAAATGTATTTATCATTATTTGAGTGATGGAACCTAAGATGGGCAGGATCCAGAGAATTATATAATGAATCAGCAAAGACAAAAGCTACTTAGCCCATCTTTTTCTTGCAGTCCCTTCATTTTTGAACAATGCTACTGTTCTTTTCCCATCTGGAAATTAAGATTTGAATCAACTTAATAACCTGCCCTGCAAACTGTGCAGAGTATTCCTCTTCTGTATTTATTGAATTACGTCTGATACGAGCATTCAAAAGCAGATGAAGAACGATTTGAACTGTATGTTCTATATTGAAACAAAGTTTATGATAACATAACTTGCCAAAGAGTTGGCAGTTTAATTTCAACAGAAATCCCTGTGCACTTATGGTTGCAAATTGATGTCATGAAAGTCAAGCAGTGAGCAAAAGACTAAGAAAAGGTTTTAGATTTAAGAATGAAAGCGAGAAAGAATTTTGCCATCTGCGGGGTCCAAATAAGACGGGAGTAGGGATGCTCAATTTTGAGCAAATCTCTGTGTTGATCTGGGCCAAGAATAGGCCAGTGGGAATAACTTGTTTAGTCCTTCTTGCTTTTGAAAGTGGGCATGGATGCGTTGGCCTAAAAGCCTGTTTCCATGCTGTATTGTTCTATGTCCATGATTCTTTGTGTAGGATTGAGTTGAACTGGGCAAACTTGTATGCCTTTACATTGAGAAGGTTCTAGGCTTTGGATATTTAAATGAGAGGATATTCTGAAGTAAATTGGGAATAGCTTTCCCATTTTAATGGGGCAATACAGTAAAGGAGGAGGCATAAATCCAGGATTATGAGCAAATGACACGTATGTGCCAGTTGCTCAAAAGCAAAAGCTATTGAAGTGTGCAGGTCAAAATGGTCACAATCTTGTACAGAAATGAGAAAAGTGTGCAGTGGACTTTATTGTATAGGAATTAGGGAAGCATTTCATCTTGAAATTATCTTTTATACTCCCCCCCTCCGCCCCCCCCCTCCCCCCCCCCTCACCCCCCCCCCCCCCCCCCCTCCCCCCCCCCCCCCCCCCCCCCCCTCCCCCCCCCTGCGCTCCCCCTCCCCCCCTCTCTCCCCCCCTCCCCCCCTCCCCCTCCCCCTCCCCCCCTCCGCTCCCCTCCCCCCCCCCCCCCCCCCCCCCCTCCCCCCCCCTCCCCCTCTCCCCCCCCCCCCCCTCCCCCCCCCCTCCCCCTCCGCCCCCCCCCCCCCCCCCCCCCCCCCCCCCCCCCCGCTCCCCCCCCCCTCCCCCCCCCCCCTCCCCCCCCCCCCTCCGCCCCCCCCCCCCCCCCCCCCCCCCCCCCCCCCCCCCCCCCCCCCCCCCCCCCCCCCCCCTCCCCCCCCCCTCCCCCCCCCCCCCCCCACCCCCCCCTCCGCCCCCCCCCCCCCCCCCCCCCCCCCCCCCCCCCCCCCCCCCCTCCCGCTCCCCCCTCACCCCCCCCCCCCCCTCCTCTGATGATGAAAGAAAAAGGGTTTTATAGGACATGGACTCTGGTGGGCAGAAATTGGGTAGGACATGACCAAAGGTAGATTAAGATTTTAATCTCTGATTGGGGAAACTAATTTAGAACAACAAAACAGCAGAAAGGAAATGGAGGATAGTTGAATCCATAGTTCTGCATAGAGTAAGGAAACGTGTAAAAGAGATTTGATCTGGCTTGAGTCTTTGAGGGCTACACATTAAATTATGTTGGAGTAGTTGATTCAAGAGGTGAATAAAGGCGTGTGTAAGTGATTTTAGAATTACAAGTTTAATGCTTATATAATGTACATGGTTAACAAAGTTAAGATGAGGATTGAATGTCAAGATTCCAGTTCCAATTCCAGTTTGAACAAAGTAAAACCTCCTACCATCCGGGAGGCGCTACAGGTCTCTCCGTTGCCGAACCAGCAGGTCGAGGAACAGCTTCTTCCCGGCGGCTGTCACTATACTCAACAACGTACCTCGGTGACTGCCAATCACCACCCCCCCCCCCCCCCCCGGACACTTATTATTATTTATTCAAATCATTTGCTATGTCGCTCTTCCAGGGAGATGCTAAATGCATTTCGTTGTCTCTGTACTGTACACTGACAATGACAATTAAAATTGAATCTGAATCTGAATCTAAAAAAAGATAACCCTGAATAGAATAGAATAGTTTCTTTATTGTCATTGTAACATGAACCATGTACAACGAAATTTAAAAACCCTGAGTGGCAATGGTTGGGAATGGATAGTAGTGGTAGTCGTTTATGAATCATACTTTGTATAGTTTTGAGAGTGGTCACATAAGTAGCACACTTAAGGGATTCACAACATGCTGGAGAACATTGTCTTTCTCTTTCTGTTTTCTCTTTCTCTCCTGGGAACAGAGCATTCTGTCCTCAATACATCCTGTCATTCAATGTAGTAATAACCAGTCTGTCTCTAATTGGGTTCCATGATATTTAATACACTTACCCAATGGTATTAAAATGTTTGAAATTGTTCATTGATTTTTTTAAACAACCTTATCGATTGTAAAATGTATACAAGGATTGTCTTGAAAATATAACACACTTCTTTCCTTAAATTAGCAGCAAGATCACAAAAGTAAGTGCAAAAATTACTTTATTTTTGTCTTGCAGCACAAGTGGATATTTTAACTGCTGCAATGCAAGCTTCGGATCTTGACTTTGAGGACGAAACATCTGTAGAGTCACTGTTTAATCCAACAAGGTTGCAAACGGAATCTGCTGCAGTTGATCCTATAAGGGTTGAGCAAGACAATGTGCCTTTAACTGCTGACATTTCAGCCATTGTTGAGGTAGGGGAGCCGTCACGGGGTTTAGGACTTTGACATTCTTTTAAATAAATGAACAACTGCATTGGCAAAATCCAGTGGTTGATCAAAGCTTAATTGTTTATTAATTAATTGTGGCTGTATATTGATCTGATTTTATAGTACAGGCACCTCATGTTTTACGGGGGGAGGAGGGAGGGGGGAGTAAGGGCTTGAAAACAACAAATCAAATGATGTGACTAGGTTGACAATTAAAATAAGGATAAATCACATCTGACAACATTATAAAACTTTCCCTTCCATCTGTACAATTCATTACCTGAAGTAAGTGCATGATGCTAGACATTGGAGCATAAAACTAAGCAAATTACACGTTTATGCTCCGTATTTGGGAAAAATATATATCCCAGAAGCAGATATATTTCAGCATAAAATGTAACAGGAAAGCATTTGAGGTTTATTTTTATTAAGCAATACTGAACTTTGAAAGCTGATGTGCAAGTTTGCCAGGCCTAAATCTAAATGCATTATTGTGAAAATAGGGGTGTGGAAATTAAACTTCAGCAGTAATTAAACAAAGTGTTATTCCAAAAGTGCGTAAAATGCAAGGTGCCTGTACACTAAAAGTAATGTGTTCATGTCGGGTGGCATTAAATTGGAAAAAGTAAAGTAGACCAGACAAAGCTAGATATGCATGGGGGGCTGCCAATTATTTGATCACTCGTTCAGTAGCGACCATCATTTTCATTTAAAAATCAAACTCGTCTGTTCCATTGTCTTCCAGCTTTAATAATAACAATAATATGGGAAGAGAACAACCCCTAGGAAGTGTTCATTTATTGATGTATATATTTTCTATGCATTGTGTATAGATGAAATATCATAAGACTGTATTTACACCCTTTATTTTGCACATAGGCATCTGAGGGGCTTTTTTTTACACAAAGGGTGGTAGGTATATGAACCAGCTGCCTGAGGAGGTAGTTGAGGCAGGAAGTATAACAACATTTAAAATATATTTAGACGGTTACATGGATAGGAAAGGTTTAGAGGGATATGGGCCAAATGCGGTTGGACTCGATAGCATAGATGATGTGGTATCTTGGTAGGCATGGGCAAGTTGGGCAGAAGGGCATGTTCCCATGCTCTATAGCTCTGACTATCTAAGTTATTGTTTTATCAATATTGTTGGTTGTTTCCCTGTGTTTTCAGGAAGACTGTGTTAGTGATACAGTGCATATCGACCAATCACACATTGCACCACCCTTTTCTACAATGGTAACAGATGACCGCGTGTTTACCTACTTTGAGACGGTGAGGTTATGGAAAAAGAGATTGCGGAGTGCTGAAAGGTTTATGAAAATCTTAAATGGTGTGCTGAAAGAAAGAGGATTTGTAAATTACCACCCTGACAAATAGGTAGCCAAGTAGTGCAGTTCTTGTTTGCGAGAGCTACCTGTCCCTGAAATCCAGATAGTCAGTAGTCAGGGACTTCAGCTGTTGCTTCTCTGAGCACCTTCCCAAATTAAACATCTTGAAGCAAGGAGAAACAATTTCTCTGCACCAACTCAATGGACAGTGTAGGCAGCCAATTAATAGCTGCAAGCAGATGAAACTGGGCTGATTCTCTAAACATCCAGTGATGATCTAAAAGCATTAAGTAGCCTGTCGTCCTTGTTCGCTTTTGGCCCTACATTTGGTTTGGTCTCTCTCCTTCAACAAGATCAATGGCCAATCTTCCACTGAAGCTCCATTTGTAGCACACTTGCCATATCCCTTCATTCCCTTCATATCCAGAAATCTATTGATTGTAGTTTTGAATGATCTCATTGTGTGAGCTTCTTAACCCTTCAGGATAGCAAATTCTAATGATTCGCTATCCTCTGAAGTTTCTAATAGTCTCTACTAAATGGCTTATTGCTTTATTCAGAGATTGTAACCTGTGGTTATTGACTCAACCAGGGAAACATCCTCCCTGCATTCACCCTGTTGAGCCCTGTAAAAGGTTTAAGTCTCTGAAATCTACCTAATCTTTGCATATAGGGCAGACATGCTATCCTCGGGGCGAACCTTTTAATTATTTATTGCAAGTAAATATTTTTGGGTAACAAGACCAAACCTGTACACTAGAGTCCAGGTCTGTTCTTGCCACGTCTTTAAATAATTGGCAAATTACACCTTTACAATCATATTTCAATTTTCTTAGAATAAGGCAATCTTTCAATTGCTGTTCTTGCTTATAATTAAAGTTACACAATATATAAATATTACATTTATTGTCGTGTATAAGCGAGTTCAGTATTCCTACTGCGCATGCCCAGGTCATAGGTCACAAGCGAAAAACACTCTCGGCAGCATGGACATAGACCTGCGCCTCATCTGCAGCCAGATCGATCCTGAGTCTCCAGCGCCGCAATCGTTGCCGAACCACCACTGGACCATTCCCATCCCCTACCGAGTGCCACCCCCACCCCTCGTCCGGGGGTGGTGCCCCCCAGGCCCATAGCCAGCGCAGTGAAGCAGTGCTAAATCCAGCTCAACTCTGCCTGTCTTGCCCGATTAACCTACAGCCCTGCCTGGATTTACGGGAATGACGGCCCAGGCTCACAGCCAGCGTGGAGAAGCAGCGCTAAATCCAGCTCAACTCTGCCTGATAAACTACCAGCCCTACCTGGACTTACGGGAACGGCGGCCAGGGTTACAGCCAGCACGGAGAAGCAGCGCTAGCTCCACGGCTCTGGGCTGGTGTCCCGTTAGTCCAGGAAGGGCTGTTGGTTAACCCCGCAAGACGGGCAGAGTTGAGCTGGATTTAGCGCTGCTTCTCTGTGCCGGCTGTAAGCCTGGGCCGTCGTTCCCGTAAGTCCAGGCAGGGCTGGTACATTAACAGGCAGAGTTGAGCTGGATGAGCTGCTTCTCTGCGCTGGCTATGGGCCTGGGGGCGCCACTCCCGACGTCTCTGGCAGATTGGGCAGCGATTGCGGCGCAGGAGACCCGGGATTGGTTCTGGCTGCAGATAAGGCGCAGGTCTGTGTCCATGCCGCGGCACGGCTACCGAGAGTTTTTATCGCTTGTGACCTTTGACAAATCCCATGATTCCTTGCGTTTTTTAGAATACCCAAATTCATTATAAAGTAAACATTGTTTATATAATTTATTTAGATTTTGAAGCATTTTCCATTTTGTATACTGATTGCTTGTATTTAATTTGTTCTTGAAACCTGACTTTTTGCAAAATTAAAGCGTTTAATTTCATGTTTCATCAGAGGCCAGAGATGAGAGATCTCTGTAATTTGAGTGACACTAAAGTGAGTGGTTGAGCAAAGATGGTTGTCAAAAATTGGTGCAGAATTTGGTCAGTTGAGCAAGTGGGCTGAGGAATGGTTAATGGGGTTTTAATACAGAGATGTGCCAGGTGTTGATTTTTGAGAAGTCAAACCAGGGCAGGACCTATACAGTGAATGGAAGGGCTCTGGGGAGTATTGTAGAGCAGAGGGATCTAGGAGTACACATACATAATTCATTGAAAGTGGTGTCGCAAGTAAATAGGATGCTCAAGAAGGATTTTGGCTCATTGGTCTTCAGATTATTGAGTGTAGAAGTTGGGAGGTCGTGTTATAGTTGTACGGGACATTGGTGAGGCCACATTTAGAGTATTGATGAGGGCATGATGGTATATCTGATTTGTGTGGACTTTTAGTCAAGCCTTTGTCAAGGTCCCACATGGGAGACTGATGCAAAGAGTTGGGATCCAGGGTAAAATGGTTAACTGGATTAAAAATTGTCCTGGCAGTAGGAAATAGATGGTTGTTTTTGTGATTTGGATGCTGGTGACAAGTGGTGTACCACAAGAATCGATGCTGGGACCTTTGCTATTATAATATATGCAAATGATTTGGATGTGGGAGACAAGATTAGTAAGTTTGTAGATGACACAGATTGGCGGGATTGTTAAGTGTCAAAGAAAGTCTTGGACTGCAGGGCGAAATCAACATGTTGGTGAAATGGGCTGAAAAATGGTAGATGGAGCTTA